>NC_090921.1:1022979596-1023282627 GCF_040938575.1 Ambystoma mexicanum | reverse complement strand
GTGTTGTCCAATTTTGCACAGCTTCAATTTTACTGAGCAAAGGCCTTATTTCTCCACCGCCTACCTCATGCCCAAGATAGACTACCTTACTCTGTTCAATTTGGCATTTGCTCGCCTTTATGGTCAGATTGGCTCGTCCAAGAGCCTGCAAAACATCTCTCAGGTGGGTTACATGTTCTTCCCAGGAATTGATGAACACTGCGATGTCATCCAAGTATGCCATGCAGAAGTCCTCCATCCCATTCAGAACCTGGTTTACCATCCGTTGAAACGTAGCAGGTGCATTCTTCAATCGGGAAGGCATTACCTTAAACTGGTATAAGCCAACGGGGGTAGAAAATGCAGTTTTCTCCTTGGCATGGTCTGTCAGGGCTATTTGCCAATAGCCTGACGTCAAGTCAAATGTGCTGAGGAACTTGGCGGCGCCAAGTTTATCCACCAACTCATCTGTTCTTGGCAAAGGGTGGCCATCAGTCTTGGTGACTGCATTAAGAGCTCTATAATCCACGCAGAATCTAAGTTCTTTAGATCCGGCCTTTGGTACTAACACAACTGGGCTAGACCATGGACTAGTAGAGGGCTCTATTACCCCGAGATCGAGCATCTTGCTGACCTCACCTTTGATGTGGGTTCATACGTTTTCTGACATGCGGTATCCTCTGCTTTTGACTGGCAGACAGTCACCAGTGAGTATGTCGTGCTGGCCCCAAGGGGTCAACCCTGGTGAAAGCGAGAACAGAGAGGCAACCTGATTCAACATAGATTTGCTCTCGTCTTGTTGCTCGGGTGTCAGATTGGAGGAGAGATTTACTCCTTCAATTTTTTCGTCTAAAGGTAAGCCTCTGAGGAGATCCGGAAGAGCTTCACTCTCTTCTTCTTCCTCGGATGATGCTAGAAGCAACGCTCCTACATCAGGTCATGAGACATACGCTTTAAGTCGGTTGGTGTGAAAGACTGTCGGAGCCTCCTTGGGATTGCCCAAGTCCACCAGATAGTTAACCTCTCCGAGTTTACCCACAACTCGGAAGGGTCCCATCCACTTATCATGCAAGGCCCTCTGCCTTGTTGGGATCATAATGAGAACGAGCTGGTCTTGAGCAAACTCAACCATGTTAGCCTTTTGATCGTGCCAGTGCTTGACCAATGCTTGTCCAGCTTTCAAGTTATCGCTTGCTTCCGTCATCATGTGTGACATTCTCCTCTGGAGACCTATCACGTAGTCAGTCACTCTGACTGGCTTGGGGGAAGGAGCCCTCTACAACCCCTCCTTAATCAGGGCCAATGGACCACTGACGGGATGACCATAGAGTAGTTCGAAGGGCGAGTAACCTACGCCCTCCTGAGGGACTTCTCTATAAGCAAAGAGAAGGCATGGCAGTAGAAGGTCCCACTTACGCTTAAGGGGTTCCTCTAAAGCACCTATCATGCTCTTCATGGTTCGGTTGAACCGTTCTACCAACCCATTGGTTTGTGGGTGGTAAGCTGTTGAGAACTTGTAAGTAACTCCACAGGTTTTCCACATGGCTTTCATGTAGTGGGACATAAAGTTTGACCCCCTATCAGAGATTACTTCCTTAGGAAACCCGACCCTAGTAAAAATACCAAGGAGGGCCTTAGCCACAGCCGGAGCGGTAACAGTCCTCATAGGAATTGCCTCAGGATACCTAGTAGCATGGTCTACTACAACAAGTATAAACATGTTGCCTGAGGAGGTTGGAGGATCAAGGGGACCAACGATGTCAATCCCTACTCTCTCAAATGGGACTCCCACAACTGGGAGAGGCACTAACGGTGCCACATTCTTGAAGCCAACCTTACCAGAGGTCTGGCAGGTGTGGCAGCTCCTGCAGTGTTTTTCTACTTCGGCCCCCATCTTTGGCCAATAGAAATAGAGAGAGAGCCTTCCCTTAGTCTTCTAGAAACTCAAGTGACCAGACAAAGGAATCTCGTGGGCTAACTGCAAGAACTATGGTCTGTTCTCTTGGGGTACTACAAGTCGTTTGTAATCTCCAGGTGCAGACTCGGTTGGTTCACTGTAGAAGAGGCCATCTTCCCAGTGCAACCTGTATTTCCCAGGCTCTTGCCCTTCAGCCTGAGCTTCTGCCTGGTGGCAAAGACCTTCCAGAGTTGGACATTCTCTCTGTCCCTTACTGAAGTCTGCCCTGCTGGGTCCACCTTCTGCCAGTAAAGACTGCAGCTCAGGAGGGTCAACAGGATCCAGATCTCCAATGAGTTCCTGGCCTTCCATTAGCTCTTCCTCAGAGTCTAATTCTACCACACAGGGTTGTACCTCCCTCTCAGCCTCGGCTGGAGGTGGAGTTACGGGTGTAACTTTGGACGACCGCGGGGAATTCCGTGTTGGCTGCACTGGAATGCTGGCTGCTGGTTTCGGGATAGAAGTCTTAGGTTTCCCTTTCGCTTCTGATTTCTTGGAGACAGCGGCCGACAATTCCAGTGGAGCAGGAGTGATTTCTTTCTTCATCATCTCCTGGAGAGTACCGCGCATGGTCCTCTCTCTTGCGGGTCTGGTTAGCTCCTGTAACCGTTTACTAGGAGGTCTGGGAGTATGCGATACAACTCTGAGAGTTTTCAAATCGTTACCCAACAGTACGCGTCCTGGTACCTCACTCTGTATGCTGACAGGTATCTTCACAGTCATGTCGTTACACTGGATGAGAACTGGTAATTGGGGAAGCATCTGCACAGGCCCTCCAGCTAACTTGGTGAGGCGTTTGAGTGCCTTAGCAACATCCTCAGCCTGAAAAAACGATTTATCCACCACAGTTATGCTGGCTCCAGTGTCCCTAATGGCAGGAGTCTCCTGACCATTCACCTGGACACTGTCCTTATAATACTCTTTAGTATTATCAGGGATAGAATTATAGACATCTAAATTCTGTTGTTCCCACAACCCCAGAGATACTAAAGAAACGCTGGCTGAGACTCCAATGGGTTCGTCAGCTAGCAGTAGAAAGTTTCCACTTGCCATTTGGACTTCCTCCTCTGGAGCGAAGGCTAAGGAGACAAGCTGGACCCCTGAAGGTTTACCCTTACATCTGGGATCTCCTTTCACGTGGTCAGTCGAGCCACAAACAAAGCATTTACCGAATGCTTTCTGGAATGGTGGCTTGTTCTGACCTCCTTCCGGTTTGGCACCAGAAGACATACTATTCTGCTGTGGTTTTCCCGGTGGCTTACCCTTCTGGTTTTGTTTGAGGCCCTCTTTGGAATGTGAGTTATTAGAATTCTCTTTTGAGTCTTTTTTTAGGCTGTTTTCCCTCATCCTTTTTCTGAGTTGCCCCAGAATCCTTATGAGTAGCCCTGTTGGCAACCCACAAGTCAGCAGCCTTAGCTAGCTCCCTGGAATCCAATTCCTTCGAATCAGCCAAGTGCTGTCTGAGCTCAGGAGAACAGGCATCATAAATCGACTCCAACATAAAAAGATTCCTCATACCCTCATAAGTGTTCACTTTGTAACCCTTAATCCATCCCTCTAAGTTTTTCAACCCTTCACTCACCCAGGTAGCCCAAGGGGTACCATCATGCTTTTTGAGGGTTCTAAACCTCTTAAGATACTGGGAAGGGGTCTTCCCGAATCTAGCTATTAAAGCTAGTTTCACACTTTCGTAATCCGTCTTATCCGCCTCCCCCAACTCCATTACCACATCAGTCGCAACAGGAGGGAGCCTAGAGAACAACCAGGGAAGCAACGCATTCCCGGTGATGTCCTGGAGCCCATGATTGTATTCAAACAGTTTCAACCAATCCAACACATCCAATCTCGGTTCAACATACCCACTAATTCCTTCGGCATCCGGGGTCTTTTGGGACTGGAGCTCCTAGAGGAACCAGAGGAGAGAGAAGCATTTTCCATAGACAACTTTTTCATCTCTAACTCGTGATTAAGTTCTATTTCTCTGAGTCTTAACTCAGCTTGCTTTTGCACAGCCTGGGCATTCATCCGTCTGAACTCGAGCTCTTGGTTTCGTTCAGATTGAGCCAAGAACCGTTTGTATGCTAGTTCGAGCTTCATTTTTTCAAGTTCAAAATAAGCAGGGTTACTTGTGGGACCTGGTATGGGCCCCGTAGGCACAGCTGGTAAGGCAGGTAGAGGAGCAGGGGAGACAGTTTTGTTAGCCTCTCCGTCCTCGTCAGCCTCTTCATCGCTATCATCAGAATTACGATTCAGGTCAACACCATCACTGTTATCTACAGTCGCTGGAGAGATTGGTTCCTCTGAACCAGTACCCAGACTTTGGTTCGCCAGCAATCTCTCTATTAGTTCTAACTTCTTGCCTCTTACAGGAAGATTCTCTTGCCTACAGAGAGCTCGCAGACTCTCAGTATTTTCACCTGACAAGGACTTTTTGTGCAAGGTTTTGTGGTTAGTTATCCTACAGTGTCGAAAAGCACTCTAAACTGTATACTCGATACAAATCCCACCGCTGTACACCAGTGTTAGGCGGAAACCTGTGCAGTTCCCTCTGGGACCACTGCAAAAGATTTAGGACTACAGGCGTTTGGCGGTGAACCCACTTGGTAGCAGCCTGTACCACACAGATTCACTTGGTAGCTGTGGCTGAGCAGTCAGACTTCCCTCAAGAAGAGTTGAGCAGTATGTGGAGTATACAAAATAGGGCAATTCTTCACAGCAAGACAAGCAAACACGCAACAAGGCTTAGTGTAAAGATATTAAGGTATTTATTTATAACAAAACATCTATGGAAAACACTATGGCACTATCACGGCAAACAAGTCAAACACAATTACTCTACGAAGCAGAAACTATCAATCCCCCTAGCAATATTTCGACAAATCTAGGTTCTACTGGTACCACTTATTTTCAGACAGAGGTGTATACCTCAACCTAGATGTCACTCTAATATTAGTTAGGACGGGAGAGAAAAAGATAGGCAGGTTAAGAAATCAACACAGTTCAATCCTTCGCGGATAAAAATGCAAGGCAGGAAGGCAAGAATCTCAATAGATCATAAAGTTCAGAGGCCAGGCCCACTCGGAGAGAGGCAAGGCGCGATGTCCCAAAAAGTCTCTAGTGGAGATGCATTCAAGTCTTTGTAGCAAATTGTTATCGGCAGATTGAACCAGTTCAGAACAATAAATGAGAAACGCTTGGAGGCCACCCAACGGAACGGAGAGGATTAAGACACCTCACTCGAACCGATCGAAAGGGAAGCCAGGCGGACACGGTACCTTGTTGTGGAGGGCAGCTCCGGCAGGGGCAGTTGTTCCTGGTGGTGGATGCACGTCGGGTCTTTGCCAAGAGTAGAGATGTTCTCGTCGTCGAAAAAAAGTGAAGTCCGGTGCACCACCAGGGAAGAGACCAGCCGCGGAGTGCTCCGTCACAAGGCACCACCTTTTGGTCGCGGTACAGGGGTAGTGGCTATCCGGTTGCCGAGGTGCTCTGCACGGGCAATTCGACCACTGCGCCCTGAGGCGAATAAAAAGCAAAGGGGACTGGTTGTTCCCACCAGCCAGGGGAAGAGACTCTCCGGCAGGGAGATCTCCTCTGTCGTCGGGAAGTGGTGAGTCGGTTCCGCAGGGCTCCACCGGAGGTGTCGTCATGCAGGTCGGTTCAGCGTTACCCTCGTCGGATTCTTAGGTCCTGTGGCGACCTCTGAAGATCCAGTCCCAAAAGCCCTGCTTTTATGCAGAAAACCCCCATTCATTCAGCCTAGCTGTCAATCAACACTTGCTAAGTCGTGAGCGGGAAGGCTCACCACTTGGGCCAATCACTCCAGAGTGCGACCGGAGTTGGCAAGGCAACTCGGTCCAGGGTGCCTAAACCCCCTCCCACACCCCTGTGGTAACCCAGACAGAATGGCACCACTTTGGAGGGTCTCTGTACAGAGCCCGCCAAAAGTGGAACAAAGGGCTCGCCCTTTGGTTTAGGAGTCACAGAGACGAACACAGACGCCATTTTACAAACCGAGTTCTGGCAGAAAATACCATCCGATAAACTTATTTAAGGTAAGTAGACCGATGGTACGTTAGAAATTAACGAAGAAAAAGTATCAATCTCCAACAATGGGACGAATCCCATAGGGTTATGTTCGGGGTCGAACATAACAAGTAGTTTCCACTGCCACCAGCCAAAACTCTAAAGAGGGGGGATGGAACAGTGCCCCCTCGAATAACAGACCCAGGAGTAATCGAATTACCCCTACTAGTACATCCACAATAAGATGGTTTGTACTAGTTCTGTTAGTAAATTTAGGTCTAGTAAAGCCAATGGTGACTTTACATGCCCGGGGAGACAGTAGTCTGTCCCCGGGTATGGAGTCTATGGTGGGGGCCCGCTAGGACGCCCCTGTGCTACGGCACGTAGGTTGCGGGGTAACACACATAGAAAAACATATGAGACCCTATGGAGTAAAAGACCCCATAACCCATAGAACACATTGACATTCAAAGGAATTACACACATACATGTCCAAGAGTGGGAGGAAAAGAGTCTCACTCTTGGCAGGATGGAAAAAACAAACTCCAAAAATCCAGCAAAGCTGCTGGGGGACTCACTAGGTTAGGAAATTCAGCCTAAACAGAGAATTCTCCCTAACAATGATGCCTCAATTGAACTCAGTATGGTAGAGATTGAATGGGCCAACCTTTCTATTCAATGGAATGGCAAACTGTCATAAATTGACCGAAATGGTTAAAAAAGAAATCATACTTGGCACAAACGAGTTAAACTATGGTTTTGACATTCATGATGTGGAAGCTAGGAACAACAGTAAAATCAAACGCCTCCGTGAGAAGCTGTATCATATTGTAATATGAAGAAGCAAATTGGTCAGAGGTACAAAAACAAGATTCACTCTTTCAAGCAGATACTGTACATCGAAGACACTCAGAAGATGGTTCGCAATCCATGCTTAAACAACAAAAGGTTGGTGTGGGCAACAATGAGAAATGTCGACACTGTGTCCACTCTGATGTTGAGTTCATCGATTCCTTCTGAGACATCGATGTCCTACATGTCAGATAAATTCATGCTGCCACATGAGCATTTGAAAGTGTTTGTGTCGAATTATAATATGTTCTCTCCTGGTCTCTGTAAATGGTCTGTGGAAGACATAAACGGGGAGATTGTCAAATTGAAATACTCCAAAGCAGCAGGACCAGATGGAATTCTGGCCTGCATTCTCAAACATGACCCCTCTTCATGGGCTTCCATATTAAAGATCAAATTTGATAACATCTACAAATCGAATAATATACAAGTGTCCTGGCTTACTTCCATCATAATCCCGATTTAAAAAAAAGGTGATCCTTCTAAGCCTGCCAACTTTTGCCCAATCGCTCTAATAGACGTCTCTGCTAAAGTGTTCGCTATGTTGATTCTCAGTGAAATAGAAACTTAGATTTTACAACACAGCATTCTCTCTCGCTTCCAAGTAGGTGTTCGTAAACAATTGGGGACTTTTTTAATGCCACGGTTCTAGCACATATTCTTGAACGGTCCAAATTAGTTAATACAGGACCAGTGTACATGGCGTCTCTCGATATGTCGGCTGCTTTTGATTGTGTGATACGTCAGCTCTTATGGAACAAAATGCACAGGCTGGGTTTTCCGTTGCAGTTAACCTTGATGGTGTCTAAAATGCATTCTAACACATGGGTGAGGATTACTGAAGATGGAGCTCTAACTGACCCCATCAAGACATATGTGGGTGTCAAACAAGGATGTAATTTGGTGTCCACCCTTTTCAACTTGTACCTCTCGGATTCGGATGAGATTTGGCAACATAATGTTGGTTTCCCTGTTAAGCCCGGCAAACTCCATCTTCAATAGATGGCGTTTGCCGACGATCTTACATTCTTCAACAGAACGCCCTATGGTTTTCAAGCAAAGTTCCAAACAATTTCTATATATACTCAGAAGTTGAACTTGCATTCAAATGCTACCAAATCAAGGATTATGAATTTCACTTACCTTTCAGTGGTCCATAGATGGTGAATTAAACCACAGTACATTGGCACTTAGATACTTGGGATATAATTGGTGTGATGTGTCTCCTTTGAATATGTCGAGAGCTGTTCTAAATCAGAAAATAATCCCGCTCATATCACAGATGAAAGTCATTTACAGGAAATACTGTAGATATTCCAAGATGCCGGTGCTAGACTTATATATTCTTAAAGTAGAAGCGATTGTTTTATATAGTTTGTACATGTGTTTATTGAAGATTGAAACAATGCTTGATCAAGTACAGGGGCAAATTTGGAAGCAGACCTTAAGACTAGCTAGCCCCCTTCCAAACTCAATATTAAGACATGAACTTGGTATTTCATCGCTCTCGTCCAAATATTCTTGGAGATTACTCTCCAATTATACAAAAATGAAATGTCCCCCTCGCAAGTCACTTTATAAAGATTTCTCTACCATGTTAAAAGATGAGTATCGTGCATCAGTGCTTAAATGTGATGCAAAATGAAAGCGTTATTGTCAAAAATTGATGCTTATTTATGTATGCATCCTGCGTATGTAAAAAAAACTATGAATTATTGGCGCAATACTGTTGAAACGATAAGTGCATACAACGGTTATAAGGAATATGCACTTTTTCTTTCAAAAAGAACTCCACGATTATAATACTTACAGCTCTTTCCTTGTGATAAGGCTCGTAATGTGTTTTTGAGATTTAAATTAAACCAATTTCCACTTTATGAGAGAATGAAACACTGGAAAGTACGCTTCCATATCAGATACTTGTCGTTACTGCTCAAATGATCAGCAAGTGGAAACACTAAAGCATCTAGTCATTTACTGTTCTGTTTTTGAGGCAACTAGAGTATTGATTCTAGGTACATTCAAATTGGGAGAAGCTATCTTGTGTAGAGAATTGCCGTGGGCAAGACGTATGTGGGTATATAACAACTCTTAAGTTATCGCTCCAACTCGAATTTTAAGCATTATTAATGATGAACTAACTATAAAATTGAATACTTAATTGTGCACCTTAACACTCCTCATTCTTCTGTCATATGAGCCAATATACATAATGTCATGAATACATGTTGTACAGACTTTGAATGTTAGTTGCATATGTTGTTATTTTCGCTTGTATATGTTGCTGATTTTATATATAAATAGAGCTATTTTTTCATTTTTACTGCAAGATTTGATTCACTAATGTAATGCATATGTATCTTAGCTGTTTTTAATATTATGGTTGCACTGTGAACAGGATATTTAAGAGTCTTACTATTTGTATTCTGTGATGATTTGCACATTTGCGTTTTTGCACAAAAGCCTGGGCTAGTGTGACTAATTCAAGAGTTGCTTTAAGCAACTTTAAGTTATGTCTTATGATAATGCTTTGAAGTGTACTGTATTGGTGCTATCTATTTTTGCTTCTTATGTTTTATTGTCTTAAAATGCTTGCAAATCGGTCAGGATCCAAAAGTGACGGCCTTTCCCTGGCCAGGAGGATATGTTGGAGAAAGAAGTGATGACGCCCTCAGATTTCTCATAAGTATGGGACAATTAGATCCGATTTCTACACATCTCTAATAAGGCATGCTGCAGCGTGGCTTTTATCTACGATCCCCAACAGGAGGTATTTTGCCATGCTGATGTCCATGACCACAATGGCTTGCATTACAGCCCAGAATGAATGTGGCAGGATCCAAGCCATTTGGTTCACACTGAATTTATGTTTCTGGAAGGATAGGCTGCTGGTGAAGCTTAAGGATTTTGCTGAACCCAAGAGTGCAGACCAAATCCTTACAAGCACATATCATTGAGCCATTGTTGGATGAGCTGTTGTTTAGCGGGGCGACTGATGAGGATGAATTTGGTCTTGGAGGGGTTACATTTGAGGTAGGTAGTCAACATCCAGGGCTGGAGGATGGCTAGGCGATCACAGAGACATCTGGTGTCCTGTGGGCTTTTTACTCTCATGTATAACTGAGAATCGACTGCATAATGGTGGATTGGCTTTATCAGGATTTTTGAGGAGGGTGTCCAGAGGCTCCATGTAAAGATTAAAGAGGATTGGTGAGAGGATGGAGCCTTGCAATGTGTTCATCTGGATGGCCTGCTGTCTGCCTGAGAGGTATGAGGTATACCAATTCAGGAGATTGCAAGTGAATCCTATGCAGTCAGTGAAGAGGGAGAGGAGGATGCAGTGTTCGACAGTGTTGAATGCAGCTGAGAGGTCAAGGAGGATGAGGAGGCATGCATCACTTTTATACGTGATAGATGCTGTGAGGTTGTTTGATTCTGGCAAGTATTTGAGTAGTAAATATTATTTCTACGATTTTTCTGATAAACAGGCGGTTCCTAATTTGGTGGTAGTTGGTCAGGTCATCTGGATCTACAGTTGTTTTTTCAAAGAAGTTTTATGAGACCAGTTTTGCGGTTGTCTAGAATGACCCTTCATTGAGGGATGCATTAATGATGCTGAGGAGTGGGTTGAGCACTGGGCCCATCAATTATTTAATGACTGAGGCTGGGAAGATATTGTCAGTGTAGGAGGTAGGTTTGAAGGAGGTGAACATTTTTTAGGAGGCCTGGGGAAGAGAGTGGAGAGAATTCAGACCAGAGTGGCAGTAACTGGGTTACTGAGGGGGCCTAATGCTGTAGGGGGTTGATTCGATGATCTGTCAGACTTTGTCGATTTTTTTCAATGACTCTGCCTCATTCTTCTTGAAATGCTGGCATCTCAAGGTCAGGCGAGGGCTTGGTACAATGTTTTACTATTTCAAAGAAGACTTTCCTCCTGTAAGAGGCTACCATGGTGGTGGTGGAGTAATAGGCAGCCTTGGCATCAGTAATCAGAATACTATGGTTGGCGTGGAGAGATTTAAGTTTGGTGAGATTAGGGTTATGTTTTTTTTGTCATTGTTACTCTAAGGCTCTGATTTATCATTTGTTGGAGGCGTGCTTGGGGGTGTACCAAGAGAGGATGGCGTGGTTTAAGAACAGATGGTTTTTAGAGGGGTCATAAGTGTCCACCAGTTGACTAATTCTAGGAGGACTGAGGAATTCCCGGTGGTGGGGAAGTCTGCAAAGTTTCCTTCTAGCTCATTGACCGGGAAGGTTTTGAATGAGCAGCATTAGGGAGGGGGCACTTAGCCTGACCTCTGTGGGCTGTGGTTGAGTAGGTTATTGACAGTGGGATAATGGTGTGGTCAGATCAGTTGAGTGGGACAGACTCTGTGCAGGTGATTGGGGGATGATGTAAATACTAGATCCAGGATGTTGCCTTTGTTGTGTGTGGGGAGAGCACATTTTGCTTAGGGTCCATGGATCCGGTCAGAGCGAATAGCACGCTTCGAGTGTGGTTGTCGACAAGAAAATCAGGGATGGTAAAATCTCTCAGAAAGACATTATACATGCATGCCAACTTGGAAGAGGAGAGTACGTTGGAGATGCCATCCATGAAACAGTCACTTCTGTGAGGAGGTCTGTAGATGAGTTTAAAGGTAATGGATTCCTTGTGTGATAAATGAACTGGCAGGTGAATGATTTGAACAATGCTTGTTCTGGGGAAAGGGATGATGGAGCATGGTCAATCAATC
This sequence comes from Ambystoma mexicanum, assembly GCF_040938575.1. Lineage (NCBI taxonomy): Eukaryota > Metazoa > Chordata > Amphibia > Caudata > Ambystomatidae > Ambystoma > Ambystoma mexicanum. The sequence continues at coordinate 1,023,271,080 of NC_090921.1, read as the reverse complement.
CTGGGGATGATCACCATTCAGCCTCCTGCCCTTCCTGGCCAGTCGGCATATTGGATGCAGTAGCCAGTGGGTAGGTTGATGTTGAAAAACATGGGGGGAGGATGGGGAAAACCATGTTTTGGTGATGAAGAGGGAGTCAAAGTTGTGGTACGAGATAAGGCTGGTGATATCAGCAGTGTGAGTAACTTTTGAGCGAGAACTGATGAGCATGAGGGGTGTGTGCATGTGGCATGTGGGTGTTGGATTGGGGCAAGAGGAATATTAATGAGGTGTAGCTTGCTAGGCTGCCTAGGGCGCTTAACCATTCAAACTCTACTGAGGGTGGGGATGGCCTGTGGAGGGAGGACACACGTGTTGATGCCTTTAGAGAGTTGTGTAATGACTATTTTGTATTGTAAATGCCGATAGCAAGTCTGGCCCATGGCTCTGTCAAGCCTGAACAGGCACAAACAGGTGGCATCCTTTAACTTGTACTTCCTTCACTGAGGACACCAGGTCTGGAGGATGCCTAGGGGTGGTCACGGAACTAGTTGTTTCTAAGGTAGTGTAAGGGTGTGGAATGAGGAGACCGGCACACGAGAGGCATGTTTCTGGCTAAAGTCTTTTATTAATAGTAAGAATAAAAGAGAAAACCCTGTCTGACCCTAGTTCTAAGAGGGGTTTCCCTGCCTCAAATAATAATAATAAGGAGTGTGTCAGGATGTCAGTCTGAAGCAAAGAGTCCACCGTCTTGTGTCCAAAACCTATTTCCGACCCTTACACAATATACAGCTAAAGAAAAGGGTAGGTCTTCTTGATGCAGAAGAGTGGTTTCTTTTTTCTGGATGATAGCTGAAAGTTCACTTCTGGGTCATTCGATTCAAATTTAAATGTTCTTCTTAAAGGATACAAATTCAAAAGTCTCAATAGTCTCAAAAAAGGTTCCTATGATTGAGGCCCCAATAAGGAACACAGAACAAAGAGTCTTGTATCTTCACAATGTCAAGTGGAGCACCCCCTACTCTAGATTACTTTTACAATCTCCACAAACACCAGGGGATATGTCTCCCTTTCCCATGTCTTTTCCACAATGCTCACTGTGTTCACAGCTTACTTGCCTCACTATCCTGCCAGGCACTGTGACTATAATAATGGTTTTGTGGGTAGTTAGTTATTGGGTGTGGACCCCAATTCATGATTCTTAACAGGTTCTAATTCTGCTTTGACCTGTTCCCACAGAGAAGGCAGGAGGTTGTGATGGTATATCCAGAAGTCAAAATGCAGAGAAGACTAGGGCAGGAGCGTCTTGAGGAAAAGTAGGCAACCAGAGATGCAGACTGCAGAGGAAAGCAAGCGCAGGGGAGCTGTGCAGATAGAATGGCAGTCGATCAGCGGAATGCAGCAAGAGATGAAGCGCTGTGTAGGTGGGAAAGCAGTCGAGGAGAGGGCTGCAGTGGGAGACAGGAAATGGAGCGCTATGCCGGAGAGGAGGCAGCCGATAGAGCAGACTGAATCGGGAGGCTGAAGCCAGAGCTCTGAGAGGGGAAGATGATGGCAAGGCAGGGAATTTCAATGCAAGAAGAAAAAGGGGCACGTGAAGCGCAGATCAAATACACTAGCGTAGTTACCCAAAATGAGTAGAACGGTTTGCAATGCGAGGAAGGGCTGCCGGAGACAGAATGTATACCGACTGCAAGCGCTATCTTGAGAAAGACTAGAACAGAGCTTCGATTCCAGAATGGATGTGACAGCACGTTCAATGGCGAATGCATCACTGCTTCCAGAACCTCCAGGAAGGGTGAGGTCCCATATGCCTGTGGTATTGGCTTCTCTCTCTTGGGTCCCAGACCCCTTTGGTTTCTTGCTTCTGGGTCCAAGACGTCTTTGGTCGCTTTCTCTTGGGTCCCAGACCCCTTTGGGTTCTTGCGCTTGGGTCCTAGACCTCTTTGGCTGCTTGTTCTCTTGATCTTGGCAGCCCTGGTCTTCCACACTCCCAGGGACTGCCACAAAAAAGATGGCTCTATGGCTCTGGAGGACACTCCTTATCGGATGCGGGTCCCCGGCCCATGTCCCACTGCAGTATTGTCTCTTAGGTTTCCCAACAAGCTTCCAAGTTTCCCAATCCTTCTCTGGTTGCTCACCAGTCACTGTCGGCTGCTCTGGGTCTCTTGCCCCCGTTCAGAGACCTCCTCCTGTGTTTGAGTTCTACGGCGACTCTGCAGCAGCTTTCTGCTTTCGGCTTCACGTGCCAGGTGGACCACCCTATCCAGCTCTCTTGATCAGCTGGTGCTTCATCTTCCTGCTTCCAGACACGGCCTGACCACGGTGGAGCTCTCCGGAGCTTCTCTGCTGATGGGTAAGCATCCCGTCTTTGGTTACTTCGCTCGGCTCCTGATCGCTGGCTCCACAGCTCCCGGTTCCTCAAGGGAGGATCTCTCACTGAGTTTGAATTTCCCTCTTTATTTCACTCGTGTCTTGGCCAATAGGAAGTCCACAAAGACTAGACTACTCACTGCGATTCACAGAGGTGCTTTCTATGCTTCTGCACCTCCTCCTCGTCTCAGTACTCCTCGTGAGTCAGCTGGACGTTTCTTCATCTCAGTACCAATCTTGAGGACTCCTACTGAGTCACTTGGACTTGTCTTTGTCTCAGTACTAATCTTGAGTACTCCTAGTAAGTTGCACTCTTCCTCGCCTCAGTACTGATCTTGAGGACTCTTAGTGAGTCAGTTGGATTCTTCCTCGTCCCAGTACTCCCTACCTTACTGGTTTTAAGGAAACAGATAGGAACACTAGGGATGGTGTTGTAGGGGGTTAGAGAGGAAGGCTGGTTAGGGTTAGGTGGGCTATAGGCATACCATGTTCTCCCAAGATTGTCACTAATCCCATAGGGGACTTCCCTCCCCATGAGATCCATTTGCTTAGTACCACCCCAGGGGGACTATCGGGTAGCAGCCTCACCTCCCTAGCCTCATGGAAAGGTGCTCCTCCTAGGGGAGAAGTGACAATATCAAATCACAGTAGATAGAGTTAAGGGTGCAGCCAAGGTGGGAAGAATCCTGGAAGGTGGGAAGAATCATGTGAGCAGGTGGCAGCAAGATCAGGGGACCTGATACTCCGCTGTGTGTCTGGGGAATGAAGGCGGCAGTAGGCCAGGAGCAAAGTCCTATATTCCTCCCAAGGTGAGTAGAATTGGGGGTGCGGCCACAGGAAGATGAGAAAATCCTGGATGGCAGGAAGAATTCTTGAAGGCAGTAAGGCAGGAAGTATCCTGTATGGGGGTAGGTGGGGCAAGCCATCTTAGGAGAGCAGTGGTCCTATAGTACTCTGAAGGAGGGCAGAGTTAAGGGTGTGTCCATAGAAAGGCAGGAAGAATCTGGAAAGGCGGGAAGAATAAGGCAGGCGGAATCATGAGTGCCGACGGCCGCAAGGTCAGGGTGCATGCTGCTCTGCTGCGTGTCTGAAGAAGGAAGGTGGCAGAGGGCCAGAAGCAGAGCCCTATAGTCCTCGTAAGGTGTGTAGAGTTAGGGTATATCCACAGGAAGAAAGCAGGAATTCTGGAAGGTGGGAAGACAGGGGGCATGAACAATCCTGGAAAGCAGCCAGGCAGGAAGGCCATAGTCGGCTAGGAGCACAGCCCTGTATTCCTCCAAAGGTGGGCTGAACGGGGGTTGAGACCACAGGAAATCAGGAAGAATTATTATGGGAAGAATCCTAGAATTGTATATATTTATGTATGTATTTATTTAAGGTGGGAAGAATCCTGGAAGGTAGGGAACCCATCTTAGATTAGCATTAGCCCTAGGTCTAGGCCTACACATTAACCATGTTATACACCTGGATCTACACTTCATCTGAGCTCAATTTAAGCAGAGGAATACATGAGTACTGCCATACAGCACAAGAGCAGGCTCTGTTATGACAGTCATGTATTGGGACATTTGTGTATGTGGGTCTTTTATTTAATAACTCAGCCCCTTCTTGTGTTTCTTGAGCTCTCTCTCTGTCTCCTCTCCCTCTCTCTCTCATCGGGTGTGTGCGTTTCTGTGATTATTGCGACGGCCGAAAATGCCGACTTTTTCTTTTAAACCCCTTTACACCACATATATGCAGCGGAAGACCCCCGCACCCTACTTATATTAATATTATATTCTATACCCTCCCACATATATATGTGAGGTAAGGGGGGGTCCAAAAAAAATAATAAAGTCGGCATTTTCGGCTGTCGTAATTGTGAGGGCGACATTTTGGTACGTACGATTCCTGTGTCCTGCATTTGTGCAGATGTTTTTGTGGGAACCCTCACAGCTAGATGGAAACCAGATGTCAGCAAAGGACTAGGGTGGCCTAAGGTTGTTGTTGTTCATCCTTGCAGGTGGTGTATGGGTCAACACACAGCTAGGTGAGCCTGGAGAAGGGAATTGCATATCAAGGGGACAGGCTGTTGCAAGATTGTGCTCACAAATCAAGGAAGCTCCCATTAACACGGAAGCTTCCCTGTGAGGTGTGGTTCTGTGTGAGACCTGTTTGCAAGGCCAGCATCTTTCAGTGCTTGGTCAATCTGGCCTGACCTATACAATTTGTGTCTGCTCCTTTTTCGGAGAGCAGTGCACAATCTTGGCAGTTAAAGCCTTGCCCAACCCTGCATTTGATAGGGTGCACAATTAAATGCCAGGAAGAGCTGAGGATTTCCTGTGCTTCTCAGGCTAATGGGGAGGGCAGATTATCCAGAGGGCCCTTTTTAATTGCTGGGAATGGTGAGACATACCCAACCGAGGGGATGCAACGGTCCTGTGCTTGGACCCTTACATCTTGGCAAGGTGTCCTTGTCACTCCTCTGTTGAGGTACCCTGAATGTGGGAGGCGTAGTTGTTTTGGTGTTTCATGTTTGCTTCCTGAGAAGGAATGCAGTGTCACCATGGCACAGCTCGTACATGTGGAAGCTACATTAGCTAGAAATGCATCCTGAAAGTCTGCTTAGTTGCTACTCTCTGGGTATTAGTTTGCCGTAAGCATTGAAGAGTGCTCTCGGGTGGTATTGTTTGCTCTCACGTCTTTAACAAATGTATATTGTATATATTATATACAATATTTGGATCCTCCCCTTCCCCCAGGGCAGCACTACCCGCCCCATACTTAAGGTGAAACCTGTGAACCACTGACTTTTGCAAACATTCTATTGCTAATAACATTTGACTTGCTGGGCGGATCTGGCTGAAAATGTCCAAACAAGTAGTCCAACACAAGCCCATCCACCACCCCCTCAAACTGGGAAATTTGGGGTACGTTTGTGAAAGGTTCAAAAGTTATTCCCACGAGAATCATTCCCAGGGCAGTGGACTGCCCGCTTAAGAAAATTCCTGCATAAAAAAATCTCGTGGGAATAGAAGAATTTAAGAAAAATGTAGCACTGCCCAGTTTTTTACCCTAATGGGACACAATGTTATACCATAATTGATGGAAAGGTGCAAGTGCCCACAGCCAAAGTGGGCCTGCCCATGCCAGGGGATTGACAGTCTTTTATGCTAATGGTTGCAAAGTGGCAGTGGACATGGTGAAGGCACCTGGCCAGTGGGACAGGGTTATTTACTATGAAATGAACTCTGGGCATAGCTGTAGGCCATGGCCACTGGCCAAGTGCAGTGGGGCATGGCGCAAAGTGGTAGTGGGCAAGGCCGAAGTGGGGGCAAAGTGAGCCTTAGTTATCTACCCAAAGTGGAAGAAAGTGTTCATGGACAGGGGGGCGAATTTCATGGGTTTTGTTGTGATACATACATACACACACGCACACGCACACACTCTCTCTCTCTCTCTCTCTCTCTCTCTCTCTCTCTCTATTGCTGGCTTGTGAATACAGGGTGTATTATTTGTGAAATCCCTGCTTCTTTGTGTGTTCATGCACATGTTGCCATGGTTTTCTATTACTCCCTGCATGGAGGAGCTCTTTGGAGCTTGGAGGATAGTTGGTGGCTACTTTCCGACGACCTGCAAGGAAAGCAGGGCACCCAAAGCTTCCAAAGAGAAGTATGCCTTTTCAGCTGCTGCCTCTGCACAGGGGGCTAAGGGAAGCTTGCCACTCAATGCTCATGGCCACCCCCGGTGTCTCATGTGCAGAGCAACCATTCTCTCTCGGAGGTCATTGCTAAGGGTGTCTGGTAAAAACGATACTCAAATATCTTCAACCCTCCGGTTTTTACCAAACTTGCATTCTTCTTCACAAAAACAAGTAGCCTTCTCGTCCCTCTAAACTAGTGTTTGTCTCAGCTGCTCCTTCACTGCTTGAGAAACAGGCCAATGTGGCCTTGCAAGTGTGCCCACCAAAATATACAGCATGTTAGCCTAATAAAGGCATCATAGTTGAACGTTTGCTTGTGTTTTTTTTAAGAGTGCTTTTCGCATGGCTAACATGTATACCGTGCTACCCGCAATCTCATAACGAGGCTTACAGGAGAGTGCCACGTCCCAGAATAATGGTCCCATGCATTGCGGGGTGAATGGCTGCGGCACCTGTGTGCTCATCGCACCTGTGAAGTAGAACAGCATGCGGTAATGAAAATACAGGTGCAGCCCAACACATTGAAGTGCCAAGAGAGGGTTGACAGTAGCATCAGCCTTGCCACATCTCTGCTAAGCATTGCACAAAGTGGAGGGGAATGAGGAGCTTCTTGCGGGTGTGTGGTAACAAGCCAATTACAGGAGGAGTTCTGGCATGCATAGGGTTACTCTTCATTACATCTTCATGGAGGAAAGTGAGTGAAGCATCACAGGACTAGCCCAGCTGCTGTATGCCTTAACAGGTGGGCAACTTCCTGGGGGCCATCTGCATGCATTTCCTAGCACGCCTCAAGAGCCTCCAGGGGGGCTGGTACGGCTTGGTTCCCAGAGGTGCAATGGTTCAAGCCCCGTCCTCACTTAAAACGGTCCCCTGTATTTACTTCCAGCTTTCTGCTCTATACGGCTACTTGCCCCGACCCTGCCGCCCCACCCTCCCCCGGGTGGACGCAGAAGGTCTTGGATCTCCTGTTTTGTTGGGCATGCGTTCAAAATGCCCAGGCTCACAATGACACTAGGGCAACTGTGGAAGTGTTAGAGGCCTGCTTACTGCTGATACGAAGACAGTGCTCAGTGTTTGCAAACACTTGGCATACACAGACAAGCCTAGCCGCTCTGAGACTGCTGTGGTGCAGTAGTAATACTTTGTACCATAAAGGGGGAAAACAACCTGGACACATTTTCTCAGTTTCAGGGAGTTGATGTCAAACGTGTATTTCTGGCATACAACACGGTTATAATCAGGACTCCTCGAAGCATCCGGTAAGGTGTCTCAAGTTCCTTTATTCATTTTCCTTCAAGTTACCTCGTGAGTAGAATAGGAACAGGACAGGAGTCCGATAGGAGCCCACTGGCTCCCACTACCCAGGCTTACATAACTCCAACTGCCTGGACTGGAACCGCCTGCACACATAAACATTCCAGTCACTCACACGGGCATCATCCATTCCATGCATCCCGGCAGACACTATACAACATACCCCTCTAGAAGGTTTTTATTAAAAGGGTTACCAGGTGCACAAGTTCTTCATTTCACCATTTCTCTGGTTTGTGAGTCCCTTTTGGAGCACATTGGCTTCTGTTACACATCTGTTCTTGCCACTTTTATTTGTTTTCTGGCCGGCTGGAGAGCATCTCAGTGCTCTGGTTGTTCATGTTGTTGGCTTGCATCTGGAAAGATAACCCTCCTGCCCCTCAGTCCTGTGAGGTGTCCTTATTGTGGCAGAAAGAACTGTCCAAGCTGCAAAGCATTTCATAGCCAAAAGGTGACAGTCAAAGCTTACTTACAACACAAAAGAAAGGCTGCGGAGTGTAACTATACACAGAAAGACAGACATCTGACCCTTCTCCCCCAACCTACCCTGTTTGTCCCTCATCCGCCTCTGCCTTTCACACAGTTTAATGAACTCAGCGTGCAGTGGTAGCTCAGGCTAGATGTTCTCTCTATTGATGGCAATGTATTACAACTTACACTAAAGAGAGTTATGTTCACTACATTCAATAGTGCAACAGTATATTTGTATCCAATATGAATAATGTCTACTACATTAACCTGTTCAACAGTGCAACGCTATATGCAATGTAAAACATTTCTACTGCTTTAGTGCATTAAGTCAGTCTTACAGACAACTGGGCATATACTGACTATATGACAAACGTGCATGTAATTTCAATGTGACTGAATGTTATTCTCTGTGCATGAGTTTTGCATGTGAAGTATAGCAGAACCCTCAACTGTAGACGGTTGCCCTTGGGGCTGATAGACTATAATAGCCTGCTCCCCCTTTAACGCTGCGACCCACTGAATACTGCTGGATTCCACAATAAATTTGATCCAGCTGTCATATAACCAGTGGCATAGCGATCCTCTCTGTACCTGAACACTCTGCATTGCATGGCTAATATAATATCTTTAAATTAGTCATTTTTGCTAGTCATTTAAATGTCAACTAAATTCACATTACTGGTTACATTCAATGTAATGCTCTTTTATGTACATGCTTGTTCAGACTAGGGTCTCGCCGAAGGGCCTTTCGCCCCACAGGGCATAGGCACTAAACAAATATCAAGCAACATAACCTAACATAAAAGAGTGAAGGAGTGAGAGGAAATGTGATAATCATGGGTAGCTGGCCTTCTCGCCGGCCACTCGTGAGTGAAACAGATGTAGTATTGCTCTTTATGCAGACAGACAGACACGCGCATACACACACACACACAGCCACGCGCACCCACGCACCCACACACAACCTTCACTGCAAAAGTAAACAATAAAATTTGCAATCTAAATCAAATTGTAAAAGACTTTCTTTATTATAAATATATACATTTTTTGCCGTGAAAGTGGAGAGAGAAATCAAGAATCTCTAGAGTAGCCGCCAGAACCCGACAGACACATACACCGACTGAACACACACAGGTATGCTAAATAACAGCATCAGGTAAAACAAAAAACATTCTTTTTCAGGGGAACCAGGGGACATATAGGCTCTATAATGACAATATATGATCTGAACATATGCTTCATTTTGCAAATATATATACATATGTGTACATTTAATAAACCTGCAGTCTGATGTGAAAGATTCTGCAAAAGGCTGCAGGGTCCGCACTGGAGGGCGAATTCAAACTCATAGATCTTTTAAAAAATATAATGAAGACATGAGATGGCGACACTGAATGCAGGGACACAGAGAGTGCAAACGTAAAGATTTTCATTTTGAAAGACCTCGCCCCCTGTGATGCCCCTTGTAGAGAAGTAATGGTGCGAGGGCGGCTGTGGTACATGACTTCCACTGGTCTGGAGCGGGGGCATTTGTTTAATTCATTGTTCATTCATGCTTAAACAACCCAAAACACTGCTTGACCACTCATATAAGAAAACGTACTCTCTACTATCAGGCGTCAGGTCTTTTTCTTCTTTTTTTGAAATCATGATAGATTGTACACGTCTATATGTGCAGGCTTAGTTACGTTTGTGCACCTTGTAATCCCAGCGTGCAACAAGGTGGGATCAATGTTCTCTGCATTTTATCACTTTGATGTTTTTAGAAAAACAATTTATTTCATTACTTATGTCAAAATATGGAGAGCGCCATTTTGTAAGACTTAACAGAAGGAGTGGCCTGCCTTGCAGTCTTAAGTTAGCTTGTCTATTTATTTGCTTCACTTTCTGGCCACTTTTTCTGGTGCCAGTGAGTAATAGCAAGCTTTCCATATGCACCCGCCTTCACCTTGCAAGAGGAGAAATAAACCTCGCCGATGAGGCAGTGTGAAAGGTGTAACTTTGCCTTTTATCTTTCCCAGGGGCCATTTTCCATTTACCAGATTGGTTCTAAAAATGAAGAAATTATGTTTTGTTGTTGTAGGGGACATTTTCTAGTTCAGACAGGGCCTGGTGTTCCATGCCATCCTTGTATGCCCATAGGCTTCTCCCTGTGTTCTTCATTAATCTTTGACAGTCCTTGTTTTGTTGGCCAGGATGTGTTTTTATGTATTTGGGAAGAGTAACAATGTGTTGTCACTGGCCAGGTTTTCGAAGATTTCATTATGCGGGCTAGAGGACCTTTTGTCTAGCTTTACACTCAACATACAAGCAAGGTATGTAGATACCATGAACGTGCCACTGATTCCAATTACACTGCAGGGGGCACACTATGAGATGTACCAAGTGACCTGGGGCAAGGCAAATATAGGCCCTACGTAATAAAGGTGTGTCAGCATTGTAGCAGATAGGTGGGGTAGTAGAGGTGGTATGTCATCCTACTTTCTGACTGCCAGAATATGAGTGTGGAAAGTGGACATTTGGGAGAGGACAGCCACCACATTTGTTCTTTCTTTTCCTCCAGACGGAAGCCCATAGCTGATGCATGGATCCAGGTGATGCCTGGAATCTTCAGCCTGGGACTTGTGGGTCTGCCTGAAGGCCTCCCAGCGCGCGCCATTCTGTCTACACAAACCTGTCTGCACTACGTCCCTCTTGCACCACTTGTTTCCTGGACTGTACACTCACTGCACAGGTCGCCTGTGCCCTCCCTGCAGCCACCCTTCCCCAACCTTGAACTTCCTGCAACCCTCTGCGATGAAGTCCCCACCTGACCTTGCTAGTGAACGGCGGGGTCTACCAAGGAGGCAAGTGCTGCCACAATCCACACGCCTGGGGATGTTTGGGGAGGATTCCCCTGGCAAAACCATGTGATGGAGAGAGGCATACATTGCCAAAATGCATGCAGGAATCGAAGAGCAGTGACCAGTGGAGCCAGCTGCTCCTAGTCGCATGGGTACATAAATCTCATTTAAAGTCACAGGAGGGAGGAGTGGCGCTTGAACCATGAGATAGAATGCAAGCAATCCACTAGTCGCCTGCCAAAGACTCCACACTTATATAATTTACAGCTATTAGACTAAGGGAGTTCACCTTGGGCAGGGCCGGGGTGCGTCATGCAGAGAGGCACTCGCCCAAGGGGAGGGTCAAACGGATGCCATGCCCCACATTAGAATTGTTAGCCGACCCCAGGTGTGGAGCCTGTAAGCCAATCCTCATCCCAGTTAGCAAAAGAAACAGGCATGAGTTCCCCACCACCAGAGAGAGGCTAGAAAGTAGTGCAAAAGCCCTACAGAAGGAAGGGGCTGTGGCAGATGGTGGTGGGAGCTCATTCTAAACTGGCTGGAGAAGTGAACAGAAAATGCTGGAGATGGGTCTGGAGAACGAGCTAGAGCAGGAGACAGGATAGTGGAGGAGAGCCCCGGAGGGCTGGGGTAAGGAGGAGGCAGGAGGCTGCAGGGGAGGCTGAGGAAAGACATACCCAGTAGCTGTGGAATTAAGAGACCCAGCAGGCTGTGAAAAGAAAGGGCCAAACGGCTGGGAGGGGAAGGCCCAGATGGCTGGGAGGGGAAAGACCCAGAGGGCTGGGAGGGGAAATACCCAGAGGGCTGGGAGGGGAAATACCCAGAGGGCCGGTAAGAGTTGACAGACCAGGAGAGGCGAACAAGGAAAGAGAAGCAGATAGGAGTAAAGAAATAAGGGGCTGATGGAAGAATTGCTGAAATAGTTGGAGGAGTGGAGAATCACATGGGAGGAGACTGGGAGGTGATAGAGAGAAGTGAAGGGGAGGAGTGGTGGAACAACAAGGAGGTGAATGAGGTAGGGGAAGGAATTTTAGAAAAGAGGAGGACTATTAAGAATGTGAAGGAGGGAGGGACAGAAAGAAGCGTGGAGAAGGAGTGCGATATTGCTAAGGACAGGGGAGTAGATGGTTCATCATCAGAGAGGCTGAAGCATTGCCCAAATCCTGGAGAGTCACCATTGTAACATCTTTGGTGGATTTAAAGGCCTCCCGTTTCAGTATTTTGTCCCTAAATGGTACACAATCCTCATACATGTTTTGTAAATCACATTCTTTTGTTGGGCCATTTGTGTGGCCGTTAACATCAACCACCCGACACATCCTAGCCTACACCACACTGCCTGGACCTCCTGCCGGCACCACTCGCCCATTGCACCTCTCCATAGACACTTCCTGCCTAGATCACTCCCCTACTGCACCCCTCCCTGCTTGCATGACTCCCAGCCTACAGGCCACCCTGCTGAACCCATCCTCACAAGTGCCCCGAAGCATGAGCTTTCTTAAGCTGTGCTCTTGATGTGATCTTCCTCCCAGGGAGCGTTTGTGGTGTTCCCCAGTAGTACCATTGTGTGAGCTTCTCCGAGCAGTGTGCTTAGTCCAATCTTCCTTGATCTGTGATATCTCCTTCAACAAGATCTGGAACCTGTGCCTTATCTCAAGAAGTTGGGGATCTTCAATCGATGGGGATAGGGTAATAGCAAAGAGGCGGGCGTATCAAGTGGAAGAACGTTGTGGGGTGAACTACAGGGTCCGGGTGTACACATTTGACATCTCTGACTGCAACCCTGTTCACGTCCAGGTATCATGCCTATGAATTATGTACAGGGTTTAATCCACTTGAGTTCAGCCACATTACATTGTTTTGCACTTTGTTCACCCTATTTTTATTGTTTACCCATAATGGGTTAGTTGGGCGTTTCGACTATCGGAGTACATTGCAAGATTATCGTGCATTAAGACTGCCCTTTGGATTGGCAGTGTGAACATCAACTGGGCTCTTTATGGACTGCAAGAAGGTGTGTGCATTCAAATTGCTTTGAATCTATCAACGTTGGAGGCAAACATGGATTTTGAAATCCACACCTAAGATGCGGCTGCTGCGGTGGGTTTCTGAGCAAACGTATAGTCAGAGAGGGTATAGCTGGCGATGGCTCTCAGAGGCCCTACCGCCAGAATGACGTCATGTAATGTCTCCGCGGTGGGCCCAACTGCATTAGCTTCTGGCCCCACTTCTTAGACAATCCCGGCTACGCCTCTGGTAGCCATCACAGATACAGTGACGATCAGCAGCCATACCAAAACCGGTTTGCAGTGTTAACTGACTGCAACACATGACCAGCCCGTTACACATGATCAGCCAACGAGCTTTAAATCTATACCTGAGCTATTGTACCGTGGTCTGGAGAAATGCCAGATGGTCTGGGCGTGTTGCCCTCTGTGTGCCTTACTCAATTAACTCAGGCAACCGGATGCAGAATGAGGTACCTGGTCGTTATTCTACCTCATTACATTATGTGCAAGTGAGGGTCCAAGGGTGAAAATTCTTAACGTCCCAAGAGAATGCTCTCCTTAAATGGTTTGAAATAATTAGACCTGAGTTTCACTTTCCTTTTTGTGGAAAAAAACGTCACATTTGGGTTAATTGTCAGACCTGTCTGGTCCACATTCATCATTTTGGGCTAAACCGCCCTTCATCTGGAAGAACACTTTGGTCTATTGCTGGAACATTTGTTAAAACCATTATTGCAATAATTGTTCACTTGAACCCTCTGAGTCTATGCATCCCTCATGCCGCCCTTCCGTCCTCTTCCTCTGCCCTCAGTGACTCTTCTCGCAGAAGTTCTCACTACGTGAACGCAGCCTAAATTGTGGGGAAAGGATGCACAAGCAGCCACTATGCTGGAATATATGCCTTCTTTCCAGGCTGAGACAATGTCACTGCCATAGCTCAGCCATCAGCTGCCCTCTGCCAATGCCCTAAAGATCTTCTCACTGTTTCAGCTCCCTCCAGCAACTACTTTTTCTAAACCCTTTGTCAAGTATACAATGGGTTATTGGGTCATAGCACAGCAGACCCCATCAGGAGTAATCCCACAGAAATGATGCAGAAATGCCAGTGGTATCGCAGCTAGCTCTTTATTGGGGTCAAGTGGACCTCTGCTCTTTGTAGAAGATTTGTAGTGGAATCAGTAGCCTCAGCATGTGCAGAAGCTCATGGGCAACAACGAAAAGGCCAGCTAGCCCAAATCCTGACACTCCTGACATTAGTGTAGCCCCAGATCTTTTTCAGAACTAGCAACACCCCTCTGTAAAAGGGGCTTGCAGCAGGGCTTGAAATGTGATGGCCCTGCGTCAGCGAGCGTCCCCACTGGGCCTCGGCAGAATGGATCCTCAATAATTTGGGACAGGTTTGTTTTAGTAACGGATATTTTGAAAAAGGCTAGTTAAGAGATTTGACAGAGGGGTTATTCTTACAAAGGGCTTTTTGATCCAAAGCACATACTTTCAGTAAAATGTCTTTCAGGACGCCTTGGGCCATTACTTGGTGGCGGGTCCTTATCCCAAGTGATAATGACCCCTTCTGAAGTCCATAAGGCTATTAACACATCGTGGTAATAGCAATACATGTTTTGGAGTTTTTGCAGTGAAATAAGAAACTCTACTTTAATAGTGAGTAAAGTAAATAGAACAACCGAGTTAGTGTAGTGAATGCATTTTTACTTTGTAGTATTTGAATAAGGTTGTCCTTATAAGTTAAGAACTTAAAAGGTTGTCCTTATAATTTTAAATTGCAAACTTGTTATAATGGAGAGGGGTTAACATGAGCAGTCACTCGGAGAAATGTAAAAGTATGTGATTTCTCTATAAGAAAGGGAAAGCATTTTTCGATTGTTTTAGCTTTAACTTGGTTTTGTTAAACATATTGCAGTAAAGAAAAGCTCATCTCAGATAGAACGTGTCTTGTTGAAAAACATCTTGGCTGCAAATTGCATTGTTGTTTCCCTGTTTGCTTTTGAAGACCGACTATTCAGAATGCAATCAATACCAGTAGTTATTGACTGCACGCTGAACATTCTGATTGGCTGAGAGAAGGTGAATAATGATCTCCATGTGCTAATAGAACAAACACAGCATGTACACTCTTTAATTGTGAGTGCCATAATATAGAGAACACAAGCTCCATGAGTGGGAGGCCATCTTCAGCTACATCATTTTGTATGCATTCTCAGTCTATAGTCTGGGAGGAGGAGTGAATGTATGAGTGTATGTTCTTGTGTTGCTTATTGGACATAACTGTGAGAGGATTAGGGCGTTTGTGACTGCAGCATGCGTGATTTTTGGATGTCTCTTTTCCTACCCACAGAAAGGGTTGGGCGAAATAATGCTCTGCAACGATTTCTGATTAAAAAAGCTATGTGGTAAGGAATACGTCAAGCTAAGCACCCTGATTTACGGCTGTACACATATGTTTGCCCAATAGAAACGAGATTGTTTTACCTCCATGACAACTGGTTCTGTTCAAGGGCTACCTCTGTGAGTTCCTATGGAGGGATAGCTTGATTCACAGCAGTTGAACCAAAAGACAAGCTAGGAACAAGCTTGCATATGGATACCTAAGCAAGTGTTTCAGTGGTAGGCTCTTAGGGCCTAGAAGAATGTAAGCTAAAGGAGAAGGGACAACAACATGATTTCAAACGTGGCTTCGTGAACTCCTGATAGACATTATGCAATGCTCCAATCAAGCGATGCCTCACTGGGAGTAAGGTCTAGAAGGCTGTGTGCTTCTGAGTAGGTTTATGCGCTAAGGAATGGTCACGCTGGGGGGAAACTGCAGTTCTTTGACAAGCACAGGGCACTTACAGGTGGTCAAATTGAGCTTTTGTATGGTACAAAATTAATCCCTCTTCGTAGGAAAGCCCCAAAGTGTGGGGTTCCCCATTGTGCGTGGGATCAGTGACGAGGAACCAGACCCGATATATCCCGCTCTCATCTGCCCACAGGACCGCTCTTCAGCCGGGACACTGCAATGCAGGATAGCCATGGAAGAAAGACATAAAGAAGGAAAATGCACTTAATAGATGACACATGTATTCTACACCCCAAAGCGGGCCAATAACTGAAATATTTTGAAGAACACTGCAAAAGATCTCCTCTAACGAAGCGTAACTTTGCAGTCATAGTTCTGTCTGCCCTACAACACAGGCCCCCATCCTATTTGAAGTGAGTGCAAAAGCATAACGGAATTGGGGTGAGAGCTACCAACGACTCTTATTGAGCAATGGGTGTGCTAGATGATGGCCACCAGGAACACAGCCAGGAAGAGCATTGCTAGGAGGCCCTGGTGATGCGGGAAAGAAGCCGAGCCCCGCAGCGTCTCCTTGTTTGTCTCAGGGCTGTCTGCTTCCCTCATGCTGTTTGATGGCCGGGTCCTGGCGCTGCACAGGTCATGAAGGTTCCCCTGGTACTGGATCTTCCGGGATTCCTGTCGGAGCGACTCCCATATGTTGGCAGCCTCCTCAGGGCAGTTGGCGAGCACTGCAGTAGCACAGTTATGAAAGTCATCCCAAGACCTAGAGAGGTGAACAAGACAAGAAGGAGAGGACAGTCAATTAACAGTTACAGAAATACATTTTAGGTTCACAAATTTCTCTAGCACTAGTTTGCAAGTCTGCCTGCTACTTTGCTGTGTTTGATTACAACTGGTGTGTATCTCCATGCTGCTCCTGACCAAATATATACTATTGCGCCTTTGCACATCTGATAAGACACTATGGTGACTTCCGGCCACCTCCATTTCCTCAGACAAGACCATAATCTCAGATGCCACTGGGTGTCATTGCTGTGCCATTGACACCAGTGTCTATGACCCACCAACACCAGGAGGCAAGAGATTTCAACAGAGGTCTCAGTCACATCAATGGACTTGAAAATGACCTAGAAGAAAGCCTTTAAAACACATTTGAAAAGCTACACTGCTCAACAGAGAAACAAGCAATCCATTTTTGGGACCCACTTATTCTTTTGTTTGTTTATATTTTAAAGTGGAGATTATTTATAAAGCATGAAACAAGAGCACACAACCATCCAAATGTGGAATTACTGAGGCTGGGGAAGGCCTGAGATAGGAATAATGAGTTCAGAGTCCACATCACCACACATTGAAACATGTTTGCAAGGAGCGTTAACTCTGCTGGTCCTACTGATTATATTTTGAAATGCATGTTTGGGGCACAATTAGCTCACACCCTGTTAATGAACATTAAATGGTGAGGCTATTCATGAAATAAAATGAAAATTGCTGGGCATGTGGCAAGGACAATTATTCGGTAAGCAGTGTTATTTATTTGTACCATGCGTAATGTCAAGGCTGGTGGAATACTCTCATAGAAAGGATTCACTAGGGGTCTACTAATAAAGTTACAGAAGAAAGGGTACACCTACGATATCTGAGTGGATTCAATCATCCCTTTTATCATCAAAAAGCCTGGATTATCAAGGGATCAGTGACAGGGAAACAAATGATCCCCAGTACCTGAGAAACAAAATCAAAATTGAAAAAAGAGGAATGGGTCAATAACATGACAGCTATCTCCTTTATAGAAGCACTCAGCATTGGTTTCCAAAAAAAAAAGAATGACTGAGGAATCTTTAGACCATATAATTAGTTATTAAGAGTTGAATGATATTGCTCATTCATAGGTTTTCCATGACTGTTTAATTTGTTGGTTCCTTTCTACCTCTCCAAAAGAAACCAGCTTCTCCATATGGGCACTATTGATCGCTTCGATGCTCATCACCTGCAGCTTTTTCTCAACCATCATCGTCAGTCGTTACTTGCAACCTTCAAGGGAGAACCTCTCCAAACGCAACATCAAAATTCACCAATATACAGATATGACACACAATTGTACCTGAAGATTGCTTTCATCACCAACATCCAACACCTCAAATACTGTCTGTCACTCATACAGTCATGGCTGCCAAGCGCTCATCTCAAACTCAACCCAACAGAAAACGAATTCACCCTCTACTGTAAACTCAACAAACAAACTCAGGCCTGGCTATCAGAAAGGGAACCAAGCAGATTCTGGGAAGATTATTGGCCATCCTCTGTCCTCACAGTAAGTTCCTCAGCTTCACCACTGACCACATCCTCCCTTCTAAAGCCCACATCAACAATAAAACCAGTCCAAATAGATTAACGAAATTAAGCCATTCCTTCCCTCTAATAACTTTAGAGCCATCATCCAAGATTGTCCACTTTAGTTACATAATGGCAAAGCCCTTCTGACTGAGAACCCAACAACCACCTGCCATCAACGGCAAGAATTCAGGCTGCAACTCGCGATTTTACGAGAATTACATTGAATCTCATACATCACTCTTGAAGACATCTGCCTCCCCTTCAAGGCTCCTTCGAGCAACATTGTACCGCTGCACTCTCGTTCTCCTTTTCGCTCTCTACCGGTGGGTGGGTGTGCATCTGTGTGTCTGTCTGTGTGTTCGCTCAATGCATTGATACAACTGGCCCTGTGTTTACTTTCCACCAGGATATAGCATCAGCAGAACCATGTCAGGCTTCCAGTAATCAATCCTTGTTATTTCGTAACAGCTGCTGCAGAGTGGCAAAGATTGATAAAATAAATGGCTACCTGCAGGAGTAAATGTGAGTGCTCCTTCTGGGAGCTAAGCACATGCTTATCGGTAACATTATATTGCCTCATGTTTGCTGAAAAAGCAAAAAAATGAGGGCACTACTCTTTGACCTGTAGTTGTCAACCTAGAAAGGGTCAACATTCCAATGAAGATAGTTGGGCTTTAGAGTCTTAATGAGGTCATATGACAGTCCGGGGAGGGGCGACCCAGCCAGTAACTGCCTACCGCCTAATTTAAGGTTCATTAGCACCTGTGTACTTCCTACGCGGTTGCTATGGGTGCATATAACATAGAAAAAAGGAAAACTTACCTTGAAAGGTGGAGCCGCGCTCCATTTTCAGAGTCCATTTTCTGTGTTGATGGCCATGATGTCATCAATAAGGACACTGGCTTCCGAAAATGGAACCCACTGCCACACCACAGGGTACGCTTTCTTTCTTTTTTTCAGTTTAACACACCCTTAGCACCCATGTATGAACTACACGTGTGCTAAGAGGTGAAGGGGGAGAAGGGAAGGAGGAGTGGTAAAGGGAAGGGGAAAGGGGGTGCTGGCCAGCAGCACTTGGAAAGCGGGCTTATATCAGAGAATTTCAGCCCACATTCCATGCTTCCTGACTGCCCAGCGCCCCTTTCAGGGTGCTAATGCATTGTGCAACTGTACAGTGGGACGGCTCGCAGCAGGACATCAACCTAGCCGGCCGAGTGGCGGCAGCTAGGTTTAGCAAGCCGCTCTATGAAACATTTGGGACTGATATGCATTGCTCACATGAGCTAAAATCATAAGATCTTCAACATCACATTTTTTCACTCTGAGCAAGTGGCAACGTGCAGTCTTGGGGGCATGCAGGGGCCAGGTTAGCGTGATTTACCAATCAGATCTGCTGGTACATTCTAAACCCTATGCAGGTTTCCCTTGGCAAGGTGTCTGTTTAGTCCAAGCATGTTGTATCTACCTTCAACTCTATTGTATGGTGAAGACTGAGCTTGGTGCAAAGAGGTTATTATAACTCACCCTGGCAAGCTCCAGAGATAGGCTGGCACAGGAACAAACAACCTGCCAATGCCTCAAGGTCTGAGAGGAAGAGGTGATGTAATGGTCAGCGCATGGATAATAATTCTGAAAGGTAGCAATTTTAGCACATTACGATATCATGCACCATGTCCTTTTCCAAACACTGAAGTAATCATTGGTGGCACCCTGGGGAATGATGTGCGGGTCAATATTCCTCAAACTGAGAAGGTTAATGCTGGCTTCAGTGGCAAATGGAGAGAGTTTAAGGTTGCTATTGAAGAGGACCCCAAGGTTGTGAGCTCCGGGTGATATATTGAGAAAGTCAAAAAAGAAGGAGAAGGGAGAGTGGGGTTAGCATTGGAAGCAAGTTGACTTTCGTCTTGGAGCAGTGGTCGTCAAGTGGCATACAGCCACCCAGTGTTGGGAGGTGGCAGGCAGCTAGTCATGCATCCTGAGATAGCAGGGGAGAAGGAAGAAAAGGAGAAAAAGATCTCGGTATCATCAGCAAAGAGAGGTTATTGGAAGCCAGAGGATGAAAGGAGTGTACCCATGGAGGAGTTGTAGAGGGTTAAGAGTAGGGGTGAGGGACATTTCTGCCCACAAAGTGAAAAGTGGGGAATTCGGATTGAAATCCGCTTCCGCCCGTTCCACGAAAGTAGCATTATGGTGCTGCTGCTTCTAAAATTGTGCCTGTTTCTTTGTGTTTCATTCCCATGTTGATTTAGTGTAGTGCAACGATAAACTTCGCACAGGTCTTTTTTTCGATCCGTGCAGCAACACGAGAAACTTTGCAATTTTCTTTCAAACAGTGCTAGTTTTACAGGGTGCCATGAGAAACTTCATGCAGTTTTACGATTCGTCATAGGTTCATGCAGCGATATATGAAACTTGGTGCAGGTTTTTTTTCCATCTGTACTAGTTTTGCACATCAACACGAGAAACTTTGTGCAGTTCTTTTCTGATCTGTGGTAGTTTCGTGCAGCGGCACGAGAAACTTTGTGTGGTTTTCCCTAATCTGTGCTAGTTTCGCATTTCGGCACTTCGCACAAGGTTTTTCAAACTACGCTAGGTTCGCGCAGCTGCACGAGAAACTGCACGGTTTTTGTTAGATTTTTATTAGGTTTGTGCAGCAGCATGAGAAACTCTGCACAGTTTTTGTTCGATTCTTACTAGGTTCATGCAGCGGCATGAGAAACTTTGCACAGTTTGTATTTGTATCTTACACAGTTCGCTCAGCGGCACGAGAAACCTCATGCTGCTCTTATGCGATTTGTGCTAGGTTCGTGCAGCTGCACGAGAAACTTTATGCCGCACTTTTTCGATTTGTGCTAGGTTCCCACAGTGGTACGAGAAACCTCTAGCCACACTTTTTAATACGCTGGGTTGGCGGAGCGGCGATTGGTGCGAAACCGATCAAAATCGGACAGAAAGATTGAAAAGAGCATGTGCCCTCAAATATAAGACATAAAGCACTGAAGGCGCTGTAGGTGTGGCAAAATGGCTCACCAACCCATGTCCCTCAATCCTGCATATTCCATGCAGTCTCAATTCTATCCCAGAGGCTTGGGCCCATCTCCAGCCATCTCTAGACCCTCCTGATAAACCACGACTGCAACCAAATAGTTCTGCCACAAATCGGTTGTGCATGTCACAGCTGTTTTATTAAAAAGAGGCTACAGGTTCATAGATACATAGGGCCTCATTAAAAGTCTGGCGGTAACCGTGCCGGTAAAACCGGCAGGTTGCTGCTGGACTTGCACATTTTTCTGGCGCCTGACGTCACGGAAACAAAAGGGCATTACAGCCCCAGCGGTCCGTGAAGTCAGGCACCAGAAAATGCAAATCCCCTTCCTAGTTGAGTCCCATAGGACTCAATGGGAATGGGCAGCACGGAAGCACTGACACCGTCTGCAACAGTGCTGGTGCTTCCGTGGCAGAACGACATTTTACAATTTGGCCCAGACCCAATGAAGAGGAATGGGCTTAGGGCTGAGCCATGGGGTTGCCCAGTGGAAAGGGTCTGATGGAGAAGGTGTTCCGATTTCCGAGAGGAGGAGAAGAAGCAGTGAGAGTGATAGGTGGGCACTTATTCAAGTACAACGTATTTTGGTTGTCTTGCTTAGATCAATAGAGCAGTGTGAGATCTGATGGTGAGGCTCTGCACTAGAGGAGAATAAGACCAGCAGAAGGCAACAATAATATATGTTGGAGGGAATGCAGGAAAAATGACCCATGCTGATGAAGGAAATTGGATGAGGGTGAAATGGTTAACATAAGAAAGGAGCAAACTTTTTCTTATCCACTGAAAGTAATGTGGGAAGAATTCTGTCTCTAGTACACAGGAC
This sequence comes from Ambystoma mexicanum, assembly GCF_040938575.1. Taxonomy (NCBI): domain Eukaryota; kingdom Metazoa; phylum Chordata; class Amphibia; order Caudata; family Ambystomatidae; genus Ambystoma; species Ambystoma mexicanum. The sequence continues at coordinate 1,023,249,409 of NC_090921.1, read as the reverse complement.
CACAGCTACAGAATTTGCTAAGTTTAATGATGGTATAGACTTTAGTAATGTAATCACATGCCATACTCTGCACATGTTGGAGATTTCTTGGCAACAGAAATACATGCATTACATTTTCGATATTGATATTGCCCTTAGCAACTGATTTACGTGCATTATGTTTACCTTAAACTATGGCAGCGCAATAAAAAAAGGGTTTAGCAAAGGGTGAGGAACCTTTTTAGGTGGGTATTCCTTAAATTGGATCTCTGCGCCCTTTTGAATTAGTGTTTAGTTATTTTCTGGTGTCCGGTCGCATGGGGGTGTAACCTCGGAGTGTCTGGTTCCTCAACTCCGTTGATTAGTGTTTCCAGATGGTTACTTTAATAGATTACCCATGCGCCCATATTCCTTTGAGAAAAAAGACAAGTAGCCGTTTCCTCAATTTTTCAATGTAAATGGATTTAATTGTTCTTTTCTTCAAATAAGAGTGCCCTCTGTGATTACACGTGTTTCGACGGACCCACCGGCTTTCTCAAATCAGTAGTTCTCCACAGTGACGTAGATTCTCGTTGTGCGTTGTCCCAGTCTTTTTTCTGTTTTTATTCCTGTCTAGTTTTTGTGTAACATTATTGCTGCACTCTTACGGTGTGAGTTTTGTTATCTAGTGGTGTGCCCTTGTATTTAGGGCTTCCCTTTCGCGCCTAGGTGGGGCAAATTATACTATGGTGTCATTTCTACCTTTTTTGTTTTATTGTTTTTTTGTAAAGCATATTTCATGAGCCCAATACCATACATAACCATTGCTCGGATTATTACTTACAAGAAAGAGGCCATCTCATTGTCAGAATTTAGGCCCCTTTCTACTGTGCGAAATGTACAAATTAATTGCGCTTCTTCCTGTCTCAATTTCTTTTCCTGGTCTCCACCCCTTGGGCCTAATACCACTTTCTTGAGACCAACAAATCTCAGTAGTTTTTTGTCATTTAGCTGGTGGTTCCTTTGCCAGTGTTGGGCTAATGGTAAATTTATGTCTTGGCTTCCGATGTTTGATAAATGTTCTCATATTCTTGTTCTTAATTGGCGAATCGTGCTTCCTATATAAATCTCTTGGCATTGACAGATTATGGCATACACAACGTATTTCGTTTTGCAGTTTATTTGATCCTCTATAATGTGACTTTTGCCATGTTTATCTTTAAAGCTCACAGTGTTGTTGAGTGCATGTTTGCACATTGAACATGTGCCACATTTTCGAAATCCTTGTGGTGGAAGCCATGTTGGTAAATTGTCATTTTTAAGTTCTGGAAGGAAAGACGGGCTTAGGATATTCTTGATTGTTTTCGCTCTTTTGAAGATTATGGAAGGACTGTCCTCAATATACTTCTTCACATTGCGATCCAATTGTAATAGGTGCCAGTTTCTCTTCAATATTTTCCTTAGGACAATGTTGTCTGTGCAATAGGTGGTGATGAAACTGATTTTGTCTTTTGCTGTCGAGTTCAAGGGATTGGTGATTACGGTACTTGCCCTGTTTAGTTTGATTGCTTTCTCCTGCGCGTGTGTTATGATTTTCTTCCCATATCCTCTTGCCTTGAACCTGTTTTTAAGTAGTTTACATTCGTTTGCAAACGTTTCTTCTTCAGAGCAGTACCTCCTGGCTCTAATGAATTCACCCTTAGGTATATTCTTGATCACTGGATTGTATTGACAGCTGGTGGCTGTTAAAGTAGAGTTTGCTTCTGTACTTTTTTTGTAAGTTCTTTGAGAACTCCTAGAGTTTTTTGTGATACATAGATATTGAGGTCTAAAAAATTGATCTCTTTTGCACTTGAGTTACCAGTGAATTCAATCCCCATTGTGTTCTGATTGGCCTTCTTCCTGAAATCCTCAAGTCCTTCTTTATTGCCCTTTCAGATCAGAAGAACATCGTCTATGTACCGTATCCATAGTATCACATTTGGTTCATACGCCTCATCTGCATAGATATATTGATCTTTATACATGGCCATTGCTAAATTCACTAGTGCCGGGGCATACTTAATCCCCATCGCTACCCCTCTTATCTGTTTGTAAAAATGGCCATTAAATATGAAGATATTGTTTTGTAATGTTAGGAGTAGCATTTCCTTGAGCATGCTCACTGATTGATAGTTTGATGCTGTTTCCTTCGAAAAGATATAGTCAATGGTTTCTGTAGCAGTATCGTGTCTTATAGATGTATAAAGTGATTTCACATCCCAAGTGGATAGTAAATAGTCATCTTGCCATTCTATGGTGGCCAGTTTGTTGATCGCCGTAGCTGTATCTTTTAGATACGATTTGGTTTTAATTGCCAATGGTCTTAAAATATCATCAATGTAATGTGCCATGTTCATAGTAGCCCATCCAATTCCACTTAAAATAGGTCTACCCTCCGGAATCCTTTCGAATTCTTTATGAATCTTGGGAAGGAAGTAAATTGTTGGTAAAATTGGCCGCTTTATGTCCAAAAAGTGTTTTTTGTCATCAGTGATGAGTCCTTGTCTGTGCCATGTCGTGTTCGCATCTTTAGGTCGGATAGTATCTCCAATTTGGGATTTGATTGCAGTTTGATGTAGCAGTCCGGTGTATTCAAATGGTTCATTGCCATTTTTACATAGTCATCTCTTTCCATCACTACTATTTTGCCTCCTTTGTCTGCTCCTTTTATAACAAGATTGTTGTTTTGTTTCAGATTTAGAAGAGCTTTTCTCTCCATGTTTGTCAGATTGTCTTGTGTACACTTGTATTTTGTACTGTTTCTGGTTCTAGCATCGATGAGGTCATTCAGATCTTTGGTGACTGATTTATAAAATGTGTCCACTAAGTTCTCTGGCTGAATAAAAAAAGGGGGTATGTGGTATAATGATTCCATGATGCAGTAATGCATCAGGGAGTATTCTAATAATGATGTTCGCCCCTCTTGGAACTTCGATGATGTCACATGGAATGCATTAATGAAGGTTCCAAGAGTGGCCTTATGAGAAGCGATCGTACAAAGGAAAGGTCTGGAACTAGAGACGTATGAGGGGGTCATTTAATGTACCTCACATATTTCACGTGAATACAAAAGAATATGGGCCTCATTACAAGTGTGCCGGTCTGGTAACAACAGTGCCGGTTAGTCTACCTGCACCGTTGTTACCGCACCGGCCCACTACGAGTCTGCAAGGGGGTGCCATCTCGCCCGCCAGAGTCAGACCTGGTGGGCAGAATGGCACCAGCCCGCAGACTTTCACAGAAGCACCAGCACTGTTGCAGATGGTGCCAGTGCTTCCGTGCTGCCCATTCCCATTGAGTCCTATAGGACTCAATGGGAATGGGGATTTACTTTTTCTGGCGCCTGACTTCACGGACCGCCAGGGCTCTAATGCCCCAGTGTTTCCGTGACGTCAGGCGCCGGAAAAAAGTGCAAGTCCGCCGGCAACCTGCCATTTTTACCGGCACGGTTACCGCCGGACTTGTAATGAGGCCCTATGTATCTATGAAGCTGTAGCCTCTTTTTAATAAAACAGCTGTGACATGCACAACTGATTTGTGGCAGAACTATTTGATTGCAGTCATGGTTTATCAGGAGGGTCTAGAGATGCCTGGAGATGGGCCTAAGCCCCTGGGATAGAATTGGGACTGCATGGAATATGCAGGATTGAGGGACATGGATTGGTGAGCCATTTTGCCACACCTGCAGCTCCTTCAGTGCTTTATGTCTTATATTTGAGGGCCCATGCTCTTTTCAACAGGACTGTCCTTGGATTGAACAGTCTCTTGGTGCTGAACATCCAATTCACCGGAGCGAGTTGGCAGGTCTTGCCAAAAATATGTCTCATGTTTGAGATCACTAACTGGTGTGCCCCAAATATAGAAAGGCTAACCACCAAGTACTTTGCATCCAAGAGATCACACTGTGAGAAGATTGTTTGAAGATGGTCTAAGCATTTTAGTGGGACAACAGGCAGTGGTCAGGGCAGCTAAATGTTGTGGGAGGTCCAGGTTGTATCCCTTACTCAGGATACAGAGAACTGGGAACTTCATTCTATTGTCTCCTGGCAACACATGAAGGGAGCACCCACCAGCTAAAACATGGTCTCTTTTTTAGTCCAGAGGTCAGGTGCACATCGAGCAGAGCAAAGGATTTTAGAGGGAGAGCCTCATACAGAGCGTTATGTTATGTACATTTATATACCACCCAGGTGCATCTTGGTGCTTGGAGCACAACAGGTTCCACTAATGGACAACATCCTGACATCTAAAATAATAGGGTTTTCAATGAGCGCCTAACCTCATAGTGATTCTCAGTAGCCATGAGAGAAAATGGCCGGGCAGTTCACAATTTAGCAGCTATGACAAAGAAGACCCGCCTTGCAGTTCTAGATAACCGGAATCGAGAGACAGTGATCCAACAGGCATCCCGAGAAGATGAACAGGGATGTAGGGAATACATTTATCCCGTAAAAACCCAGCCCCCTGGCCATAAAATGTTCTGTGAACTAGGCATAGGGACTTAAATTCTACCCTTTTTATGACAGGGAGCCAGTGAAGGGAGCTGAGGACCTGGGAAATATTAACATCATAAAGGGAGCCAGTAGCAACCCGTGCTGCCAAGTTTTGAAGAAGCTGCAGTGGGCACAAGAGATAGAGAGGTTGAGTCAAAAAAGAGTTGTAATAGTCGATGTGACTTAAAATAAGAGAATTAACAACCAAAGCACGAAGTTGTGATGGCATTAAGTGTAACACTCTGTGGAGAACCTTCAGATGAAATTGGTCGGCTTGACATATAGTGCTAACCTGTGTCACGAGTGAGGAAAACATTTTAAAGCCTAACTCTTTAACAATCATCACCAGTGTACAGCCAAAAGGAAGGAGACCACAAAGAAGAAATGGAAGGGGGGCCACAACCAGAATCTCTGTCTTGTCTCCATTCCATTTAAACCAGTTGCTACTAATCCAATAACCCACAGCCACCAAACACCCCCTAAAGCACAACACCACAGGTTGATTGATATTGAGCCGTAAAATAATTTGGGTGTCATCGGTATAGGAGTAACAGCAGAGGCTGTGGGAGTGGAGGAGACCTACAAGATTCTGCATATAGATATTAAATATCGTAGGAGACAAGGCAGAGCCTTGGGGTACTCCACTAGACAGTGAAAAAGAAGAAGAGCGAATAGCAGGAAGGGAAAGAGATTGGCCCCTATCAATCAGGAAAGAGGCAAACCAAGATAATCCAGGACCAGAGAGTCCCGCCGAGGTCCGGTGGGTCAACACGAGGAAGTGGTCGACCGTGTGGAAAAATGCTGAAAGATCTAATAAAATCAGTGCTCCCACTCCCTGGTCAGTCTTCTTGGCCAGGTTGTCCACCACAGAAACCAGGACACTTTCAGTGCTCCGACCAGGGCGAAAGCCAGACTGAAAGGCGTCCAAGAAATTGGAAGTTTCCAAAAAAGAACTAAGAAAGGGAGAAATTAAATGCTTCAACAGCTTTATAAAAAAAAGAAAGGAGTGTAATTGGATGGAAATTAATCAACACAGTGGGGTCAAGTGCAGGTTTTTTTATGAAGAGTGATAACAAGAGCCTGTCATAATTCCATTGGAATAGAACCTGACTTATTTTGATTGTCTGCAACAGAGCGTAATCAAAAGCATGTTGTGAAGGTCACATTGTCTAACCCAGTTACCACGATAAGAAGAGCTATACGTGTTAGCCTGAAGTATAACAGCTACACCCCTCTACCTACTGAGCAATTAACCCATTATATTGAATGACAGGGGGTAACAGGAGTTTTGGTCGCAACGGATTCCATCGAAGTAGATTTCATTACATTTTTTCATTGGATTCTGCCGCCAATATATGTGGGGGTGGGTTTAGGCTAATAATGAATGTTGCGGTGTGAAGGAGGGCTGCGGGGGTCTCCCCCACATATATTTGCAGCAAAATCAACCTTTAAAAAATAATTCAACAAAATCTAGTGTGATTAAATATTTTTGGCCAAATCACATAGAACCAACCTGGGGGGACAAGATCAATGAAGCTTGAAAAGGTTGTGCCTGACAACCAGCCTCAAAGAAACAATGATTCTAAGTGTGACCCATAGAGTCCTTAAGACAAAGGGCATGGACAGCGTTAGGCCGGGCATGAAGGGGAGCACAGGATACAGCATGCAGGCATTTTGATGTATGGTTTGGGTGTCTATGGGACATATCAAACACATTACTATAGGACTGGGAGTTGTGAGGGAGAGCCGAGCCGTGATTCATTAGGGCTTTTGGATAAGGTCTTGAGTAGGGCTGTCCAATTACATTTGCACTTTTTTTTACCCTCACTGTGGTCCCAATGATACCTGTAGAGGAATTACATTAGAGGATATGCTGGTACACCCTCTTACCTTCGGACTGAGTCCACTGCCTGTTCTCTTGAATGGACACTGTGTCCATCGCATACACTTTGGCTCCTTGGTCTTCTTCACTTTTCCAGTCATATTGGGCATCATGGGTTACCTCACATTGGATTGATTTTATCCCCTTGTTACTTTTACCCTAACTTTTATCTGGATAATCACCAATTGTTTTATGGAAGGAACATTTCACATTTGTTTGACTATCTGTAACATTTGGTTATAGTCAAACATCAGTGATAATAGTTGAGATACTTTCTTTGGTCTCTCAAGGTTTTGAACACACATCCAGTCATCCAGTTGCCCTGATCAGACGTAGCCGGACCATTCTAACATCTGGACTGATCCACTGAGACCAGAGCACAAGATTGAAATGATCTACAGCACTGGCCCACATAAGTCGAAACACTTGTCCGCAGTTGAAGAGATACATTTGTGGCATTTCAAGATATATATCTGTTTGTATTAGGGTATGTTGTGTTGGTCTTGCACTGTAAAACAGTGATTTGCTTAATTTTTTTGCAATGTTTGGTGATGTTTGGTCCAGGGGGGGGAAAGTTATAGTTGGGGTCCCAATGCGTCTTTTTTTCCCATAGACTGAATGGGGAAAAACTTTGCGCACGCCTACAGGCCAAACCGCTGGACGGATTTTCACCAAATTTGCGGCAGGGGCTTGGTCCCGAAAGTGTGCTTTTGTAAATTTGGTGACAATCCATCCAGTAGTTTCCTTTAAAACGACCAAAAAGTATGTCTAAAGAAATTAGTGATATCTATGTCTGCTCCGCTGTCACACTTCACTGTTCGCTCCACGGACACGATACCGATTGGCTAAGGGGCTGGCGTCATGACCGCGGACAAGCGACGTCTCCGCCGATTGGCTGCAGTGACCCGTGTGCTGCGTCAGATTGTTTGGATGCGCCCGACATCTTGGATCCGCCGACAGCGCAGCAGCGACCAGCGGCAAAATACTATTTCAGAAACTGTTTTGGTGTGTCAGAGTGCTTGGGGAGGTTCAGAGAGTAAGAGATGGGTGAAAAACTGTATTTGTTCAGGCAGTAGGTGTTAATGATGTATTGCCTATGCCCGCCTTGTTCGGGATGTTTGTAAGTACAGAAAATGAGGGGTCTCATAAGGATAGTACTTCAGTCCGTGCTGTGCGCAGGCAACTTGAAACTGTTCTAAGGACACGTGTGGTGTTAGCGAACATTGAAATTGAGTACATGCAGTAGTTACATTTTTTTTTTTTATGGGTGTGCTATTGATTTATATGCCGCCATGGGTGTGACATGCTGCGGTGGTTGTGGCCAGGGCCTAGAGTCTTGGGTACATGGCTGTAGGCCGTAGGCCATACTTCCAAGACTCTAGGCCCTGGCCACAACCACCGCAGCATGTCACAGCAACGGATACACCTGTAGTATTGCTTATCGGTCAGATGGTTGTGGGCAGTGTGTAGAGTCTTGGGAGGCCATGCACCCAAGAACAAAGTTATAAGCACTGGAGTTATAAGCCACTGCACACCCATACATTGCAATATATATGGACATACAGCGAAGAGTCGAGCCTCTGGCCACAGCCACTGCAGCATATCACAGCTATAGATGCACCCATAGTATCGAACATCACTCAGGTGGTTGTGGGGAGGGCCTGCAGTCTTGGGTGCATGGCCAAAGGCCATGCACCCAAGACCACATTTATACGTAGTGTAGTTACAAGCCACAATGGGTGGGATATGCTGTGGTCGTTGTGGCCAGGACGTAGAGTCTTTGGTGCATGGCCGAAGGCCATGCACCCAAGAACTTTAAGTAATAAGCACTGGAGTTATAAGCCACTATGGGTTTTATATACTGCACACCCATACATTCAAAAATCTATGGCCTTACACCCAAGACTCTAGCCTCTGGCCACAACTACTGCAGCATATTACAGCTATAGGTACACCCGTAGTATCAAACATCATTCAGGTGGTTGTGGGGAGGGCCTAGCGTCTTGGCTGCATGGCCAAAGGCCATGCACCCAAACCCGACTTTATACGTAGTATTTAGAAGCCACAATGGGTGCGATATGCTGTGGTGGTTCTGGCCAGGACCGAGAGTCTTGGGTGCATGGCCAAAGGCCAAAGGCCATGCACCCAAGACTGAAGTCATAAGCAGTGAGGTTATAAGTGAGCATGGGTGTGCTGTGGTGTAGTGGTTGTGTGCACGACCTAGAGTCTTAGGTGCATGGCTGCAGACCATGCACCCAAGAGTAAACTTATAAGTAGTGAAATTACAAGCACCATGGTTTTGATATGATGCGATGGTTGTGGGTAGGACCTATAGTCTTGGTTGCTTGACCGCAGGGTGTAGGTGGTAGGTTATACATCCAAGACGCTAGGCCCTGCCTACAGCCACTCTACCATATTACTGCCATAGATTAGACGTGTAGATTCGAATATGTATGACACGAGTGCAATTATACTTACTGTTTACTTTGTTGAGAATCCATATATTTCTTACATGACTTTAGCACTTGGCAGAAATATCCTTTTTTAATTTCTGTGATAAAAGAAAAGAGCATGTTAGTGTTTGTATTTTATGAAGACTTATTACATTGTACAATAGACATTTTAGCTTTTTTTTTTGGACCCTCATATTTAGTTTACAAACCAGTGTACTGTGCATTTTGCTCAGTTTCTGTGTTTGTTTTTCAAATCCTTGGGTCTGGGGGAAAAAAAACCTTGTCAGATTAAAAAAAAACCTTTCTTTGCTATGCAACAAACTATTTCTTTGTTTTCTTTGAGTGTTTCCTTGTTGTTTCTGATTAATGTTATGTCTGTTGGATTGTTGCAGATTTTTTAAAACAGTTAAATACCTGTTGGCGTATTCTAACTGTGCATTTGTTGTTACGGATCTGTGGTATTCATTTATCTGTGTGGTTGTTATACGCTCTTGGGCAGTTAGATACCTGTTGCCGTATTCTAACTGTTTATAGCCTTTTACTTGAATTTTTGGTAATGTTTTTTTTTTTATAAAGTATTTTATTGTTATTAACATAATACAATGGTCATAATAACAAAACAACAATCAAACAAAAACAACTTCAGACTGTCATAGTCGTTCACAATCAGAAAAGGTATCCAGAACATCAACAGTTGAGCGATCATCTCATCACATGCAATAATGTATAGTATGGTACAAGCACAAAACAAAACCCCCAGTGCAAATTCCCCCGCCTGTACATGGGATACTCAGGCCACACCTTCCTCCCACCTGTCCCATATTTTCGACGCTTTGTTGGGACAGCCTCGCGCCGAGTAAATCCTACGTTCCATCATAGCGCATATGTCCATATCCAATTTCCATTGTTCCAGCGTTGGGGAGTCAGGGGCACCCCATTTCTGCGCTATATTGCGCTTAATCAGCCCCATCGCCGTGTGTAGGAGCAATCTTTCCCACTTATTAGCTTCTATCTCATCGGGCACGCCCAGAAGCAAAGCCCTTGGGTCCAGTGGTATGGTGCGAGTCAGAACTCGGGAGAGTTCCCTACAGCATGCGTTCCAAAAAATTTGTATCTGGGGACACAACCACAAAATGTGAATAAAGGTCCCCTCCCCATCCCCACACCGCAAACAGTTTGGGTTGGAAGCCCGTTTCCAGCCATATAGACGTGTCCTAGGGTAATAAACCCGGTGTAGTATTTTCAACTGCACTAGTCGAAGCCTAGAGGAAATGGCGATTTCCCGGGGATGCATAAGGACTTGTATCCAATCCTCAGGATCTATCACCCCCACATCTACTTCCCATTTTGCCTTTAGTTCATTCAATTCGGGGGTAGCAAAGGAGGATATAGCATTGTAAAGGATGGAAGTGCATTTGGTAGGGATATGCGCCGGAAGGATGTTACGCTCTATGGGGGTATAGTCCGGTAACTGTGTATCTGTTGTCAGGTAGGGTCTCAAAGCATGGGCGAGGCGAATGTAGTGGTAATGTTCCGTGTTCGGAATCTGGAATCGCAATTGTAGGTCATCAAATGAGGCCAAACACCCCTGTGTAAGCATGTCCCCAATCCTGGCAATCCCCACGTTCACCCACCTAGGCCACGGCTCCAACTTCTGGGTCTCAGCTAGGTTGTTGTTCCGCCAGAGGGGTTGTGCTCTAGTAGCTTTATTTCCCCACCCAATGAATCGGTGTGCCTGTCTCCACACTGTGATCATATGCGTAGTGGTTGTGGGCGGAGAGGTTCTCGAAAGGGGCTGATAGAGGAGAAGCAGCGGGTCAGTGTTGCGCATAGTGGCTATCTCAGCCCGTATATGGGGCAGGTCTCGGTCCCCGTGGAGAAGGTCATTAACCACCACCAGTTGTGATGCCCAGTAGTACGTTTGAAGGCGGGGAACTCCTATTCCTCCCTCCCAAATAGATCTTTGGAGTGTAGTTAACGCAATTCGTGACTGGCCTCCCCCCCATATGAGGTCTCTGAGAAGTGTCTCCACCTGGTGGAACTCCGAGTCAGGGACTTTAAGTGGGGCATTTTGAAGGACATAGAGGAATCTAGGAAGGGTCATCATTTTAAAAAGTGCCGCTCTTCCCATAAGTGTCAGGGGGAGGAGTTTCCAGTGCCGGACATCAATAATAAAGCGGTCTGTGATTGGTCGGAGATTGTTCCTTATATAGCTTGTTAAATCCCCGGATATCCATATTCCCAGGTAACGAAACCCCTGTCGTTCCACCCGGTACGGGCAGTCCTGGGGGATTGCCTGTTCCCCACCCTTCACCGGAAAGAGGACTGATTTCCCCCAGTTGATTCTGAGTCCGCTGAGTTCCCCAAAGCGGACTAACATTTGCGTTACAATGGCAGAGGATGTTAGTGGGTCACCCAGGTACACCAGGAGGTCGTCCGCATACAGGGATGTACGATCCTCGTGTCCCTCCGGCCATCTGAATCCTCTCCAGGCGGTGTTTTGGCGAAGCCAAAGAGCTAATGGCTCGATAGCAAGGGCGAACAAAAGAGGGGACAATGGGCATCCCTGTCGCGTACCACGGCCCAGGGGGAAGGACCCAGAGGACCAGCCATTCACTCTCACTTCCGCCTTGATGTTAGCATAAAGTAGCTGCACCCAGCCTAAATAGGCCTCTCCAAACCCCATGCGGCGCATTATTTCCCAAAGGTAGTCCCATCGAATGGAGTCGAACGCCTTTTCAAAATCGATTGCCAACAAGGCCAAGGGTTCGTTTATAATCGGGGATCTCTCCAATGCTAAATGGAGGCGGCGCAGATTCATCCGAGTCGATTTGGCAGGCATAAAACCACATTGATCCGGATGGATCAAGGAGGATGTGACTAACTGCAACCGATTCGCTAATAGCTTAGCAAGGACCTTAGCTTCCCCGTTAATCAGCGATATAGGTCTATAAGAAGCACAATCATGTGGAGGTTTGCCAGGCTTGGGAATGACCACAATAGTGGCCTTGCAAAGATCTGGTGGGAGGGTACCCTGTTCCCGGGCAGCAAGAAACATCCTATGTAGAGGAGCGGCCATTTTGTCTACTCCTAGCTTCTGCCAAGTTTCAACTGGGAATCCGTTCGGGCCCGGTGCCTTTCCCGACTGGAGCTGAGACAGTGCCTCTGCAATCTCAGCCTCTGATAAAGCAGAGTCTAGCTGGTCCCTCTGTTGCCCCGAAAGGATCGGCAGCGTCACCTCATCTAGGAGGCAGGGGTTTAGCGGTGAGGTCGGAGCCCGATACAAATCTGCGTAAAACTCTGTGAAGGCCTCGGCAATCCCAGAGTCCGAATGTTGGGCGTCGCCCTGTGCCGTGACAATTTCCCGGACATGGCGCTGCCCCTCGTCTCTCCTCTGCAACCAAGCGAGCAGTTTACCCGACTTATCCCCAAGTTCATACACCCTCGCCCTAGCCTGCCAATGGGCCTGCTTGGCGTCATCCATCGTTCTGTTACGGAGGCACTCCTGGGCGCGCTGGAGGGATCGGTGGGTCTCGGGCGTAGGATCGGATATATGCTCAATCTCCCTGTTTCTCACTTCCTCTTCGGCCTTTAATATTTCCCGGAACCGGGTGTTTCTTTTATGTGTCGTCCAAGAAAGGATTTCACCCCTTAGCACTGTTTTATAGGCCTCCCATAATATCACGGGGCTGTCCACCGACTTCTCGTTAATTTCGAAATATTCACCAGAAACTTCCTCCAGGCGATCTATCAGTTCCGGGGACCCCAGATAATAATTGTTAAGTCTCCACGTTCTAGGGGGAAGGGGACCCTGCATACGCAATTCAACTAAGAGGGGGGAGTGGTCCGAAATGCCCCGGGGGAGTAAATCTGCAGACATTGCCCTATGGAGGTCGGTATGTGGCAAGAAGAAGTAGTCCAGTCTGGACATGGAGCCGTGAGCGCCGGAATGGAAGGAGTACTCCCTATCAGTCGGGTGTAACTCTCTCCATACATCTCGGAGCCCAAGGGCCGATGCAAAATTGGCCAATCTAGTCGAGGTGTCAGGGTTGCGATTTCGGAGATGGGAACGGTCAAAGTTATCATTCATGGTATCATTAAAATCACCCCCCAGAATGAACGTATCAGGATGGTGTTTCCCTATAAGGGTAGTAAGATCGTCCAGTATATCCTGTCCCAACCCGGGTGGGGAATAAATTGCGGCAATGGCCATCGTCTGACCCCAGATGGTCCCCATGACGAACACGTATCGACCCCTTGGGTCACGCTCAACCAATTGCTGAGTAAATGGAATGCGCTTGTGTATCAGGATGAGGGTGCCCCTGGAGCCCATTGTGTACCCCGCCTGAAGGGCAAGGTGGTAATTAGTCCTCTGAAAAAAGGCACAGTGTGATCCGGCCAGGTGGGTTTCTGTCAAAAGGGCCACATCAGGGGAGTGTCGGTTTAGAAATTGCCTAAGCAGGCGCCGTTTAATCCCGGACCCCATCCCATTCACGTTCCAGGTGAGGAACTTCAGGGATTTGGTGTGGCACATGTGTGTCTCGTGAGTCTGTGCACAGGATATCTATCACACATGATGGGGGTCTTTACGATTATAGCAATCAGTGAGAGATGGTGGAGTGGTAACTTCGACCAAAGACAGTGGTTCGTGTCCGTTATAAACATATGACAGTCTTGAAGTAACAAACAAACTTTCAAACATTCCCAACTTACCCCCACCCTATACTCCACCCCAACACGAAGTACCTGTCGCCCAAACATAGCTGGACCTTCAACTTAAGGTAGCAGCTCAAAAACCCAGACCCTAGAGCCGGGTCTAGATAAACAAGAAAGAGGGGGGGGGGAAAGGGAGAAGGAGAAGGAAAGGAGGAAGTTCGGTTAGGGGGGGGGGTTTCAGAGGCTCCTCCAGAGTCCCCTCCCATGCGCCAGTGTCAACATCTTCCATGGTGGACTACTCATGCGTCCGGCTTAAGAGTGCAAAGAAAGAATACTTCAGAGCGCTATTACTAGGCCAGAGGGGCGACAGTCCAGTCAATGTTCTCGCTGATCTGCATCGGGGTCCAGGACCCCCTGTTCATTCCTCTCCGGGTTTCCTCTCGGGGAGGCGTGCCTGGGCCTCGGTCTTCCTCTCGGCCTCCTCGGTCTCGCAGTCCAATCACCTTCTATATGGGCCTCCGCCCATTTCCATGCCTCTTGCGGGTCGCTGAAATGAACCGTGGTTCCACCATGATATATCTTCAGTTGGGCCGGGAAGAGCAGGCCATATTTCACATTTAGTTGGGCCAGCTGTCTCTTGAGTGGCTCAAACGATTGTCGTGCCCGCTGCACTTCTCGGGTGTAGTCCGGGAAAAAGGCGATTCGGGAGCCGTTATGGGTAATCGAGCCTTGTGCCCGCGACAGTTGCAGGAGGGCATCCCTATCTCGGTAGTTGAGTAAGCGGGCGATGATAGTACGTGGCGGGGCACCCGGGGGTGGTCTACCCGCCGGCATTCTGTGAGCCCTCTCCACTGAGAAGAACTTTGAAAAGGATGTGGCCTCGAAGATGTCTACAAGCCACTGCTCCAAGAACAGCTCCATACACTGTCCCTCCTCCCCTTCTGGCAGACCCAGGATACGGACATTATTGCGACGGGATCGCCCCTCTCCATCCTCCACTCTTGATTCAAGGGTCTTAAGGCGGTTTAAGGCCTGGGACAGTTGGCGGTTAATCCCGCCTATATTGTCTTCCACTTCAGAAATACGGTGTTCCGCCTCTCCCGTTATGGAGGTTAGCTTCTGTAGATCGTGGCGTAGGAAGGAGACGTCTGCCGCCATGCTATCTATTTTGGTCTCCATGGAGGATCGGGAATTAGCAATGGCCGCCATTACATCATGGAGAGAAAGAGGGCCCTCCCCATTGGGGGAGTTCGGTCGCGTTGCTGGGGCCGCCGGGGCCGGGGTGGTGGCGACTGCAAATTGGTCCATGCTGCTCTGTGTGGAGGGTTTCTTCTGCCTTTCTTTCCCCATAGTTCCGGGGAGGCGTGGGGCGTCCGGCACGGTAGGTCGAACAGTGCTAATAACTTCCGGATCTACTCCGGTGTACCGTGTCGCAGCCCCGCAACAGGCCATGTGGAAGGCCTCGGGGTCCCCCAAGCACCTTCCAACACGCAGGTTCCACGAATCCACCGTCTGTATGGAGCAGGGGGGGGGGAGAGTTAATCCCACCTACCTCTAGCTCTGTCGGGCCAGGCCGCTGCCGTCCTCCACCACTCGGGGCTGGGTCGAGACAGCCCAAGAGCAGGAGCCGTTTGTCCGGGCGACCTCCGGTTGTAAGAAAGTCAGTGTCCACTGCGTGTGCCGCACCACACCAGGCCGCTTCAAGCCCCAATCAGACAGGAGGTGGTCTGCCCTCAAGCTCCGGCGGCCATCTTGGTTTCGCAGTTCGGGGCCCCCGGCCTTCAGAAAATTGCAGATTATGGCCCTCCAAACGGGCAGACGACAGCCCGGATTTCCGCCGGTCGTAGCCCACAGCTTCACGGGCACAATCGTGGCGTTGATGTCGCTCGATGTCCCCAGGAATCAGGATAAAAGTACAGGATTGTGTCGGCGCTTACGGGAGCTCACTCGGCTCACGTCCGCATCGCTCGCGCGCTAGCCACGCCCCTCCAATTTTTGGTAATGTTGAAGTACACATTAGTTATTAAATTTTGGCTTTAAGAAGATTAAATACGCATTTGTAAGATTAGCTGGCAATCTCTGCTTTAGAGTAATGGTGCTATCATTACATTCGAACCATCCACATTTCTTTTTAATATATGCAGTGTAGTGACCTGCATTGGTTGTAGCTCCTGCATGGTAGATTATACCTATTGTTGTAAAGGTTTTCTTTCCAAGTGACACTTGACCGTGTGTGAATCCAGTCAGCTTGCAGTTGTTTTTGGTACCATCTGCATCATAACGTAGAAACATAAGTATTATGTAGTTACTATGTGTTTGTATCAGTAAGGTGGAGCGATTATCTGAATTGCACATAGTGCATAATCTGCCATTGTTTGCCTTCTGTACAAGTTGCTGAAATGGAATGGATTCACAATTAGGTATGGATACATACACAAATCGCTGATTTGGGATTTGTTCCTGTATCACATTGTACAGAGAGTGCATGTATGTTTCCACATGTATGAAATCCGGAAGATTTCATTTATAGGTATGTTTTTGTTTTCCAGTACTTGTAGTAAGTACGTTAGAAATTTTTGTGGATCTTCTTGTGAGTTTATAGTGAATCTCACCATTCCAGCACAGTAGTCCAATTCTTGTCTTACTCTGTGAACACTGTACGTGTTGTCAGGATTGTTTGTTGCGTTTCTATGAAGGACTAACATTTGCAAAAACAATTGGTCTGTACTGTGTAAGTAAATATTGTTAACAATTGGTGGCAATTGAAATATAATATTAATTGCTACATTTGCACAGCAACTTACACCAGTTTCATTTGAAAATTTGAATGGACCAGGTAGTTCTGTCTCATAGTGCTTTTTTCGGAGTTTCTGTTCCTTCTTTGAAGAAGTACCTGATTTACTTTCCCTAATAGGTTCTTCTTTGCATGTGGTAATTGATGAAGGTTTAGCTTCTTTTGTTTTCTTTGAAGGATTTGCCGTCAGATTCTGTTGCATTTCTGTTTGAATTAGTTTTCTTTTACCACGTTTTACTTTTTCTGGAACCGGATATAGTTTCAGCTGGGGGGTGTACAGTGAACGCAGTCTATTGTATTCTAAAATGCAAGGAATATCAGCGTTCAGTTTACTTGCATCAAAGTTGATTAGAAATAGACCGTCAAGTGTACGTAAGTGTGATAGTGCTACGTAGCTCATGCCTTCTTTAAAGACTGTGTTTTCTATATCTATCAATGCTTTGTCTAGGGTAAGATCTTGGGATTTATGTATGGTGACTGCATATGCAAGAGTTAGAGAAAATTGTTCTCTACGTACATACATGTCTTTGAAGAGAAGGAATCGAGCAGTTGCGCGACCTATCCTTTTCACTTCTGAAAGTTTGTCAAAGTGAATATTGACAAACTGAATGTTGTTGTCACGTGGGTATGTTTGAAAGCCAACAACTGTACCCAGTGCCCCATTAACTAGCCCTTGCTCTGCGTCAAGGTTACATTTAAGCATTACTCTACAATTTCAGGATAATTTTAATATTTGTTTCAAACCCAGCTGTGTTGGAGTTTTAATTTTCTAAGGTATTTAGTCTTGTTGTGGCTTGCTCACACATGGGTAGTGTCATACCATATACGTCTAGTTTGTCTGTGGCGCACATTTCCATTATTGGTTGCATTTCATTTTGTTTACATTGTTTAATTGAATTTGAAACAGCTTGCTAGAGTTGGCATTAAGGCCATACAATTGACATTTTTGTGCGCTAATTGTTCCATAACATCAGTAACACATGCATTATCGCCATAAAGTGCATGAATGTGCCGGTTTTTCAATATTGCTTGTGCTTCTTGAGATAGTACACAAACTCTAATACTTTTTAAAATGTTGGCGTAAGTGAGATCTGCAGATTGCTGCATGTTTTCTGTTAATTCTCTCTATTGGAAATGTTGCCAAAGGTTGACATTTCCTATGCTGCCAACAGTTTTACGGCAGAGTTTGTCTCCTAAGGTTTTAAAAATAGGTTCAGCTTTCACTGCTGTCAATTGTCGAAGATCTCCGAAAACGATAATGTGTTTTCCTGCAAAGAGTTGTTCGTAGTTTGTTTGAAGTACTTCTTGTAATTTGAGGTGAATCAAAGCCAACATTAGGTTGGAGACCATGCTCACTTCATCTATTAGTAGCATTTTCATTTGTTTTAATACTCTGCGTAGTTCCATTGCAGCTTCTGCCGAAAGTATGTAATAGTCTAATTTGTTTTGGTGTTCTACTGGAAGGAGTAGTAATCGGTGTAAAGTGGCACCGCTTATGTTGTAGGCAGCTAAACCTGTGGGGGCAGTTACAACAGCTGACAGTTTGTTGTTTGTCAATTGTTGAAGGAACTTGCTGATGATTTTGATTAAGAATGTTTTTCCTAACCCAGCTTCACCACTGACGTACAGCAGTATAGGTTTGTAATTTTGGCAGGTACATTCTTTATTTTTGTGCTGTAAACCATGTGCAATTTGTTTTGTTACTTCTTCAAAAATGGTGCGATGATCTTTGTTAAGTTTTGCTTGAAGTACAGTTAAGTCTTCTATATCTTCTTCATAGTGACACATGGTGTTTTCCACTTCTGTCATAGCTAATTCTGCCTCATTTGCTATTAGTGGCTGTCCTAGTGGTTCTTGGCTTCCTGTTACAGAAGGTTGACTACTGTCGGAAGTTTCCTTATCTAGTTGGGCCTAAAGTTCTTCTTCGTGTTGCTGTTCATTGTGCAACATTGTTTTGTACTGCGTAAAGTTCACATCAGTGATAGCGCTTTCATTTGCTTTGAAAGCATCTTCATAGCAGTCATAGTTATGTAGTATCTCTTCCTCTTTTCTCCATGGTTTACAAAGTTATAGCAGAGACATGTAATATAATTCTTTCTGTTGAGGAGTTTTTAATGACAATTTGACATGATTAATTAAGCTTCGTTTGGCAAGTTTCACTAAGCTGCCTTCACAATCTGTCACTCTATATCTACCTTTGCTTTCATCAGGTTTTATATTATTTGTGTATGCAAAGTTTTGAACTATGTGGTATAGACACATGCTTTCCAAAGTGCTACTCCTGTTTGGATAGTATGTGTCCAGTAAATTGTTTTTTAAAATGTCTTGGCTGTTGGGATCATTTCTGGCCATTGTTTCTATGTCCTCATATGATTTCAGAACTCTTTTTCTAGATTTAGCAGGACCAAGACTTAGCCATACTATGTTGTCTGATTTTCCATACAAAGCAGTACCGGTTAAATGATCTGCCGCTTCATAGGTGCCACATTCTCTATGAGAGAGCATTTTTATGCCTAGGCTGTACAATTTCTGAGATAGTGTTTTGTCTGATGATAGGTCATTCCAGAGGTATTGAAGCTCTGTTTTTTCTGCTTTTTTGAGTAGTCTGTAACATAGCGTGCAACTGCAGTGGAATTGTCTGCAATATACTGCACATCTATGTTTGCATTCCATAAGAGGGCAATGATTGCATTGTAATCATTGATATATTTTGATTCTTCTGTTCTTTTCATTTAGTACGTGTTCTTAGGTGATTTACATTTAACACTATGTCGAACTGAAGACATGAAGTTGTTCACTTCACCTGTTTCTGCAACTGGTCTAGGGAAACCAAAGTGGCATTTGTTGTAGTATTTCCTTTTGCTTTTGTATATGTGACGACAATATTTGCCACATTTGTGTCTTTGAAATTGTAAAATCTGTCCATACAGGTCACTATGTGTCCGTTGTGAAGGGATTTCACAAGTAACATATTTTTGAATGAACTGCAAAACAGTGGCATCACTGTTGTGACCAAATTTAGGTGCACCTTTGATCCATAAAAGCATATGAATATGTGGTGCTCCTCTCGCTTGGTATTCTTTTTTTTATTCTCCAAAAGAAGTGTTGCACTTCTCCAAGGAGAGGAACAGTTTCATTACAAATAAAGTGTAGCAGAGCAATGAAACGATGATGGAAATATCTTGACACATTAACTGGATCTAGAGGGCAAAGTTCTCCAGGTGTTAATATATCTATGTTGGTTTTGTTGTTGTTTGATATGCGTAGGAACTCATGTATATCTTCCCATGCATATTCTGCACAACTTAGTGTAACAAACCAAGTCGGTGATCTAAGGTTTCTGATAACTCCGTGCCGTCGGAACCAGTATTCTTTTGTACTACGCATGTTTGCAAACAGATTTGTTATACTTGATTGTAAAACCTCATCTTTTTCTTGTACTTTTTGTATTAATTGCGTAGCTGACATATTTTGAAAGTGGGTTCCAGATTTCAAAATGTGTGCAACTCCGTAACATAGGGTTGCTAGTTCACTTTCAAAGAGTAGATGGAAAATGTATTCCACATTTTGTCTAAATCTGGGTGCTTGCAAATACATTCGTAATGAGCGGTATTCTGATGCCGTAATCTGAGTGGTTCTATCATCGTATCTTCTGCCTTTGCCAGTAGGAAATAGCAGTGGAAAATCACGTGCTTCTATACTTTTTTCCCATATGCTCATTGGTGACCCTTTGGTTTGTCACATTTGGGAAGTTTCTAGTGCATCATCTATGCTTTCATTGGAATGCAATGGATGAATCGTGTAATGGTCCAAAAGAGTGGATACTGCAGCAGGATCCAGAAGTTCAAATTGACCAGTTTCTGATGACTCTTGAATTATTTCAGTTGGTTCCCTTAAGCTTTCTTCAATATTTATTTCTTTGTAGTATTTGTTATTGTCTTTCAGCTATTGCAAGGCTTGTCTAACTTTATGTAAATCCACCAGTTGTTGCCAAATTTTTCTGTCTTTTGTTGGTACACCATTTACCAAGACAATTAAAGAATGCTCTATTGGACGTTGCACTCCTAGAGTGTGTACATTTTCTGTCATATCTAATAGCAAATAAACTACTTTGCCACGAATGCCTTTCACCAATTCAGAGGGAGGTAATTTTGCTCTTTTTGGTTGAAGGCTTATTATTGCTTGAAATGGGTGAACTGTTTGAATTATGATGCTCTCATACAAATTGAGTTGTTGCAGGGGTTTTGGTAGTGGGAACAATTCCAAATTATTTGTGATAGCATGTGAAGGAGTTTTGTTGTTGTCCAGTTTTGCAGTTCAGTAACTGCAACATATTAGGAGTTCACTTATTTGGTATTTGTTTTCTGCTAAAAGGTAGAGAGCTAATTCAAACCATTTGGAATCTTCATTGTCTTCTATTTTGTATGTTACATCTATATTTGTTGTGTTCCTTTTGTAAAACGTTCTGCGTCAACACACACACACATGGTTTGGTACTTCAGCCGATGCACTTTTAAATTTTAGTATTTCTTTTTTGTATATGTTTAATAGACGGTTGCTATGTGCAGAATTGTTGCTAGTCTGTTCTAAAACTATTGCATTTTGTAAGTGGCGTTCACTTTCAAAATATTTTCTCTGGATACGGTTGATTTCTTCTTGTAGGTATTTGGGTGTACCATGCAAAAGAGTTTTATTTAAATTGGCTAATTCTAAAGCTGGACTTTTAGCATAGTACATTTTATACACTAGATTTCTTACATTTGAATGATGTACTGATATCCTTTTGATATCATGGAAGGTGCTTTTGCAAATAGGTCCTGAAATGCAGGCTAATGAATGTGCTTGTAGTCCTGTGTATTTGCGCACTGGACAGATATCCATATTTTGCAGCACTTTCATTTTAATTTTGTCTTTACGTTTCACATACTAATTGAGGAACTGACGTAAAGATTTGAAAGATTTGTTAGGAATGTCACACATTGACGTGCATGGCAATTTGTATACTGGACGGTCTGGTTCAGTCGAATTGAGAGGTAATTCTGAGTTTTCAGGGGATACTTTTCTAAGCAGTGTTTCTTGTTGCATGATGGTATTATTGATTTTTTCATACCCTCGTCCACTGCTATGGATGGCAATTGTGTTTTTTGATTTTGTTTGTATGCTTCTTCATTAAAATATGGTTCTGTGGTTGGTGTGTGACTCCATTCACCTCCACAAATATTTAAGAAGTTATTTTTGTTGACATTCCATTTATTGATAAATTTCTTTTGTAGTTTAGTACTTAGTTTTGTTAGTGGTTTCATCCAATTTAACACTAATATAAACAACTTCCTTTTGAGCTTGTAGGATAAATTTTCTACGGTAGGTTTTAAGGGTTGAGGATGATTTCAGTCCTCTTTTTATTAGATTCTGAAGGACTCTGTGGCGAAACATTTTTGCAAAAATACTTTTTTTTTACTATGGGTTCTTGTTACTATATCAGGATTAATAGGAGCATTGTTAGCAGTACTGGTAGCCGATTTTATGTAAAGCAGTTTTGTGTTTCGTGCCACATTTTGATAGAGGCGGCAAAGTTTTGGTAGTTGAAGCTTCCTTTGTTTCGCTAAACAACTGTATTAGCTGTTTTGTTCCAATGTTATCTACAAACTCTGCTACAGAAGGATGCTTACTTTGGACATTTTTATTTTCATTTGCTCTATTTCTGCATTCCTTTCTACAGACTTGTTTTTTGGTAGGCATTCTTTGGGGTCTGTTGAAGAAAAAGAAGGCATGGTTTGGTCTGTTGTACAATGTATGTGTGCTGTGTGCATGCGTGCATGAGGTTGATAGGGAAGCTCTTTGTGGTGGTTTGTGAATGTGCATTGGGCTGTAACAATGAGTTGGGAAGGCTATTTTTCTGTTTGTATACTATTACACTGTGCTTCAGATGAGAGTACAAAGTGAGCTAGTGGTGAGGAGAAGCATTATTAGTCATCGTAATGGTATAAAATTGAAACAGCTATTTGTTTTCTAGTACTAACATTCTAAGGCTTCTGTATGTTATTTTAGTTCCAAAAACACAGGGATTTGTGAGCCATTCTGCCTGTTATTCTTTGTTTAATAAATGGGGATTTGTGGGTAGAATGGTTCAGCAAATCAATGTTTGTTTTGGTGCACAAATTAAATAAATAACCCGCACAGTCTCTTTGAGGAACAGTAAGAATATAAAGGTAGTACTGTACTTACTTCTTTTTGCAGAATGACCAGTTTCTTCGGATATGTCGCTTGCAGTGCAGATGCTGTTGATTTTCAGGAGAGTAGTCTTCACTGTGATTGTAAAAAGAAGAAGTTAGTAACTTTGTGTGTTTAAAGCAGTGATGTTACTGTATACGTTAATTTTGCATCTTTCGTTGGAGTATTCTCCTTTGATATCTCAATACAGTGCATGTGTGCATTTCACTTCACTATGTGATGCCTTTGTATGTTATTTGCAGTATGTTAGTTGAACGTGATTTGCAAATGAGTACAATTTTTAGTTTATGAAAATGCCTTGTTTTTTTTAAGCTGTATTGTCCATAGCAGAGAGGTTTGTAAGTGATAGGTCATTATAGTAGATGGGAAAAATTTGACTACTTTCAGATTATAAGTACGAATCTGAAAAATCGGGACACCCTCAGAGGGAGATGTCACCACAGCAATTGGGAGCGTTTATTTTTCTCATACGATCGCATTGGAAGTAGCATTAATGTAGGCGGTACACAGTAAAGAATTGTGACATTTTCTAATGGAAAATCGAGTTTCGCGCTAAATAGGGAGGGTTGTTACGTATGTTTAGGCTATGCGGGAGACAGTAAGAAGTAGTGCGGTTTGTCAATGAAAAATCGGAAGTCTTGCACTTAAAGGGGGAGCGTTGATATGTATTGGCTATGCAGATTTAGTGGCATTAATTTGTTTAAATGAAATCATAAGGGTTGCACATGTTCTCTGATTAAAATATGCATACCTGCACTTTATACGCATGCATGTGCGCATGCATGGAGCTGTACGTAGAAATCTGCGACACTTGCACAGTAGTTTTTGAAGTAGTTACTTTGCAATGATATGCAACTTGCATTCAGAGTGATCAATAGTACATTTGAATTGCGAAATTTTGATGACAGAGTTAGATGTAGAGATGTTGAATGTGATTGGTGGATGGTTGTGTGACTGCTTAGCTGTTTCCAATGAGGGAATGGATTTGCGAGTGATGTGGAAAGGGTAGAAGGACTGGCTAAGAGTTACGTGCCGCACGTAGACAGCACTTGTCCGCGGGTAGGGTGTGCCACATACGGTGTTCTACAGCAAATCCAGCATGGAAAGGGGACTGTAGGCATCAGCCAATCAGATGTTCACATTGTTCTTTTGTGTCGAAAGACGGTGTGTGTACTGAAGATGGCAGAGGTGGAGAGAGTCAGGGTTTTGGTGCTTGGAGATATTTGTGTCCATGGTTTACAGCACTATTCTGAAAGTAGGCATGTGGCACACAATTTCGATGTGAGAGGAGTGGAGGTGGTGTGGAACGCTGAGACTGATCGCAATTTTGCAGCTATTCTCCAAGTTTGCAGAGACATGCATAGGATGAGCAGTCCCCATGTGGTAATTGTGCACTACGGTGCTTGCCATTGGGGCTACGTGTGTTCACGTACTTTGTTGGAAGATTTGGAACAGTTGGTGCAAGCAGTCATTAACATCTTTCCAACTGCAAAAGTATTTTTTTCTGGCTTACTCCCTAGAGGAAAATGGGACAACAGTTCTGTTTTCTGTCCTGATCAAAGTATTGGGAGGTGTAACATCAATCGTGGCATGCGTGCTTTCATGTTACGAGCTGGTATGTTTTTCTGCAGCCACAAGAACATTGTTCCCAGTAATGCGGCTTATTTTGAAGCAGATGGTGTTGCGTTCTCTTCTTTGGGAAATGCCATGTCGTTTTGGAATGTAAGGCTTGCTTTGGAGAAGGTTCTATAATGATTGTAGGAGTAAAGTAAGAAGAACAAATATTAAAAAAAACAAAATAACAGGTGTCTGTAAGGCATCTGCCCAAAACCTAAAAAAATGGCTCTTTTCAGAGCCTACCTTAAAGGGGAAAAGGGGAATAATATTTAAATGTACAGTCGTCACGCTCTGATCCTCTACATGTCTGCGGACATGGCGGTAGTCTGCAGGCAGCGCATATTACCAACAGGGATTCTGGGGTGGAGACACATGCAAATGAGAATGTGCGAAGGTAGGGATTGATCAGTAAAGTTCAGTGGGTGTGTTCTGAATGGAGAAATTTAGTGAGAACGTCTTTTCCCTGACAGGAGACCAGACAGCCATGGCTCTGTGTGCTCAAAAACAGATTATCTGGATTTTGGGAGACTCATGGATACATTGGTTGAAGGTGGATTTCCTCATGTGGAAGTGCACGGGCATGGAGTGCGTGGAATGAGGTGGCTGGACTTGGTACCTCTCTGTGCTACTTTACAGACAGAGTGTCATCCTGATATAATTATCATTCATTGCGGAGGAAACAGTTTAGGCCATGTCTCTGGAATTTCTTTGCAATTTGCAATGAAGGAAGGTCTTGCGAAGGTCATGGACATGTTTCCAAATTGCCAAATAGTGTTTTCCCGTATTGCACAAAGACAAATATGGGTGCGTTCTTCAGCATTTGGTCCACAAATGGAGAAAGCGAGGCGCAATGTCAGTAAGGCTGTTTGTGCCTTTCTAAGAGATGTTGGCATGTCCTCATTCCACAACTAAAACATTTTGTCACAGAGATGGAGTCCATCTCACATATGCTGGCAATCAGATTTTTTGTTCGCAATGTACAAAATGCATTGCAACCTTTTTTGGATTCATGGTCACCTATTTGGCAATACGTTTTTTCAAAACCACAGTTTTTGAAACACACAAAACACCACCGAAAGGCTCTTTTCAGGGGCACCAATTACTCCCAGCGAAATGTGCATTGGTGTTGCTCCGCTTGCACCCTCCATTTTAGTGCGTCCTACGACTGTCCGCTGACTTTTTGAAAAATGCGTGGGGGCCTACAACGGTCACTTGATCGTTCTATTGTTAAACTGAGAAAGGCGGCTCCGAAAAGAGCCTTTTTTGTAATTTTTCTTGTTTTCCAGCTTATTGCTTTTCGGCACACGACACACTAGGAGAGGAGGACAAAGGAGGGTAAGGAAGGGACACCAGCCACGGGGATAAGAAAGGGCAGGTGGAGAGAGAAAGATGTAGGGTGGGCTTTACTTAGGTACGAGCAGTTCTTCTGGTGCTCCGTGACCGTAGCCTCAAAAGCACTTCAAAGACTCTCCCCCCTGCAGAGTACTGTGTCGCAGTACATACACAATATTGTGACCCTCGAAAGGTAAGGGTCAACAGCATCGCGAATGGCTTGTGAGGCAGCTGGAGGGATGCGCTCGCCCACAGGAGTGTCTCTTGTGGTAAGAGGATCGGACACAGAGGATGCTGTGGAGGAACGCAATCTACTACGTTCTTCACATGGCACCACCTTGCGAATGTCCGTACTGTGGAACGAAGTTAGGTGTCACTTCATGGTTGTCGTACCAAAGCTGTACGCACCAGGTCTCCCGCGACTCAGCACCAACTTGCACTGGTTACACCTGACCTGGTTCGCACGTGCTTTTGGTATGTTCCCAAAACCGGTAAACAACCGCCACACCCACGACTCCCGGTGAGTGCTTGTAGTGCGGGGTTCCTCCACCTCATTCTCTTCTTCCTTTTCTTCCTTGCTCGCTACATTCTCACCCGTATTTCCCTCTGCAGGCCCTTGGGGAGGTGTTGGTGGTGGAGGGTTTGGGGGTGGTGCTGAGGCTAATGAAGCAACAGTAGCGATGGATGCCATAAGGAGTAGTCAGCTAATGTTCGCTACAGCAGTAAAGGCAGCACAACTCAATCTGCTATAGCCAGAAGCACATTGAAGATGAGCTCAGGGGTGTGGCCATTTATAGGGGTGGAGGTGTGCGGCTCGTGACCATATTGATCCACTCAAAAGCGTTGCAAAAATTCTAAAAAATACGTTCAAAGGTAGGCCCATTGTATGGGACATGTGAAATGGTGATTTTATACTGTAAAATAATTTCCCATGTTTCTATAAGTTCTTTTGAAATGTTGCGGAAGCAGACAAACTGAGCAAATTAGTCCACACGCTCAGCGTGGGTACAGTCACATGATGACGTCGTGAACACATCCGTGAGGGAAATGGGTGCCCGCTGGACAGCAAATGCAGAGTAACGGATGTGCTCATTCGCGTGGGTGTTCTACGGACAGTGTTCGGGTCCTGAAACTAATTAAAAGTGCGTCACAAGTGACACGGACAGTTACGGACAGGCGCGATGTTCGGATTACTTATGGGTGTTGTGCGCATGTGCGTACATGATCTGCTGACTGTACAGCCAGGTACAGTGTCCTTAGGACACCTCCATTTTGTTTGAATACGGACATGCCGGCCACCGCGCCTGTTCTACGGACAGTTCCATCTTGGCTGCGGACAGTACGGACAGGTATAGTGTCCTTAGGACATTCCCATTTTGTTCATATACAGACATCCCGGATACCTGGTGTGTTCTAAGAACATGTTTTATCTTGTTTGTGAGCGGTACGGAGAGGTATAATGTCCCGAGGACGCCCCATTCTGTTCATTTACGCACAACTTGAACAGCTGGTGCGTTCTAATATCAGTTCCATCTTGGTTGCGATTGGTATGGGTAGGTGTATTGCCATTAGACCATCCATATTCTATTGCTTACTGCCAGCTCGAACATTTTAACTCTTTTAAAAAAAAAACCTTCCACTACAATTAACATAAAAAAATGTCAATACACACACACACATCAATCAAGAGAAATACAAGGGGAAGCAGATACTGAAACGAATATAGGGGAATTAGGGTTTAACACAGGCTGGTTGTGAGGGGGTGATTTGTGAGGGGATGAAGGGATGGATGTTTCATCAAAACATTTATTTTCTTCTTGAAGGTTTGGGGATGGTTCACTAGGAAATGGAGAAGGGGGGCAGGTACAGGTGGGACAGTCATATTGTATTTTTCCTCTCACATATTCCTCCACAAATTGCCTTAAACTGTTAAAATTGTCATTTAGTATGTCCAGTTTCACTTCTATCCTTTTCAGCCTGTCTTCCTCTGAGTCCTTTGTTAGCCTTTCTTCTTTTTGTACCTGGCCTGCTAAAAATAAATTTATATATGTTAAATGCCCATAAAATACTGACCATTAATTTGCTTATGCAGAGTAGTGTGTACCACTATTATCGCTATCTTCCGACATTTCCCCATGCAGAAAATTTCCTCCAGCCACCCCAAAGTACATTTCTGTGTCAAAACAATAGAAATACATTATTTGTTCTGCCCCTCATACAACAAAAAGTACACACACATGTGAGAAAAATGAAGTTCACTTACTATTTTCTTGTAATTTGTCTTTGTTGTGCTGTGTTCGTCTACTATCGCTTCTGGCTGCACAGTTTCTGTGATGTAATTACGTTGGAGGCATACCTTTTTTTGTTATGGTATAATCCATTTCATTCTACATGGTCATTAAATGCATGGTTAATGTTTCAGATGTTTAGGTTCACTTATTTATTTATTACTACTTATAATGTCTTTATGTGTTCTTTTTCAAAGTTGTGAATTTTTATATAACATAATAGTACAATTTTAGATACCCCCTGACTGTTTGGGTATTGTTGACCTCGTCCGCGCCCGTCCGCAGACAGGCGCTCAGTCCGAGCCTTTCAAATATCATTAGCGAGGGGGTTTACCATGTTCTATGTTACATGTATATAAAGTAAGGAAATTATCGTACACATCTCCCAAAATCATATGATGAAAGTGTATATTCAGTAAAAAAAACTTTATTAACGAGATGTTATGATTAAGTTCCCCTTCTAAAAACCTGTGAAATTCAGTTAAAAAAAAACATTGTTAAAGGGACGTTATGGTTAAGTTGCCCTACTAAAAACCCGTAAACTTCACTAAAAAAACTTTGTTAAGGGGACGTTATGGTTAAGTTGCGCTACTAAAAACCTGTGAAATTCACTAAAATAACTTTACAAACGTGACATTATGGTTCAAAGTAAAACCGAAAAACCCCTGAAATTCGCCAGTTATGGTAGGCTAAGCAACTATACCTGCCCGCACCTAGTGCACTGCTAACACTAACACCCAGGACATGAAAGATGGCATCACAAATGTCATTGATGACATCACTGATGATATCACATTTTGTAGCCCCTTTGTTTTTGTTCACTGCCATATATATATACATATGTATATGCAGTAAAAAAAAACTTTGTTAAAGGGACGTTATGGTTCAAAGTAAAACCGAAAAACCCTTGACATTTGCTAGTTATGGTAAGCTAAGCAACCATACCTCGTGCCTAAGACTAACACCCAGGACATCAAAGATGACAGAACAAATGTCATTGATGACATCACTGACAACATCACATGTGCATGTACTTTTCATGAAAAGTCTGCACAAGGGAGTCTTATTATTATGTTGATAAAAAAACTGTCAAGGATCATTGGACTAGATGACATGAGCTATGTGGTGCATTAAGTAATGCATTGACATAAATAGCATTCTATTATGAAGTTCTTTACAGTATAATAATGTACTCATGTATAAACATTAGCATTGTGTGCAGCATACATGATGGGGGTGCAATATTCATAATCTTCACTTGTGAAATAGTGAAATGGTAAAAGCTTTCTTATTAGAGTTTTGTGTACTGTGCAACATGTTATAAGTAGCTAATGAAATCCACTTCCTATGTAATTTCATTATTACATACAAAACACAAAGACATAACAACAAATACAAATATGAGTATATACAGTGAAAGTGAAGTACGCAAAAAAGCAGCAGTAGAACCAGAAATTGTTCATAACCTAGCGGATTATTTTTATGCACAGAAATGATTGTTCTGCTTCAAACCTACTACTTCCCTATGAATAACTATCACATGATGTGACTGCACCCTCAAGGGAGTAATGCGAATACAAATATGAGCATATCCACAGAAAGTACAGGAATAAAAAAAAAAGCAGACCAATAAGAAAGTGTTGATAACCTTACTGATTGTCTTCATACACAGAAAGCATTGGTATCTTTCAAGTATGTATTCTCCCTATGTATATGATCATATGCTAAGAGTGAACCCCAAATTAATTACTGTAAGAACATATTTGAAGTGTAAGTCTACAAATATAGGATTTTTTTGTTCCGAAGTATTACTGGCTAAGATATATCACTAAAGGAAAAAAGAGGGAGCCAGACATGTGATGTCATCAGTGATGCCATCAGTGATGTCATCAATGACATTTGTGATGTCATCTTTGATGTCCTGGGTGTTAGTCTTAGCAATGCATGTAGGTGGCGCGAGTTATGGTTGCTTAGCTTACCATAACTAGCGAATGTCAAGGATTTTTCGGTTTTACTTTGAACCATAACTTCCCTTTAACAAAGTTTTTTTACTGAATATACATATATATATATGGCAGTGAACAAAAACAAAGGGGCTACACATGTGATATCATAAGTGATGTCACCAATGACATTTATGATGCCATCTTTCATGTCCTGGGTGTTAGTGTTAGCAGTGCACAGTGGTGCGGGCAGGTATGGTTGCTTAGCCTACCATAACTGGCGAATTTCACAGGTTTTTCGGTTTTACTTTGAACCATAATGTCATGTTTGTAAAGATTTTTTAGTGAATTTCACAGGTTTTTAGAAGAGCAACTTAGCCATAACGTCCCCTTAACAAAGTTTTTTTTTTTGTGAATATATAAAACAATAAAGTGTGCAACACTATATATCCCTTTTTGGGCATTATTGATTAGTAAATCCATCTGCTAGTTTGAATCTTATGATAAGCACCCCAAGAACAGTGACTAATGTTCGTCTCGGTTTGGTCCCTTCATTTAGTTTTTGGTCTTTGAGTAACGCTGTAACATTGACACAATAAAGGTAAGAAAGATAAGTGATCTTAATTAAAGAAGGACTACATTCAGCAAAATGCAGACATGGACATGACCGAATTATGAATCCTGATCTTTAGGTCTGGCTAAGAAAAGCATTAGCTAATGCAAATGTTTCTCTCGCTGGTGATTCAGCGCCTCTCATCAAACAAAGGTGTGTGTGTGATCACACAAGGGAAAGCACAGACCTTCAATACAGAACCACACTTGGCTTTTTTCTTCACTTAACATTCATAGTGGTGCTATCCATTCAAAACTACTGTCTGCATGCATTCTCTGAAGGCGCCATAACCAGCGCGAGGTCACTGTGCAAACTTGGTTACTTACCAAGCTTCCTGGCCTAACTCATTAGTGTGCATATGCTGGATGACAGGAGCCATGGCTCTGACATCAGGGTCTGCTAATTCAGCACCTAGCTTTTTGAGCAATTACTTTTCAAAGGCTTTCATGGATAATCAGTATTATTTAGTGTTAAAGATAAAAGCACCACATCTCCCACAGTGCACTTTTCTGTACTATTGCAAAACTTGCATCCGGAAGAGGGCCTTTTAATCTTTCCTGTTGTTGGATACCACGCAACCAGGAATAATATATCCCAGCATGCAAGGTGCTGAGCTGCGGGGAGATGTTGAAATGGAATCTGCACTTTGCGACTTGCCCTATGCAGTAAAGTTAGATGCCAAACAGGCACAATTCACATTTCCTATGTTGCACCTTTCTGCTGCAGCACTGCAGGCCACTGTGCAGTCATAAACTACACCTCCCAAGCTTCAACCTGCTGAGCAACATTAAGACCTAGAGTCCTAATGTGCACTGTTTCAACCATCACGATCACGTGGACTCTGGTTGCCGTGCAGCTAGAAATGAATTCTCGCAAGATATGTTGTCCTGAATCTATACCTCCTCTGTGATATGGTCTAATGGAAGGCTGGAGGCATAATCTACGCTTGTCGGCCTTTCTCTTGCACGGCTGCAGGGTGCTAGGACGCCAGAAGCAACACCGCATCCATCAGGGGCACTGTGCCTATAAAATGTAGGGCCGACACCCACACCTGCATTTTACCCTTTCGTAATGATGTGATGCAGAAACGCATGCAGTCAGTATCATCTTCCCCAAGGTGCAGTATGATGAACAACTGGGAGACCTGGAACCAGAGGTATCGCACCAAAAGCTCGTAAATAAAAAGCTGAATGCGCTTTTAGTGGGTATTCGGCTCAGTAAAAAAAAAAAGGTAGCCCATTATGCGGAAGAAGGGGAGCAGTGTTTATGAGGGTGTCCCCTGCTCCACTCGTTAGGCATTATGGGTTGCGGGGGTGTCCCTGCATGCATCGTATGTAAAGCGGGGGACAAAAAAGGCACATTCGTAAAAACGCGAGTTACAAAATGCGAGCAATACAGTCTTTTAACGTAGATCCGGAACCTGATGCTATCATGCCATCTTACAAACAGGAACGTCCTCCAATGACAGCCAGGAAGCTGGAATCAGCATTTTCAGCCGACCCAATCCTGGGATGCTGAATGCAGCGCAGTCTGGATCTATAGCTCAAGGATACCCTTTGATTGGCTATAGGAAACTGAGGAGCTCATATCAGGACATCCCAGGATTTCCACAGCCAGACAAAGAAAACCTCTTCTGAGGCTTCGTGTGAGGGTCTGACCCCACCAGATCAGCTATTTCCCAAAGATGCCGTAGAAAAGGGCCATATCTCCCTACAGATGCGCTGCCATTCGTCGTGCGGATACAGGATTGAACTCCAAAAGGGGAAAAGCTGCCTGGCATATAAAAAAAAACCTTAGCAAAGTTTGGAGAGTCAACACAAAGAAGACAGAAGAGTTGCTACCCAATTCCTCCGCCTCACCCGCTGATAGGTACTACACGCTGTAGAGAGGAGTACACGCAACTATGGCATTGCGCGGAAATATTAGAGCTCAAACACCCCAACCTGACCTGGGAACAAGACATTGTAGAACTCTTGTAAATGAAAAGTCCATCTTCTAAAGGGGATATTCTGCTTAGCACAACCTGAAACATGGCCAAGGAGCCGCATGCTGCAACCAACAGGCACCTCAAACTGCCCTCTCCGGTCCATAAAATCCCCGGTTGGAAAAAAAAGAATCCCAATTCTGAACACCACTCTGCGCCCCCGTCACCCACAGTTTTGAAGGTTGCCTCCGACTCCCAGTAACACAAGACTGTGCTGAAGCTGGCAGTGACCTGGACGGGGACTAAGATGCAAATGGTTGGACAGACTGAAAAATGTGGCCTTTTGCAATGAAAAAAATCAATTGCTTTAATCAGAAATGCATCAGCTAAAGATATTTGATTTCACTTTCAAATGCATTTTTTTGTATTCAATTAATCAAAAGGTGGCAGTTCCGACCTATGCCCACCCGGTACTCACATACTGGACAGGCTACATTTTAGCATGCTTGACCCATCCGTCTAGTGCCTCTTCCACAATCCCCTTTCTCCTTTATGAATGGATTGTTAGTGATGTCCGACTTAAGTTTGATTTTCATTGGAGTCGGCTGTTTTGTGGTACGCTGGTCGACAAGGTGTAGAGTTCGCTCAGTGTTGGTTCACAGCTAAGGGTGCTGTAAACGTAGAAACAGCTGGGCTGCTGCAGTAGATGTTGGGTTGAGTATTGTATGGTGTCAAGATTGATAATGAGAGATAGATTGGTTAGGGAAGTCTACAAACACTAGTACAGTGGTGGCCACTGCATTGCAGCAAATGTGTGTCATTATGGTCCATATGACACATCTTCATGAGTACAGTGGTGATCACTGCACTCTGGCAGGAGTCGGACTGGACTGTTCATGTAGCATGCAACAGTAGCATATAGGTGACCCTTGTGGTGAGGCAGGAGTTTAACATGATTGCCTTTGGGGCCCTACTACACTAGTATAATGCCGATATCTGCACTTCAGCAGGAGGTGGGCATGGGAGTATATGGACCACCACTACACTTATTTAATGGTTACCCCCGTAGTGCGTCAAAGGTTTGGCGTGACAGTCTATAGGGCTCTACTACACTAGTACAGTGGCAATCCATGCATCATAGCAGGATTTGGACAAAGGTTTGTTGCCGCGCTACTATACTATACTCCTATACTACAGTGGTGGTGGCCAGACAGCAGTGCAGCATAAGTTAGACATGATAGTCTACATAGTTATTACCAACTAAGAGAGTTTGTGACATTCTCCGCAAATACTTTCATGGGTTTAAATGGTGCATATTAGAGCACATTTACTGTGAACAATTGTATTCAAAGCCATAAAGGTACAATGGTAAGGTGACGGTGCCTGCACTGCATCAGTAGTTGGACTTGATGACTCATGGGACTCTTCTATACTATAACAGCGGTGATCCTTGAACTGTAGTAGAAGTTAGCTGTGATGTCCCTTGGGTTTCTACTACACTATGTTGTGCTGCTGGGCCATATATAACATATATATAACGCGGGTGACAATTTACAAACAGTTCCATGAGGCAATTCATGAAAACATCCAATAGATGCCATGCCACCAAACGTACATACAAGCATTTCCAAGGTTATTTCATAACGTCTGTGCCAACAGTGCATGCCAGCATTTGCACTGTAGGAAAACACTCATGATATGATATGGCATTTATAACGTGCCTATACACAAGTGTTTCAAGGCGCGACGAGGCAAGGGAGGGGTAACAGAGGGAGCACAGAGACAACGATCTTACTAGGCCAAGTGACATTGAGATTGTGCAAGTGCGCGGGAGGGGAAGTGCTAGGGGAAAGAGGAGGGGACAGTGCTATACATGGAATCAAAACAAGAACAAGCAGTATGGCCAGTAGGTGGCAGGTGCAAGGGTAAGTGCAGACAGCAGGTGTCCAAAAGTACAGGTAGAGGGACTGTAGGGTTACAGCTACAGACCCAAGTGAAAGAGTTGCCAGGAGGCAGTGCAGGTGTGCAACTGGCCGGGCACAGACCTGGGCCGAATGCACAGGGTAGCCAGATGACCAGTGCAGTATCAGACAGGAAATCAGCAGGAGAGAGGAAGAGAAAAGGCAGAAGAAAAGAGAAAGGTCTTGAGGTGCTTCCGGAACAGGAGTTGGTTCTCCTCAAGTTTCAGATAGGCAGGGAGGCTGTTCCAGAGGGAGGACCCACCTGAATGAAGAAAGAGATCTACCACCAACTCGTTGCTTGGAGAAGCGACTGAGCTTGAGGCAGTTGGAGGTGGAGGAGCGAAGAGCTCGAGTGGGAAGGTATTTACGAAGTTGGGGTTATTGAGGACCAGGCCCCAGAAGGCCTTGTGGACAATGCAGAGGGTCTTGAACTTAATCCTCACAGCCACTGGGAGCCAATGAAGAGATTTCAGTGCTGGAGAGATACGATCCCTGGGCTTGAGGCCGAGGACAAATCTTGCAGTCCTGTTATGGATGAGTTGCAGAGGGCAGAGAGTAGGAGCAGGCAGATTTCCAAAGAGGCTGTTGCAGTAGTCCAGCCTAGAGAGAACCAGAGCTCTAGAGACAGTGAGCTTCTGAGGGAAGGAGAGGAAAGGAAGAATACCTCTGAGGAGGTGCAGTTGGTAGTTTGACTTCTTAGCGACATCAGAGATATGAGGAGAAAAGGAGTGTGTGGAGTTGAAGATGACCCAGAGGTTCTTAGCCTCACAAGTGGGAGCAGGAAGAGGGCCAAGCGCTGCCAGCCAGAGAGTGATAGGAAAGGAGGGTGCCGGTGTGCCGATGAGGAGAATCTCTGTCTTACTGGCATTAAGGCAGAGATCGTTGGTGGCACACCACTCCTGTTTAGCAGACAGACAGTCAGAGATGAGAGAAGAAGAAGAGGTGGCAGAGGGGAGCCTGAAAACGAGCTGAGTGCCACCTGCATAGCACTGAAAGTTGGGGCAGAGAGCTGCGATGCGGTGGGCGAAAGGTGCCAGGTATTGGTTGAACAGCCAGGGAGAGCGGTTAGACCCTGGGGAACACCACAGGTAGAGAGCGAGCTAGAGGAAAGTAAGGACCCAAGCTGGACCTGGGAGGGTCGATCAGAGAGGAAAGAGGTCAGCCAGGCCAGGGCCTGATCAGTGATACCCAGGTTATCACAGAGACGATTGAGCAGAATGGCATGGTTGACCGTCTCAAAGGCAGAAGAGAGATTGAGTAAGATGAGCACAGAGGGGAGATTAGAATCAAGGTTAGAGAGCAGGTCTTCACAGATGTTCAGGAGAGCAGTTTCCGTGCTTCTGGCTGTTCTGAGGCCAGACTGATGGTCATGGAGACAACCAACAGATTCATTGTGTAGATTAAGCTGGGAGATGGCCAGCTTTTCCAGGAGTTTGCCCAGGAAAGGAGTGATGGAGATCGGGTAATAGTTAGCCGGGCAGAAGGGCCCGGCTAAGGGTTTCTTGAGAAGAGGGTGCACATGTGAGTGCTTCAGGGGGGGAGGGAAGGCTCCAGTGGCGAAGGAGTGGTTGCAGAAGTCAGCCAGGGCAGGAGTGAGGGTGTCAATGTGGTCCTTGATGGTTTTGGAAGAACAGTGAAGAACCTGTTTAGACAAGACTTTCATAGATCAGACTTGTCTAGAAACCTTGTCAGGAGAGAACAGAGGAAAGGCAGAGAAAGAGGGAGGAGAGGTGGCCACAAGGGGGGCAGAGGTAGAGGAGAGAGTAAAGGGACGAAGAGGCGAGTAAGAGAGGGTGGACAGGAAGTCCTGGGTTTTAGAGATGAAATCAGAAGCCAGGGCCGTGCAGAGGGCCTGGGAGGGGACAGGAGAGGTAGAGACTGCAGCAGGATTGGCCAGCTCCTTGCAGGTTTTAAAGAGTTCGGCCGAGTTGTTAGAGGTTGCAGAGAAGCGGGTTTGGATGTGGGCTCTTTTCTTAGCTTGGACAGAGAGCCGGTATTACCTTTGGAGCAAGCAACAGGCCAGTTTGTCAGAGGATGCACAAGAAGCTAGCCATTTCCTCTCAGCCACCCTGCACTTGTGTTCAAGGGTGGCGAGGTCAGAGTCGTACCAGGAGTTGCACTTGGCTTTGGGCTTCAATCGGATTCTCATGACAGGGGCAAGAACATCAAGAGTATCAGAGATAGATGAGTGGAGCATGAAAAGGGCTGTGCCAGGATGTGAGTCAGCTAGAGGAGGAGGAGGGGGAGAGAAAGTGGCTGCGAAAGCCTCAACTGATACACACTTCATGGGTCGGAAGACCGAGGAGGTAGGTGACAGTGCTGGAGTTGGCTTGGCCTGAGGGCCATCATGGTTGTGCCACTAAAGCCGGTATTGCTTATTTAAGAACATACTCATGTTGACTTTGCCAAATAATGGCTGTATTAGAATTGTTTTTTTTAATTAATTATAATTTAAAAAGCATCACATGCAATAAGTAATGATATGTTCACTCCCCACATCAGAAGAGACACAAAGCAATTCTTTGGAGTAAACAGTTGAAAAGTTATCCAGTTCCTTATAGAAGACAATCGATCTAACCAACCAAACACTATGCCCCATGGCCCACTCACCACCCCCAACCAAACACTATGCCCCATGGCTTCCTCAACCCCCAACCAAACACTATGCCCCATAGCCCCCTCACCCCCAACCAAACACTATGCCCCATGTCCCTCACCCCAACCAAACACTATGCCCCATGGCCCCTCACCCCCAACCAAACACTATGCCCCATGGCCCCTCACCCCAACCAAACACTATGCCCATGGCTCCCACCCCCAACCAAACACTATGCCCCATGGCCCCTCACCCCCAACCAAACACTATGCCCCATGGCTCCCTCAACCCCCAACCAAACACTATGCCCCATGGCCCCCTCACCCCCAACCAAACACTATGCCCCATGGCCCCTACCCCTCAAGCAAACACTATGCCCCATGTCCCTCACCCCAACCAAACACTATGCCCCATGGCCCCTCACCCCCAACCAAACACTATGCCCCATGGCTCCCTCAACCCCCAACCAAACACTATGCCCCATGGCCCCCTCACCCCCAACCAAACACTATGCCCCATGGCTTCCACCCCCAACCAAACACCCTGCCCCATGGCCCCCTCATCACGGCCAACCAAACACTATGCCCCATGGCTCCCTCAACCCCCAACCAAACACTATGCCCCATGGCCCCCTCACCCCCAACCAAACACTATGCTCCATGGCCCCTACCCCTCAAGCAAACACTATGCCCCATGTCCCTCACCCCAACCAAACACTATGCCCCATGGCTCCCACCCCCAACCAAAAACTATGCCCCATGGCCCCCTCACCCCAACCAAACACTATGCCCCATGGCCCCCTCAGCCCCAACCAAACACTATGCCCCATGACCCCCTTACCCCCAACCACACACTATGCCCCATGGCCCCTCACCCCCAATCAAACACTATGCCCCATGGCCCCCACCCCCCAACTCAGCACAC
Organism: Ambystoma mexicanum; assembly: GCF_040938575.1. Taxonomy (NCBI): domain Eukaryota; kingdom Metazoa; phylum Chordata; class Amphibia; order Caudata; family Ambystomatidae; genus Ambystoma; species Ambystoma mexicanum. The sequence continues at coordinate 1,023,211,702 of NC_090921.1, read as the reverse complement.
ACACTCAAACATGCATCCATGCAGACCCGAACCCCCCCACCCCCCAAATCAGCACTCTCAAGCATGCACCCATACAGACCCAAACTCCCCACCCCCCAAATCAGCACACTCTCAAACATTCACCTGTACAGACCTGAACCCCCACCCCCCAAATCAGCACACTCTCAAACAAGCACCCATACAGACCCGAACCCCCCAACCCCCCAATCAGCACACTCTCAAACATGCACCCATTCAGACCCGAAACCCCCACCCCCCAACTCCGAACCCCCACCCCCCAAATCAGCACACTCTCAAACAAGCACCCATACAGACCTGAACCCCCCAACTCCGAGCCCCCACCCCCCAAATCAGCACACTCTCAAACATGCACCCATACAGACCCGAACCCCCACCCCCCAACTCAGCACACACACTCCCAAGCATGCACCCATACAGACCCGAACCCCCCACCCCCAACTCAGCACACAAACTCTCAAGCATGCACCCACACAGACCCAAACACCCCACCCCCCAACTCAGCACACACACTCTCAAGCATGTACCCATACAGACCTGAACCCCCCACACCCCCAAATCAACACACTCTCAAACAAGCACCCATACAGACCCGAACCCCCCACCCCCCCAAATCAGCACACTCTCAAACATGCACCCAACAGGCCCGAACCCCCCACCCCCCAACTCAGCACACAAACTCTCAAGCATGCACCCATACAGACCCGAACCCCCCACCCCCAACTCAGCACACAAACTCTCAAGCATGCACCCAAACAGACCCAAACCCCCCACCCCCAACTCAGCACACACACTCTCAAGCATGCACCCATACAGACCAGAACCCCCCACCCCCAAATCAGCATACAAACTAGCAAGCATGCACACATACAGACCCTGCATCTCAACATACACCGCACTTACACTCCAAAACAAACATTCATGCACACTCGACATCCCCCACCCCCGCATCTCAACATACACAACACAAACATACCAAAACAAACATTCATGCACATCTGACACCCCCCCACCCCTGCATCTCAACATACACAATCCATACACAACGAAAACATTCAAAAACAAATATTCATGCACATCCGACGCCCCCCCACCCCCGCATCTCAACATGCACAACACAAACATTCAAAAACAAACATTCATGCAAATCCGACACCCCTCACCCCCGCATCTCAACATACACAACACAAACATTCAAAACCAAACATTCACGCACATCCGACACCCCCCAACCCCGCATCTCAACATACACAAAACAAACATTCAAAACCAAACATTCATGCACATCCGACACCCCCTAACCCCCGCATCTCAACATACACAACACAAACATTCAAAACCAAACATTCATGCACATCCAACCCCCCCCCGCATCTCAACATACACAACACAAACATACAAAAACAAACATTCATGCACACCCGACACTCCCCCCCATCTCAACACACACAAACACAAACAGACCACTTACCGGAGACGTGCTGGAAGGCAGGTAAAATGGAACGCTGGTGAAGTAACTGGAATCGTACTACGGCTGGTGTGGTCCAAGGCTGAAATGCCTTCCAGCATCAAGCCTTATGGACCACGCCAGCCGTAGTGCTGGCCCTCCATTGGTGCAGCACACACGCACTACGTGGCTCGTAGGAGCGACATGGTGCGTGTGTGCTGAGCCAATGAGGGCCAGTGTTTTGTCCGGCCCGGAAGACAACAAAGACTTTCCTAATGGAGGGCGGCCGATGCTGCTTACGGGCCCCCCTCCATTAGGAAAGTCTTTGTGCCTCGCGGGCCAGACAAAACAGCATGGCGGGCCGCAACTGGCCCGCGGGCCGTATGTTGTGCACCCATGATCTAGTAGAACTCAAAGCTTTACAGTCCAAGATCCAATGTCTTAGGCTTTCGATGGTAGTAGGACATTTAAACCTGCATTCCACTGGAGAAGCAGCTGCACCTATTAAGAGAGTCCAATGCCTGGTTCTTTCCCTTGCATGGAATTGATTTAACTGGCATCAACAAAACCGCTCCAGCATACCTATCTGAAGCAATATCAAGGACCACATCCACTCGTCCCACCAGAGCTCAGTACACCTACCAGCTACACATACCACGTATAAAAAGAGCCACAGCGGGAGGTCTAGGCTTCTCCTATATTGCACCGAAACTCTGGAACTCACTCCCTGCCACCCTTAGAGCTGAAACTTCCATCTCTGTCTTCCGCAACAACCTCAAGGCCACTCTCCTCAACTAGCAAGTGGAGGACTGCCTCCTCTACTTCTGCCGTGTATATTGTAATATAACACAAATGTAATATAACTATATTGTAACCTGTATATATACTGCTAATGACTATGTAACTATATTGTAACCTGTATATATATTGCTAATGACCATGTAACTAAGTAACTAAGCTTTGTACTGTAACAAGTGCCACGATGTCCTCGGGCTGTTGTGCGCTACATAAATACGAATAAAACAAATAAAACAAAACTTAAAACGCAAAAAAACCTGTCTTATCTTATTACAAGAAAACAGTGAAGATAGCTAGGCAAGGTCCCCCTCGTTCAAGGAAACTTCTTGATAGGATGAGTATTGAGACAAAGACTCGATGGTCAGCCTCCAGTCATCTTGGAACAGTTTAAATTTGACTGTCAGGATTACACATAAATTCCAAATAAGACGATCCAATTTGTACCAATAGATCACTCCTACGAGACCTAAACAAATTAACCAAGGGACCCGTACCATGTTCTAACATCTGGGGCAAGTCAACAAAAAGAGAATTTGCCGGGGGCCCCAGGAAGTTCGAATAGATCACTAATTGTCTCCATAGTTGTCGAGCATGTAAAGAGACAACATTCAGTTTGTGACGTATCACAGAATTCGGGATAGATGAAACCAATCCCAGCACATTCTTCCATAGAAGCCCTTGCATAGCGCCTAGACATGGACCCAAATCAACAGAAGCCATGTCCAGCCCACATAGTAGGACTGGCTTGATCTTCCGCAAGTAATATTTAATAGCTGGTAAAAGGGAAATCCTTTGTAAGAAAACACTCATGTTGACTTTGCCAAATAATGCTAGTATTACAATTGTAAGAAGACATGTCCACGCTGGCCTTGCCATTTGCCTCATATATCTGCCTAAGTGCCTTCTAGGAGAGGCAGCGCTGAAACTGCTGGACCCCAAGGACTTTTTCCAAAACAGCCTATGTGTCAAGAGTGTAAGGCCAGCAAAGGGATAGAGATTTTGCCCGATTTGGGCCTTCCATTGAAGTGACAAAAAGTGGGAGAGGGTGGACTGACACACATAGTTTGCTCTGCGCCTAAAAAAAAAAACTTTCACACAGTGTACACATGCCCAACACATACCACATTGAAAGGATGTATCCCCCTTTCTCCGGTGATCCCACTTACTTGGTGTCTAGGCAGCTTTGGGTCGGTCAAAGGTTCATGGACTGACCTTAGGTTTCTCTTAGCACGTAAGCAGGAATATGGACCCAGCCAAACATGCACTGGATCTTTAGTGTGAACAGATGCCGCAATTTCATTTCTTTTTAAAAAATCATTGGTTTATGGGGCAGTGCTGGAAAAGTCTCTGGGAATCCTCTCTTCATTGGGTGGGGGAAGCAGGGTTAGGAGGGGGCAGGGCTGAGGGGCGTGGCCACAGGCCATATCATATGTATTCAAGGAACACAAGCCTGCCAAATCTGCATAAAAGCAAAGATCATTTTGGGAGCATAAGAGTGACCACAATTTTAAATGTAAAACATGTTTTTGATAGTGAATCAATAGGAAACCCTTTTGAGCGTGGAATGGAAGTTGAACTCTGCTCTTTTATTGATCAAAATACCGTAAAAAGGTTTTTTACATTTCAGTACTTCATAAAAGGCAAAACACCCTATTACAAAAAATGTTCCCACACGGTCAGGGAGTGACCTAAATATGTTGATATATAAAAGGGATCATTATACTATATCCCATTTTGCTGATCTAAGTACATATATGGAAGTGTGTGCCCCACATTCATAAAACCTGCGGTCTTGAAAAAATAGACTCAGTGTTAGTTATTTCTAAAAAATACTTTCAATTTTTAATCATTATTTCATCATTAGTTCAAAAATATATAAAAACACTTATAAAAGTGTTTGGTATGAGTAAAACCCAACCTCACACAGCATGGTACTAAACAACAATACACATATACAAATTCACATACATACAACCACATAGAACAATAAAAAACTTTTACTAAACAGCAGTGGATGAATTTAACAATTTTCCAAATACTGAGTATAATAACTCAGATACTAATAGCTCCCGACATGTTTCAGTTCTTGGTTTGCTCAAATGCATGAACTTTCTTCAGGGGAATAAAGATTTCTGAATTTCCACCATGCAATCCAAGGAAAGGGTTCTGGGTTCTCACAAATTTCCTAAATCAGGAAAACAAACAGAAGAGGGCAAGTCACCACCCATATGTACTAGTCACCTACAATAGGAAACAAATTCCATAACTCAGTGTTATTTGTGTAATACATCACAAACCACTGATAAAGTTAGGACATGATTATATTTTATCAGTCCGCCAAAACAAAACTACATACCTCTTGACTTGGTACCAGTAGTGCCAGTGTAGCCCCACCACAAATTAGCCATAAACTCCAAAATCGAGTCCTTGTTTATTTGATAGCTCCTGGTAGCTAAGGGCTCACTTTCCAAGCTGCAAACCAAACAGTACAAACTAATCGTCACAACACACAGTAACACACAGCAGAGAAGACATTAACCCTGTTAATAAAAACACACACCCCTGTGTGTCTTAAAGCATCACCATCACCACACCGTGATGCCTAGTATACATATTACCACCAATATTAAGCTTGGTCATCAGCAAAAAAGGTGGATAATAGCGTCACCGTAGTCCCAAAAATGCCGTGCAAAGGTTGTCCCCTATGTCAAATTGTACATAATACCCTCTCTTAATTGTGTATTGGGTCCATCTTAAACCCATTCCTTTACAACCTAGGACAAGGATTACTATAATAGAGCCTGCGGTGAAACGCCATGCCTTACTCTATGCATATCTTGTTGTTTACTAGATAAAAGCGGACACGATGCGAACCACTCGTACTGCCTATATAACAGACATACCTTGTAATTCGCTTGATGCAGAGAGCGAATACTCATAGACCGGCCAAAAAGTGCCGTGCCAACATTTAAAACGCGGTGCACTATTATAAATAGTACTCGCGTGCAAGCCCGAGACGAGTGCTCCGATATACAAGACGGACTTAAGTTGTCACCAAACATAAAGGAGGGACTGATGGACTCCAGTAGATGTAAAACACAAAAGAAGGACAAAGGCAGACTTAAAGTGTCGCCAGCCATCAAGGGAGGACTAATGGAACCCGGTGGAAGTGAAAACACAAAAGAGGGACAATAGGACTAGCCTGCAGCAGAAGCTACATAACAACACAGTGGGTATTATGGAAATCTACAACAACACACATAGTATAACTGTAAAAAAGACAGGAAACATGAATATCAGCCATATTCCCCACAGTACACCGTGCTATGAAGAAATATGTTCACATTAAGAAAAAATGAAAAAAATAAAAATTAAAAAATAAAAAATGAAGGACTCCAAAATCAAGTGTGTCCCGGTAACCAATATATTAATGCCAGACAACATCAAAGAAAATAAACAAAGTATATTAAAAATTCAGATAAATGCCCGGAATCTAGTTTTACACACATCAGACACAGCTATTACGGCAGATTTACTCATGTGTATGTTGCCACTCAATTTCTTCATTAAGACCCACAATATGACTTTGACATTTGAATATCATTTTCTGTTCCAACAGTAACAATTTACTGTCAATTTCCAGTTTGTTTTTGCCTGTCACTTTCTTAAGAATTACCCATCTCAAATCCTCATGTGTATGCTTCATTTGCACAAAATGTTTAACCATGGGGGCTGTAATAATCTGATTCTTAATACAGCTACGATGTTCCACCATCCTAGTTCGACACTTTCTATTAGTTTTCCCAATATAATGCAAACCACATGGGCATGTGATTAAATAAATCACATTCTCAGTGTTGCAATTTGTCATGTCATTCAGAGACCACATTAAAGATGAATTCAGTTGAACCTCTTTCGTTTCTTTGGTATAGGCACACATGATACATTGTCCACACGGGAAATGTCCTTTGACGGGTGGTAAACCCCACAGTGTTGTTTGTCTGGGTGCTGGCAAATGTTTTGCTGATATATCATTTCTAATCAACATATTTCTAATGTTTTGACTTTTTTTGAAAGCTATTAACGGAGGATGTATAGATTTGTCATTGTACACCTTTTTCCAGGTTTTGTTAATAATACCTTTAATTTTATAGGATAGATTGGAAAAGGTGTTTACAAAAACAATACGATTCTCCTTGTTTGTCCCTTTCTCCCTTGTCTCCAAAAGAGCTTCACGGTTGTTATTGAATGCTCTTTTGGACGACATTTTCACCAATTTCCTTGGATAACCTTTACTGCACAATTTTTTAGACAAAGCAGCTGCACTACTAACATAATCCTGTTGTAGGCTACTGTTCCTTTTTAGTCGTAAAAATTGTCCGAAGGGTAAATTAGTTTTAATGTGATTGGCATGATGACTCGAAAAATGTAATAAGGCGTTTTTATCCGTCTTTTTATTGTATGGTTTTACCTTTAATTTACCTTCGTGATGGAAAATAGTAATATCTAGGAAATTAATTTCCTGAGTGTTAATTTCCTTAGTGAAGTTTAGAAAAGGATTTTGTGCATTAAGCCATTCCACAAATGAAAGAGCCTCAACTTCTGACCCTTCCCATACTATGAAGATATCATCTATATATCTTAGCCATTTGATGAGATGTTTTTTGAAAGGATTAGTGTCGGGATAAATGACCAATTTTTCGAAATACTCTACATAGAGGTTAGCCAAATTTGGCGCCATGGCTGCACCCATGGCCGTACCCTCTATCTGTTCATAGAAAATTCCTTGAAATTGAAAAATGTTTTTGGTCAATGCTAGTTCAGCACACCACATAATGAAAGCACTGCTAACTGGATGCCCATCTTCTCTATCTCTCAATATTTCTTCAACTACTTGAAGCGTAGCTCTTTGTGGAATAACCGTATACAAAGATTGTATGTCCAAACTGATCAATAGGAAGTTGTTACAATTGTAGGGCAAGTTCTCAATTTTATTGATGGCATCAGAAGTATCCCTTAGGTAGCTCTTCATTTTTGAAACAAAAGGCCTCAAATAATAGTCCACAAATTTCGACAGAGGTTCTAATATCGAATTTACCCCTGATACAATAGGTCTACCTGGGGTGTTAATCAGACTTTTATGGACTTTGGGAAGAATGTAAAACACCGGCACACGCCCTTGTTTTCTAGTAAGGTACTCATACTCTTGCTTACTAATCATATTAGCCTCATAAGCACTAGATACCTTGGTTTCAATCAAAGCCATCAGGGCAATAGATGGATCATGGGACAAGTGGCGATAACTATTGGCGTCATTGAGCAGCCGTAAACATTCACCAACATAATCTATGCGGTTGAGGAGAACAATAGCCCCTCCTTTGTCGGCTTGTCTTACAATGACGTCCTCTGTTTTGGCCAATTTGAGAATGAGGGCCCTTTGGGTATTACCAAAGTTGGAATGATTAGGTATACCACATCGTTCCAATTTAAGAACTTCTTTCAGAACTTGTTTCTCAAACACCTTGGACTCAGGCGTGTAACTATGTGCGGGAACACAGAAAGTAGATTTATTTCTCAAACCCGTGTGGTTGAGATTCTCATAAACATTATCATTCTGAAAATACTCATTCAGGTGCACTTTGCGCATAAAACTATGAAATTCAGATCTAAACTCGAAAGGATCGTGGAATTTAGTGGTCACAAAATTCAAACCTTTATTTAGTACTTTTTCTTCATCACTATTCAAAGTATAGTTGGATAGGTTAATTACCACTGATTCCTCGCCCTGCTGCGAGTTTGTATCTGATTCCCCCAGTCTCCTCGGTTGGGTCCCTGTCCTAAAAAAGGACGACCTTGTCTTTGTCTGTTCTGGTATCGCTGTGCCCGACCTCTGTCAGGCCCCTGTTGGTTGCCAGTATCTGTAGAGCCTGTGCTTCCATCATCACTTGAACTATACGAAGTGTTGCGAAAATGCACCCTCTTTTTAGCGGAGGACTGGCTATTCGTGCCATGGTAGAGACTCCCAAACTTATAACCTTCAACAACATAGGGAAAGCTTTTTTCATGTGAGAAATTGAAGAGATCTTTTCTCATTCTTTTGATACGCTCCAGATTGGTGTCATTTTTAAATTGTAACAATTCCTTAAGATGTAGATCTAGTTTATTTTTAAAAACCTCAAGGTCCAGATCTTTTTTTAAATCATCCTGCAGTTTTAAAATATCTATTTCTATCTGTTTAGACACCTCTGTCGCTGTATCTATGATGAGTACTAGCCAATCTCGGCCACATTTGTTGGATATATAACTCCATTTTATTTTAAAATCTGGATTGTCCAAAAATAACCTAGGTTCGTTCCTAACTATCAAACCTTGGGGGAGTGCCTGATTTTTCAAATATTGTAGCATAATCACCCCATGTAGTTCAGTACGAATCAAACGTTTTCTCAACTGAGTTAATTCATCCCATTGATCATTATTTCTATTAAATTCACTCTCATTGGTATCAGTTAAACCAGACAAGGAATCCAATAAGTTCTTAATGTATTCTTCACTATAAGCCAAACACTTATCTCCGGGAGTTGCCATAATAACAATTACTAATAACCCCACACGTGAAAAAAAGACGAAAATGGTTCGCACACTCAAAAAAGGCCCTACATCAATTTCATACAATAAACCTTCGAGACCACAATGAGCCTCACAAAACAGTACTTCATAAAAGGCAAAACACCCTATTACAAAAAATGTTCCCACACGGTCAGGGAGTGACCTAAATATGTTGATATATAAAAGGGATCATTATACTATATCCCATTTTGCTGATCTAAGTACATATATGGAAGTGTGTGCCCCACATTCATAAAACCTGCGGTCTTGAAAAAATAGACTCAGTGTTAGTTATTTCTAAAAAATACTTTCAATTTTTAATCATTATTTCATCATTAGTTCAAAAATATATAAAAACACTTATAAAAGTGTTTGGTATGAGTAAAACCCAACCTCACACAGCATGGTACTAAACAACAATACACATATACAAATTCACATACATACAACCACATAGAACAATAAAAAACTTTTACATTTCAGAACATATATACCCATTTGGACAGCCTTCAAACAGAATGTGAGGTTTCGGCTGTTTCTGCATCCAGTCTCCTGGAGTCTTCTGAAAAATGGGTTGCTCATGCGTCAGAGATCTGCCTGGGAGCAGACATGGGAGGTCCCTGGGAGTGAGCAGAGCTGCGGCAGTACCTGGAACTCTGTGCCGTCTTGTTCCAGCCCATTTCCTACACTGTTTTGGAATTTAAGTCAAAAGACACGTTTGTTCAATGGAGGTTAAGAGAGACTACACGACCCAGAATGTTTTAGTTACATAAATGAAAGCTCAGGAACATTGGTGTAATTTTAAGGGGGACATGGGTATTTGTCTCCCCCAACTTTCATGGCACACCATTTTGTCCCACTCATTTGGCAGGGGCCCCTTTCATTTAGATGTCATGTCCCCCAACATTTTCAGCAAAGTTACTCCACTGCTCAAGACTGGCAGAGTAAATTTGGTACTCTCCATACATGCCAACATGACCCATTCATGCCCATGGCAGATGGGGGAACTTGTCCAGTCCTGCTTTTTGGCTTTGTTTACTTGATATGATATGATTGGTTACTTATAGCTTAATACCCAGAGGTTTCTAAGCGCGGACCTGGGGATCAAACCTGTGTTGCTCCGTTTCGTCTTGCTTCCAAGGCAAGCACATTGCTGCTGAGTTATCCACCCGTGACGATACTTGGGCTCGTAGTACTGGACCTATAATGGAAAATACAGAACGTTAAGTCCCAGAATGGAAAGAAAAAATGTGGACAGGACAAGCACCCCTTCACAGCCCTCAGCTGCTCCTTAAAATGCGATGGAACATTTTGGCATGCATGACTCCCTGCCTTGTCAGTGGGTACAACTGTGCTTTCATTGGTGTTTGCAAACTCTCATCTGGATGTAGAACTGGACCCAGGAATGGACTTAGCGGCGGCAGCGCCAAGGGCAGCAGAACAAAAATGTGGTGCTCCCTCATTTTCCCCTCAAGCCCCTGGTGATGCGGGTGGGGGCGCCACATTTTTCAATAGGCGCTGATGCAAAAACATCAGCGCCCTATGGTTATTAACTGTCTGTGGCCCGTTACGGGTGCATTTAATTTCAATATGGCGCCTACCATCCATGCATTCTCCCACCATGCCAGCTTGGGGGAGACGTTGAAAGACTCCCCAGAGCTGCCGGAGGTGTGGGGGATTGATGACGCCCTGGGCGGTCGCCCCGCCGTCCCTGACCGGACCTACTTCTAATATAAAAGTGCCTGTGCTGTGGACACATTAGTTATTGGTCTGATTGTGTGACGGTCCCTTTAAAAGTATCTCTCCTTTGCGCAGCACGTGCTGCCGCTACTGCTTCAATACACAGTCGTGTGGGTGCTTAGCAGCCTGGCCGTGAAATCCACTTGCTCCGCGGTAATTATGTCTTTCCTCACCTGCCTGCAGGCCCTGGCTTGTCTTGAAGCAGTCGGAGACAGCTGCTGCCGCTGCTTCTCATTTGAAGATGCGTTTGGACTGCGGTTTTATAGCCACCCGCTCGCGCACACCACGGATTTCCTGGAAGATAAAGGCAGGCCATGAATCTACACCTGGCGTGACCTAGCGACCAACGCACCATAATACATGCGCACGGCATTCGGTGATAATACAAGGAACACTTCCGCTGTTGGTGCTTCCTCGCCTGACGAAGAACGTCACCGTTATAAAAATCCCTATTTTCCTGTAGATATATTACGAGGTACCAAGCGCTAGACTATCATGACCCACCCTTATTTGGAGCCCTATTTATGAGCAGTTTATCCTAGTGTCCCCTTACTTCTGAATCTTTGAATCCAGGATTATGGGTACGTGAAAAGCCGTTAAAAGCGTTTACTTGTTTGATGAGTCTGCAAAAGCACACCTCTCTGAATCTTCCTTCAAACCATAATGGCACTTCCCCCACTCCAGCTGAGCCAAACACCTCTGTCCCTCGTGTATACGTGTTGCCACAGCCCGAGATAATAAAGTGGCCACCTCATTCTCATATGTGAGAATTTAGTACATGTTTTCGTTGTCTTTCATTTTGGGTTCCACACGGCCATGAAGACATAACGCCCGGCGTGCATGGGGTGGCTTACTGCCCTGATATAAAGGCTGAGTGCAGCTGCCTGTCTGTCCACTTTCTGTATCCTGGGCACAATTTGCTCATATAACTTCCATCATCATGGGTGAGGCCGCTCCAGCAGTGATGGCTCCAACCCGAACGGTTGTACGGCCTCTTGGCGCTTCTCAATTTCGCCAGCCCTCCCTTCCCCATTTTACAGGAGAGAGAATTCTTGGTCAGTAGGCTTCTGGTAATCCATGTCTGTGTGTAGATTCGGGAATAATTTCTGTGCCTGGCATGAGGGAGCGGTGCTTTTCCTGTCAGTGCTGTACATTGGGGATGACACTGTGCGCCTGTCCCCAATGAATTGATAGCTCATTTTCACCCCTAGATTTTCCAGTATCCAAATTATGGAAAATGTTCAATTGTGAAGGGCTACCCAAGGCGCAGGTGAGAAAATGGAAACCTTTCATGGATAGGTGTGTCGTGACAAAATCGTACTAACACCGAGAATACAAGGCTGCAGTTCAAATTAGCTAGGCAAGCATATCCTGCGAGAACCTTCTATCACAGCGCAGAAGATTATGGAAATTTGAAGGAACTGTGAGCAGGCAGACTTGTGCTGCAGCGATCTGGCTAGCAATTGGATTAATGCCTCTTGTGACAGCTTGAGTCATGATCCAATGGATGGTGAGACACTTCCTGCCTGTGCGTGAACTGAAAGATGGATTACCGCCACAGACTACACCTACCGGTCACACTCACTCGTCCATTGTCCTTTGAGAGGCCCCATTTCCAAAATGGTAGCAAGGCAAATCACTCCAACATGCGCATCATGAAATTGAGAACGAAAAACACATTAAAAACTGCAAGAGTTCACAGATTGTTCATTGCTGAACGGAAGAACCCACCACCAATGACCAGCCTGACAAAATTGGCAATGTGGGCGCCATTTAGAAGTTCTGCAATGAAACTGGATGGTGTGCCCTTGGATGTCGTATTACCTTTGATGTAGTATGGGTGTGAGCAAGCTGTGAAGTGAGGTACAACCGAAGGCAAGGTATGGGAGTGAAGAGCAGGAGGAGCGGCTAGAAGGAGAGCGGACCGATCCAGTAAGAGGGAAGAAGGAAGCAGCGCTCATAATATTCTCACCAGCAGAAACAGAGGAATTGCAGGCTGGATGCCGCAGTAAGAAAGGCCAAGCCGATGATCCGGGTGGCAGTTGTAGGGAAAGAACAGCTGTGTAGCAAGCACAGAGAAATAATCCGACTGGGAGAGGAACGCGGTCAATTTCATCAAGGGATCCACCTAACAGGAAACAAAAGAGGGAACCCGGCCCGGGTTGCCAGGGAAACACGAGACCTCAAGCTTTGCAAACACAAGGGGATGGTCCAACAGAAATAAGGCAATGCAAGAAGAGCAATTATAAACAGAATTATTGGAAAACACCGCCTGAGAAGGGGCGGCCAATATCCAAAAAAAGCATTGTTGGTTTACCAGTTATGAGGCAAAGTTTGTAACAGTACTGCGCACGTGGTGTAAAAAGCTAGATTCTTAAACTGGAGAAAGCGGCTGATTTAAAAACGGAAAACACAGCAGGTGAAAAGCCAATGAAAGATGGTGTTTTTACATTGAGGACCAAGTATTAGAAGCCTATAGAAAAAGAAGAAAAACAGGTGGCCAGCATAACTAGGAAAATAAATATGGCAGAAAAAACCATGACAAGAGCAAAAAAAAGAGGAAACAAACTCATGGAATGGACGGCGGTGGCAGAAAATATACATTGCTGGGCCTGGCAGCACAAGAGATTGGGAGACGACACAGATGATGAGGAGGACAGCATTGAGCTGGACAAGATATAGCCACCAAAGAAGGAGGAAACCCGACCACAGCAGAGGAAGCAGACACAAAGGTATAAAAGAGACAAATATGACTGAATTAATGGATAATTTTGCAAGCAAACAATTGATAGTAAACGGGTCCGGGTCTGGTCTGGTTGGTTGGGGACTTACCGGGTCATTCCGACCCTGGTGGACCCGGTAAGTCCCCATTCAACCAGCCATTCCCCATTCCCATTTGAGCCCCCATAGGGCTCAATGGGAATGGGGAAGGCAGTAATTAGCGCCCTGGTCCCTTAGCGGGACCCGTAAAGAACGTGTGGTCAGACCACAACTCCTTTGCGGTTCCTGCTAAGGGACTTTGAAATTGGCCGATAAGGGATTACCGGCACCGGTCTCCTTACCGGTGCCCGGTATCCCTTACTGCCCACCCCGGAATGAGGCTCTAAATCACCATGATGCGCAGAGAAAACCACAGTGCACCCAAAAAACCCACAGACTAAAACTGTGAAGGGCACAGAAGCAGAAAACAAAAACAATAGCGAGCAGCCCTTCGTAAAAACAGCCATGGGTGGCTAGGTCAAATACCCGCAGCCCAAACACAAACAAGCCACATAACCCCAGTAGGAGCAAATTTACGTGTTGAGAATTTTAAAAGGTGTACTGCTCATGGGGGAAAGAGTGCAGATATAAACATGCATTCACCAAATGTGGGGGCGAACATAGCAGCAATGGATGTACTAGACTGCCCAGTAAAATCACAAAGAGAGAAGAGCCATGAGAACGCCCTATCTACAGGAAGAACAGGCACTACACAATTAGAATATCAAGGAGAAAAGGGCGAGGATAACCAAACTGATACAAAATGAACGCCCATTAATACACTCATTAGAATAGAGAACTTTATGCACATATTAGAAGCATAGCTGGACAAGGGAACAGGGGAGTCTATCAAAAACGGTTTCATGGAAGGCTTTAGCTTCCCCTTTCAAGGCCAAGGGTCAAAAGCTATTCCTTTAAACTTAAAATCTGCAAGAGAAAACCCTACAATGCTGAAAAAAAGAAGCTGCAAAAAGAATAAGAGTTAGGGGGAATTTGGGGGCCATGGGATACAATGCCTTTCCATGAATACATTTGCTCACCACTGGGGCTGGTACCCAAGAAGGAGGCAGGGCAGTATAGATTAATACACCACCTGTCATATCCACGGGGGTGGGAGGAGTCAGTAAATGAGGGGATGCCAAACACAGAAACAACCGTGTCATACACGCACATTCAAGAAGCACACAGGATAATTAAAAAATGTGGCAAAAATGCTTTGATGGCAAAACTAGACATAGAATCTGCTTTCAGACTACTACCAGTCCATCCCAAGTCACAGCCCTGGTTGGGCTTCACATTGAGAATAAATTCTACACAGACAAGTGCCTACCTATGGGGTGCGCATTATCATGCGCACTATTGGAACAATTCAGCTGTTTCCTTCAATGGGCTTTCTTGATGGAAAAAACAGGGGCCCAGGTGGCCCACTATCGAGATGATTTCCTGTTAATAGGTCAGCCAGGACTAGTGAATGCGAACAGTCACTAGAAAAAATGATAGAGATGGCAGAGCACTGGGGAATCCCCCTAGCAAAAGAAAAAACCTCAAACCCTGCGTAAACATAATTTTCCAGGGGATTGAAATAGATACGGCTGAAATATCAGATCACTTAGGGGAAAGAAAAAAGGGATGGTTAAGGAAATACAATCCTGAACAGGGAGTCTCAATTTTGTGGCCAGGGTAATCCCGCAGACAGGTTTTTTTTGACGAAGTTTGAAAATGAAGACTAGAGGCAGCACAACACCCCACCTACACATAAGGTGAGGGGAGGAGGTAAAGAAGGATTTTGTGATATGGGAAGAATGCCTGATTAAATTCAACGGAAATATAATATGGCATACGCCATTGAACACCAGCAGGAAAAGGGTGCTTTTTACTGATGCAGCCAGAAGCAAAGGCTTCAGAGCAATCCTAGAGAATGCATGGTGTGCAGGTCCATGGCCAGAAGCATGGCACACACGAGGACTGGCAAAGAACATAACATTGCTGGAAATCACACCAATCTGGCTGGCACTGCAGGTATGGGGCGACCAGCGGCAAACACAGAGTTAATTGCATGGTCAGACAATATGGAAGTAGTAGTGATTATAAACAGAAAATCTACTACATACCATGCATTCCTAAGAATTCTTAGCGCCATGACCATTATAACGCTGAACAAAAATATTAAACTAAAAGTAAAGCACATAACCGGCAAGGATAATAACATTGCAGATGCGTTGTCTCGCTTTCAGTGGGATACATTTCACAAATTGAGGCCAGAGGCAGACAACAGGAGAACAGAAGAACCCAAAGAATGCTGGGATATACGGACCGAGAATTGACCAATGTGAGATAACAGAAGAAGTAAGCACCTCAGAAATGGGTGCAAACAGAAGCACGCCTCCTGATGGGTACACAGACCCTCCTACGGGCTTATTATTGGGGACTCGCTAAGAAAGCTTTGGCGGAAAACACAGCAAAACAATATAGCAAGTGTCTGGAGACGGTGCTGAAAATTACAAAGAGGGAGCCTGTAGAGCTTATAACAACAAAAGAGATAAATAGTTTCTTAGAATCGGCTTAAAATCAAAAAATGAGAAAAGAAGGGGCAAAGAGACACCAAGCAGCAGTAGCCTATTTTGCAAGAACACGGGGGAGTGGACCAAACCCACAGCACATTGATAACCTATCCGCTGAGAGGATGGGTAAAGTTAGAGGGTCCACACAAGGACAAGAGGCGTCCCTTGAATTTTGAGAAAATAACAATATTACTAAAATTACTAGAAACCGTCTGTTCGCACAAATATGAGACAACCGTTTAAAACGGCTTTTGCCAAAGCATATTTTGGAGCATTTAGGGTAAGTGAGCTCATTGCATCAAGCACTAAAGCAAGCAATAGTTTAGGCATGTTAGAGGTCCAGGTAAAAGGGGACTATATTGCAATAGATCTGAAAACATCCAAGACAGGCAACAGAAGGGCAAACACGATTCATTGGGCCTCATTATAAGTTTGCCGGTCCAGAAACAACAGTACCGGTAAACTTGCTGGTACCGTTGTTTCCACCCCGGCAAACTACGAGTTCTGCGAGGGGGTTCCTTTCAGCCCGCCAGATCTGACCTGGTGGGCAGAACGGCACATGCGCGCAGACCTCGACGGATGCACCGGCACCATTCATGAATGGTGCCGGTGCATTCGGCCTCCCCATTCCCATTGAGTCCAATGGGACTCAAATGGGAATGGGGAGTAATATCTTCCGGCACCCGGCAATGGGGAATTACTGGGACTGCTAGGGCTGTAATGCCCCAGTAAGTCCCCATTGCAGGGTGCCGCAAAATTCATTACTCCGGCGGCAGCCTTGCCGGTATTTACCGGCACGGCTACCGCCAGAGTCATAATGACCCCCATTGTATTGAAGACAAAACAAACTGCCCAGAATGTATCACAAACCAGTACCTCAGGCACCGCCCATGCTTTGGGGGTGTTTCCTGGTACATAAGGATGGCAGGGCGCTCAGTCATTTTCAATTTCAGGCAGTCCTCAAGACAACCATTGAAAAAGCAGGTTAGGACAGGAGGGAGTATGGGACCAACTCGTTCAGAATTGCTGCAGCAACATCAGCATGACAAGGGGGTCTTTGGGTTGAAAAAGTAAAGCAAATTGGGGTTTGGAAGTCTGATTGTTATAAAACATATGTAAGGCCGGAACTAATGTAAACATGATTTTCCCCAACAGAACGAGACACCCCACTCAAATCGGCATGGATCATAGGGCATTCGTTCATTTTCAGGACAAGGAGGTGGTCTGAGGAAGCAAAAGAAAAAACAGCCTTTAGGAACACCACTACATCATGGTGTGGGTACAGGGCCATGAGATGGCATGAGATACACGACAAACTGCCGGACCTGGTAGCCTGCAGGGACCCACCAGAATTCCTTATTATACACCTGGGAGGCAACGACTTGGTAGAACAAGGCAGAAAGAAATTGCTGTAAGACATATTTGCGCATCCTTGGCAGGAATAGCACACATAGCCAGTAAAAAACTGAACAGGGAAATAGAATAATTCTGCACCAGCAGGGGAATTCAGTTCATCCAGTACACTGCAATTTCACTACCAGAATGTTCCACACGGATGGGGTTCACTTGTCCGTTAAGGGAATGGACAATTTCCATACTGTGGTCATTACTAATTTAGCAACTAGAGGATGCAAGAAGGGCCGTAACTTTTGGGGGAACCTGGATGGCCGAGAACCCATACAGGTGTGGAGGCACGGTCCAGGTAGATGCCCCTGGTCATGGTGCCCAAAAGATAACAGTATTTTTCAGTGTGTGTTTTGGTTTAATAAATGTACCCAAATATGTTGTATGATTATACGTGTGCAAACAAAACCACTGCCTTTTATTGCCAACCACAAGACAATGCTTCAGGTCATCATTGCCAACACTAACCAGGGTAAGAGGTCAGCCAGCTCTGGGCTCCACGGATTATGGCCAGTGGCGCAGAATAGGGCACCAATGGAGCTACCAGGCGCAGGGGAATAATCCTCCAGGGGGGCCAGGGCACTGTAACTTACCCAACAACAGTTTGGCTTAGGCAGCCAAACAGAGAAATGGTAGGCAGGCTTTGTGTCCTTCTTTCTGCCAAACAGCACACTATCACTGACCCACAGCAGGGTGTCAGCAGAGGCAGGGACAAGCCCAAGGGCAGGAATTGTAGGGACAAAAGGAAAAAGAAGGCCACACCTAGGTGTGAATGGGCATCATCGCCAGTAGGCCAGAGGGTGAGGAAGCCCCTGGGAAAATGCATAGCTCTGGGCTATGGCAAGGGAATAAAAAGGAAGTAGCTGGGAGCAAGAAGCCAGTTCTCTTTGGTCCTCCGAACAGAACACCAACAGTCATCCTGTGCACACAGGAGACTTCTTTCTTTTCCACAATCCCACGCACCCAAAAAAGAAAAGGAGAAGAGAGGAAATAACAGGGCAGTGAACGGAGCCCATGGAGTCGTGGGAAGAAGTTGGCGGCACGGGCCAGGAAGAGGCCCCTGGTCCCAGTCCCCAAAAGATAACAGTATTTTTCATAGTGTGTTTTGGTTAAATACATTTACCCAAATGTGTTGCATGATTATAGGGGTGCAATAAAAACCACAGCCTTTCATTGCCAACCAAAAGACAACGCCTCAGGTCATCAATGACAACACTAACCAGAGTAAGAGGTCAGCCGGCTCTGGGCTCCACGGATTATGAGCATAGATGGGGATGGACATACTTCCCAGCTGTGGAGTTGCTGAACAGCAAAATCTCATCCCGTTCATGTTAAGCATCATGGCCGCGACCATAGAAAATCTACTGGATGCATTTCAGGCCTGTTTCCAAGGAACGAATTTCGTGAGGGGAAAGGCTGATAAACTTTACACTGATAAGACAATTCTCCGGAACAAAGCAATTTACAACCCCATGATTGTTTGTTTGATTGATTATTTATTATGCACTTATACACGAGTGTTTCAAAGTGCAACCGTGCATGGGAGGAGAAGACATAAGGAAGACAATACAAACAATCTTACTAGACGTGGTACATTCAGATCATGCAGGTGCACAGAACTGGAAGTGCGCGTGGGGGTGGAGGGCACTAGGGACCAAGTGCACCCAGTCCCGTCAGAACATGGGTTAAGTGCAGAGAGATACCACCCTCATGGGTTGTAACCAAAGTGCAATAGTGCTGAGGCAAGTGCAAGGCCCGTAGGCAAGTGCAGGAGACTGGCGGGGAAAGCTTGGGACCTTCGGGGCTCTGAAGGTACACCATGCAGCCAGTCAGTGAAACTGAGCAGAAGTAGAGGGGAGAGAGTGAAGGCAAGCCCCTGTTTATGCACACTACAGAGTGGATAGAATCCACTAGGGAAAGAAGCCAGGAGATAGCTTTCAAGGATAAAAAGGTTTAAGTTGTATAGAATACAAAATATCAGCACAGGATTCTGCTGCTCGAGAATATTCTACCTTCCGAATGAATGTCGTCCCTTTGTGAGAGGCCACAGCGTCATCAATGACATCACATATAGGGTCTAAACCCACACAGTCGATTGGTAAAACAGTAACCATGGTCCTGCTCAATAGGGGATGCCAGGCTACAATTGGTTGGTCTCTTCGCCACCTGTCAGGCTAGATATGGGTCAGCTGGGCTCATCTCTCCATGGAGTGAAGGTCAGGTCTCTCATAAGATACATTTGTTAAAATGAAGCTAGCATATTAAGCTGACTACTGCATCACTATGGCATGCACCTGGGAGGATTGGCGGATTGGTGCCAGGAGGAAATACAGACACACTGACCCACACATTCAAGGCTTTGTTGATACCGCTCCTCTCGCACCCAAGGTTTCCACCCTGTTTTTGATCTATAATTTATCGCTCCCTGTACCTCGTGTTCAAAGGATGTGTTTTATGCTTAGGGGTGAAACAGTTGTGCATGCTTAGATATTTTATGGTAGCATGGTTTATGCTAGGACCGGGGGGGGTTGCTTGCTGTCATGGGTGTGGGGGTCAGGTCAGTGGTGTGGGCTCTGGGTTGACTGGGTGGGGGTTAGAGCTCTACTGGCAACTTGGTGGTGATGAATGGACACTGCGCGGAGCCTGGTGTTGTCTCACAGCCTTGCAGGGCTCATTCCTCCCAAAGATACTAAATGTTTGCAACAGTGAAGGAACAGGGGGGAAGTATACTTCCGTGAGGACTCGTGGTGCAGGTTCATTCTGCCTTAATGATTTTGGGCCTAGTCAAATCTTTCCATGGAGCTCGACTTGTGCAGCGTGGTCATGCAAGCCTGAGCTTCTGTCATAACTACAAAATTGCGTTTCTTTCGCTGTGTCTCCTAATGAATCTGCTGTTTGTGCTATATTACCTCTGCAACGAGTTTCATAATGCGATTCTCTCCCCCCTTATACACTACACTATTTCATAGGAGATTTGCCTCACCTTAAAGCGTCTAGGGTGGTGGGATATACTCCTTTCCATCCAAACAAGAGCGAGAGAGCAGAAAGAGGTGGTTAGCAGGGGAGAGGGAGAGAGAAGGAGGAGGCAAAGAGGAAAGTCTTGAGGAGTTTCCAGAACTTAAGGAGATCCGGCTCAAGACAGAGAGGCAAGGAGGTTGTTCCAGAGGGAGGCACCTGCAGTGGATAAAGATCCCTCCCCCACACCCCCACACCCCAAGCCTCTGCTTGGAAAAGCAGCTCACGCATAGAGAGTTGGAGGAAGATTAGCAGAGGGCTTGGGAAGGAGAGTATTTAGGAAGAGAGCATTGCAGATAGAGTGGGCCCAGGTACCAGAAAGCCTTGTGGACAATGCAAAGGGTCTTGAACTTAATCCTTGCAGCCACTGGGAGCCAGTGAAGGGATTTCAGCACCAGAGAGATATTGTTCCTGGGCTTGAGGCCAAGGATAAGACTTGCGGTTCTGTTCTGGATGAGTTGAAGAGGATGGAGAGTAGAAGAAGGAAGGTTGAGAAAGAGGCTGCTGCAGTAGTCCAGCCTAGAGAGCACCAGGGCTCTGGAGATGGTGAGCCTCTGGGGGAAAGCGAGAAAAGGTAGAATACCTCTGGGAAGGTGCTGTTAGTAGTGGGACTTTTTAGAGCTATCTGCAATGTGAGACGAGAAGGAGAGAGTGGAGTCAAAGATGACCCCCAGATTTTTTGCCTCGTTGGTAGGTGGAGGCGCAGGGCCAAGGGAGACCAGCCAGAGAGAAAGAGGGAAGGCAGGAGCAGGGGTCCTGGTGAGGATAATCTCTGTCATGCTGCCATTCAGGCAGAGGTTGTTTGCAGCACACCACAACTGAACTGCGGACAGACAGTCAGGTATGAGTGAGGAAGAGGGACAGGCAGAGGGTAGCCTGAAGGAGAGCTGCATGTCATTCGCGTAACATTGAAAGATGGAGGTGAAAGTGGCTATCCTATGGGCTAGGGGGACCATTTAGCCATTGAGAAACCAGGGGGATAGGTTAGATCCCTGGGAGACACCACACATAAAGGGAGTGATAGGAGAGAAAGGCCCCAATTCCACCTGGGATGGGCAGTCAGAGAGAAAGGAGGTTAGCCACGCTAGGGCCTGATCAGTGATGCCCAGGGTATCACGAAGATGTGCGATCAGGGAGTTGTGGTTTACTGTATCAAAAGCAGAGGAGAGGTCGAGTAGAATGAGGACAGAGGGAGAGTTAGAATCAAGGTTTGATGCTTCAGTTCTCACTCTCATTGCCGAATCAACAGGTGCCACAGTATGTTTAAAGCTTGATCTATCCACAGGGTACCACTTGCTCAAATTCAGAAAATAACCACATTTTCTATGCATGACGCATCCACCGATTGAAGAAACCAAGCTTTGCCATTTCCTATGCTGTGGAAATCTTCCAATATGAGTTCCAAACTGTCCTCCTTGGATTGCAAGTTGTCATCAATATGGGCATCAACATTTTGGTGTACTCATACGCTAAATATTGCAACATCCTGTGACTGCAAGTAGTGCCTCAGTCCGAAGGGCTGCAGGGTAATGAAGCACAATGAAAAATGTTCCCCAAGGGCTGATTGTAATTGTTAGGGTGTGCGTTCAGCAGAGATGGTATCATGGCTGCACTAAAGAAAGTTCTGACCATTAGGGACTGCTTGTTTTGCAAACAATTTTGCATGCCCCAGGTTTCCTTGGTAAAACAACTGTGGTCATTTCATTCCCCAACTTGCAATGTTGACAGAGCCACTGAAAGACTTTATGAAAAGCTCCTCCAACTTGGGACTGGAATGACAACAATTTAATGAATGTCCAATCCGTAAAGGATGCATTCACCTATGGTGCATGTCACAGATGGCACCAAAAATCACTCTGAATCCCAGAGAGGTTCAGGGGTTTTCATTAAGAAGATTGTGGGCCCTATGGTCATCCCTCTCTTACTTACTCTCCACCCCATGTCCTAGTCCTTGCTTCCACCATTTGATCTTGCCACTACCTCTTACTTCCCAATTCCATCCTCCAACAACTCCTAATCCTCCCAACACCACAACTCCTCCTTTCACATTACTTCTCCTATCACTCCACACACCGTTTACAGCAACAATCTCCTTTCGCCCTTCCTCCTCTAACTCACTGCACAGACACTCCTTATGCTATTTTAAACTCCCTTAATTCGCCCACAGACATGCTCACTCACAGTCGCTCTCCCCTTTCCAGCAACCCTCCTCAACCATCTCTATCACAAACTGATTCTCCTTCCGTCCTCCGGCAGGTCTTGTGGTCTTCGTCCACCTCCACTGCTGACCTCACCCATCCAACCCACACTTAATGTTTAATATTTCCTGCATGTTGCTTAAATTCCCCTCTTAATTGGTATTCTGTCCCTTTTCAATCAAAATAACTGTCGTGCTCCATGAGGTTTCTCTAAAACAAGGACTACCCACTCTCTCTGTTGGTGTCTGACAGTCTGGAGATCTGCCTGATCCCCTGGTTTTGATATGATAATGATATGATATTATAAGTCATTTATAACGCGCCTGTACACAAGTGTTTCTAGGAGCAACACGACAAGCGAGGGAAGACAGAGGGAGGACAAGACAAACAATCTCACTAGGCCTTATGTCATTCAGATTGTGCAAGTGCAAGAACAAAAGGGGCAAGGGAGGGGGGAGTGCAAAGTAGAGGGGAAAACATGGCAGCAATGCTCTGAGTAAGTGCAGCCAGTGCAGCGGAGCTCTAGGTAGTGCAAGGAGAACAAAGGACTTTAGGGTTACAGTAACAGCCCTAAGTGCATGGTAGGCCCAGAGGCAGTGCCTCAGGGTGACTGATCAAGAAAGAGCCGGTCACCCACTGAGACTCTGAGGGTAGCCAAGCAACCAGTCAGTACAGCAGACAGCTGGGTCAGTAGGGGAGGGAGAGAGAGAAAGCAGAGGAAAAGAGGAATTATTTTAGCTGCTTCCGGAACTTCAGGTGGTCTGGCTCAAGTTTGAGAGGCAGGGAGGCCATTCCAGAAGGAGGCACCTGCAGAGCAGAGAGATCTACCCCCACTCTCTACCTGGAGAAGCGTCTAACCCTTAGAGAGAGATGGATGTAGCAAAGGGCTCAAGAAGGAAGGTATTTTGGAAGAGAGCATTGGATGAAGTGTGGGCCGCGGCCCCAGAAAGCCTTGTGGACGATGCAAAGGGTCTTGAACTTGATCCTTGCAGCCACCGGGAGTCAGTGGAGAGATTTCAGGGCTATAGAGATATGGTCCATGGGCTAGAGGCCAAGGATAAGTCTTGCAGTCCTGTTCTGGATTAGTTGCAGAGGGCGGAGAGTAGAGGAAGGCAGATTGAGAAAGAGGCTGTTGCAGTAGTCCAGTGTAGAGAGAACCAGAGCTCTGGAGAGACTAGGAGGCTAATTCATAGAATCCAGCGCACAAGTAGCGCACGCGGCTGGCGCACAGCGTGCGCCTGCGATAGTCTGCGCCAGGCACGTGCGCTAAAACAGACTTCCGCGCACAGCGTATTCATGGATTTCAAGCTCCCAAACCAGCCGTGGCGCAGAGAATCGCAGCGAGCCTGCAGCAGCGCCAGTAACGCCCCCAAGAACGCCCTCGCGCAAGGAAAAGCCATCAAAATCGCTAAATCATCGCTAAGGGCTGCGCTAACCCTGGACCACTTCACAGGGCAGGCAAACAAGGAAAGAAAAGCGGGCAATCTTCAAATCAGGAGTACGCGGGAAGTACTACACGCGACTAGGCAGGGAACGTGAATTACAGGGGTACGCGGGAATCATCACACGCGAACAGCCAGGGTGCGTGTATTACAGGGGTAGCGGGAAGTTCAACACGCGATTGGCCAGGGTACGTGTATTACAGGGGTACGCGTGAAGTAGAACACGCGATAGGCCAGGGAACGTGTATTACAGGGGTACGCGGGAATTATCACACGCGAACAGCCAGGGTGCGTGTATCACAGGGGTAGCGGGAAGTTCAACACGCGATTGGCCAGGGTACGTGTATTACAGGGGTACGCGTGAAGTAGAACACGCGATAGGCCAGGGAACGTGTATTACAGGGGTACGCGGGAATTATCACACGCGAACAGCCAGGGTGCGTGTATCACAGGGGTAGCGGGAAGTTCAACACGCGATTGGCCAGGGAACGAGTATTACAGGGGGACGCGTGAAGTAGAACACGCGATAGGCCAGGGAACGTGTATTACAGGGGTACGCGGGAATAATCACACGCGAACAGCCAGGGTGCGTGTATCACAGGGGTAGCGGGAAGTTCAACACGCGATTGGCCAGGGAACGAGTATTACAGGGGGACGCGTGAAGTAGAACACGCGATAGGCCAGGGAACGTGTATTACAGGGGTACGCGGGAATAATCACACGCGAACAGCCAGGGTGCGTGTATCACAGGGGTAGCGGGAAGTTCAACACGCGATTGGCCAGGGAACGTGTATCACAGGGGTGCGTGGGAATTATCACATGCGAATAGGCTGGGTGGGCCCTCACAGGTGTACCCTGTACACCCTCCACGGCCCCTGCAGGCAGCCCACAAAACAGTGGACTACCCTGCACACCTGATCATGTCCCCCTGCACCCCCATCCACCAGGGGCACCCTCCACCAGGCCCCCACCCATGTCTCCCACCACCCCCACCCCCCAGCAGTGCAGGGGCACCTGCCATCAGGCCCCCATCCATGTCTCCCACCACCCCCACCCCCCATCCACCAGGGGCACCCTCCACCAGGCCCCCACCCATGTCTCCCACCACCCCCACCCACCAGCACTGTGGGGCACGTGGCCAGCAGGCAGTCAGGCAGCAGCCGATGGCAGGTGGGAGCGTGCTCAGGGCTCTGGGGGACTTAAATTTGGCCTCCTGGCCAGGAGCCTGGTCTTTCGTGTTTGAACGCCTGGACAGCCTGATAGGGAGTGATTTTGCACGTGAAAACCCCACACTCAGCGAATCGCGCGAAAAACCGTCACCAGCATATGTGCGTCAATAGTTACCTGCACGTGCAGTGTCAAAGCGTGTGATTGGTGAAAATGGATCTACACGCAGGAGTGACAAAGCGTGTGATTGGTGAAAAGTGAGCTACACGCAGGAGTGTCAAAGCGTGTGATTGGTGAAAAAGGATCCACAGGCAGGAGTGACAAAGCGTGTGATTGGTGAACATGGGCCAAGCACGTACACGCCGTAAGTGACGCTGTACGTGTGGGCCTGTATAAAAGGTAGTGTTGAACACCATTTCCTTGTACGTGCTTTTCGTGGAGAGCGAGTGGGTGAATTCTGTACTTCTTGTCGTTTCACACGCGATTTACTTCACGGCGTTTCCAGTTCGTACTCCCTGTTACCTCTGACAGCTTTTTCTCTTATTCCTCTTGTACTGGTTTACCTGGGCCTGTTCCCTCAAACAGTGTCCCCTTCTACTGTTGTCCTGTCTCCTCAGACAGCGTACACATCTTCTTTTGGCGGGGGTGTTGCCAACCAAAAGCGCTCATTTTTCACGCTCTTTTACCTGGCAGACGGTGAGTCACGCACGTATCTAACATCTGTGCTTGCCCCGTGTGTAGCCTACCCCTTCAGAGGTCAATCTAGGCTGCGTGTGACACGCATACGTTCATTGTGTTACTGGATGCCACAGCGTAGTGCAGGGTTTTCCATCAGCACACGTGGTCTAGGAGGGGTATTGTGCACGTTCCTTAACTTTTTTGGGGTGCCTGTGCGTTGCGTGACCCGTCATCTTTCCCCAGGGGTGTCATATAGCCTTGCCACTGCACTAGGGTACGAATACCATCTGGTACCCAACCCCTTTGACACCCAATTGCCCAGGACAATTGTGCACACCGACTCCCATACGCACAATACCATCAGTGCCATGGTTGGGAGGCGTGCAAGCCGTAAGGGTGGCAAAGGTGGCCGAGCCACACGTGGTGGCCGTGGAGGATCCACTAGGGGACGTGGTTGTGACTTGCAGGGTGCCCCTGTCCCCCCCAGTCTGGAGGACCAGTCAGGGACACCCATGCCCCCCTCCCCCCCCCCAGTTGAGAGTCATGTGGCTGATACCAACCCTGATCAGCCCTTGTCGGACCAGGCCATTGTGGCACCAGACCTGTCCGAGGGTGATCCCACCGCTGACATCCAGGTCAGCAGGTCCACTGCACGTGCACCGGTGCACATTGGTGTCATCAGGGCACGCGCATCTATGCCAGATAGGTCATCTGCTGGCCCCCGTAGCCAGGGTGTGGCTCCATCCACCCCACCTCTCATACACCCTGCCAAGACTGTGTCGGTCCTAGTTCATGCACCTCAGATCAGGCCTGACCCCATCCCACTACCCCCAATGCCTGCACCTACTCCCATGCTGAGTGGGCAATCCCACACACCCAGTACTGAGTCCACCACGACTCCTGCCCCTAGTGTCCACAGCGGCGTAGGACACTCTGGATCCGCACCCCCTTCCAAGCGCAAGAGGAAGAGTGCACGTCCGGCACAGGCTGATGCCCCAGGCACGGCTGCACAGTCCGGCCCATCAAGGAAGCCAAGCTTCACAGACGCCGAACTGAATGCACTTGTTCAGTATGTGTCAGATCATGATAGGGAAATGGTCATCGTTGCAGGGTCCAAGACCACACATGCCAGACGCCAGGCACACTGGCAGACCATTGCTGACAGAATAAGTGCCCTTGGAGTAGTGAGGCGCACAGCTAGTGATTGCCAGAAGCGCTGGAATGACCTTAAGCGCAGGGCAAAGGATAAGCTGGCCTCAAGTCATGCCGCAACCTTGGTGACTGGAGGTGGGTCCCCAGCACAGGATATAGAACTCACACCACACGAGTCTGTAGCTGGATCCTACGTCACCGAGGGACAACTCCAAGGTGTGGGAGACCTCCCTGATTACGAGGCATCATCCGGTGAGTGCACATGCATGTGTGTATCATCCATGTGCATGGTGTGTGTGTGAAGCATTCATGTTGGGTGCCTGTCAAGGGGGTGTGTGGCAGAGTTGATAGTGGCACCCATGTGCCTCATCCAGTATGTTCAGTGCAACACCATCTGGCCACAGCACTATCCCTACTGGCAACAGTGCACATATGGGCCGACACCATGGAAGTTGCCCTTGAATTGTCATTTTGTCACTACATTGTTGCTCATACTCCCCTGTCTATTCATCTGATGTCTTACATACCATTCCTATCCTTTCCCCCAGCCATTCAAGTTTCATCTTCACATGCCTGACATGCAATGATACCACATGCTAATGCGTCCTCTGTATATAAATGCCAACCAACATGCTGTCATACTGTGGATGTTGCCTTGACATCCACCTCCTACCTGTGGGCTTTGGTACCGTCTGGTTTCGAGCCCCATTCCCTCACACTCCATGCTGCTCTTCATGGTCTATCTTCCATGACTCCTACAGTTCAGACCATCGTGCCCTACTCACGACACCTGCTTGCCAAAAGTCAAATGAGGGCACCCTGCCCTCCAATGCGACCCACCCTATTGCTGACCAGTGCATCTGAGCCTACTCTAAGCTAACTCTCACTGACATCTGCTCATACATGCCTTTGCCTGTCCCATAGACCCTTCACATGGTCCCTGTCCTCTCTCCTTGCTCCTCTTCCACCATCATTGGTGGGACCCGTCGGGGTGTACTCCTGGCCTCCTTCCAATCCTCAGAGGCCACTATTGATGTGCATGGTAATGGGAGCGTCTCAGTCCAAGGCCCTTAGGCCAACCTCAATCTCCTTGAGAAATGCTACCCACATCTCATCAACTTCCTTACCTCTCCTGCTGTCCCCCCTCCTCTCTCCTCATCAATCCTGCACTGCCTCCCTGCACCCTCCCATGAACCTTCTCCGCCTCCCACTCCAACTCCTACACATGCTGCACCTCTGATCTCTAGCACTCCCCGTAAGTCCTACAAGGCTGTCAACCTCCTCCACAATTACACTCCTTTCACTGCGGCTGCATCAGGCATTCCTCCGATATCTGTCACTTACATGAGGTTATGCACCTTGACATCCTTGGTCTCATGGAAACATGTCTGACGGCCAGCTCTGTCTGCATCCTTGACCCTCTCCTTGGCCCGCCACTACTGTGCAGGGGGGGTGTGCCCTTGGCTTCCCTGAGGGTATTCCTGCCACTGTCACTCCTACTTAGACCTACTCCACTCTGGAATGGCTTGTGTGAGGTCTCTCTCCACCACACCTTGACATTCTCAAACAGTGCGTACTGTGTCTGGGAAAACTGGTCAAATGTACTACTTCCTTTCTGAGTGTCCTCACCTCTCCTCCTCACTCATGTCCCCAGACACAGAAATCCTCATCCTTGGTGCTGTACGCATCCACCTGCATGCTTGTTGACGCCCCCACGTGACCTTTCTGTGACCTCAGCAACTCCCTCTCACCCTCTAGACTCCCGTCTGTCCCTACTCATTCTGCAGGGCACACTCTTGATGCTCTGATCTCATCTGACTTTCCCCTCTCCGTCCATCTCTGCACTCCTCTCTCCTGGAGTGATCACATTCTCCTCTCCTCCCAGCTCACCCTCACCACCCCACAGGCAAAGCCACCCTCACCACTGTCACACACCTTCTTGGTATTCCGACCCATGAAGTGTGTGTCAGTCGAGGCTCATGCAGCCAAAATCTCCCCCCCATCCAGCTCCCCCTTAGGCTCACTCCCATCCTGACAGGGCCCACTCCATGCTCCACTCCATGTCAGGTACACTGGATGTCTTTGCCACGGTCATGACCACCTGTCTGAAGCCCCATGCCAATGCAGAGTCCTGGCATGACTCGGATCTTGTGAACCCAAACCACAGGTGCCGGGTGGCAGAGAGGGAATGTCCTGCATCATGGCCATCCTCTGGCAAACTGGCCTGCCACATGCTCCAAAGGCAATAGCGCCTCACCCTTTTCACCAAGATGAGATCCCCAATCCAAGGGCACATATCTGCGGCATGTGACAACTCTGCAGGACACATAGAAATCTGAAAGGACCTTGCCGAGCCAGAAGCAGTGTGTACCTCCCCTGTCCCCTCCGAGCCCACAGCACTGCATGATTGTCTCTGTACCCCTATAGGCCACCCCCCCAGCACTTGTCTGCGCCTAACACCATCTGCCCTTGACGTCAAGTCCTACTTACCTTGTACAGCACTTCCAGCCGCCACTTCCCCTTGCACCTCATTGTGCCACCCACCCCTGCACTTGCGTGACATGAATGACACCAGCACCAGTAGGATTGTTGACTGGCATCCCCTTCTGCCCCACCACCCCTCAGTGCTCCGCTGTACCTTCATACATTACTTGACCGGTGCTTCACGAATGCAATATGAATCCTTTACAGGTGATGGGGAGGTGGAATCACATTGTTTACTGCATTTTGTTGATGTAGACAAGGCACTGTGCATCGTTGCCAATTTGGACTAGCAGATCCATGTACAACATGTATACTAATGGATGTGACGATGCAATGTCAGGACCAGAGTGGTTGAAATCCAAAAAAGTAGCCCTCCTCTCCCTCTTCACTTGGTGGCTATGTCACATGCCATGTGTGTGATGGCATGTGCCTTTGACATGGCAATCACCGGCCAATGTGTGATGGCAGTGCTAGGCAGCAAGGTGAGCAGGCGTTGCTCTCCAATCTGTACATTGTATGCCCTGAGCCTCCCCTACAGACCCAGTGATGGTGAATGCATAGGAGGTCTCCCAGTCATGTTGGACATGTGTCGTAGAACTACTGCCTCTGTTGTTCATCAGCCCTTGTTGCATGCCATGGTGCTAATGCCTGTTTCCATTTTTCTCTTTCATGTCTTTGCAGGGGACGAAGCACTTGTTGATGCTGGGGATGTGGTGGTGGAGCCGTCCCAGGAGGGCAACCCGGGCCGACCTACCACAAGTGAGGGACGTGGTGTGTTTGTGGGTGAAAACCCACAAGTGCTGCAGGCCGTGCTGTCGAGGGGTGTCTCTGGGGGTTCCTCCCCCGAGCAGTATTCAGGTGTAGACTCGGAGGATGACACCTATGTGCAGTCGCAGGTGAGTGTTCTTGGGAGAGAATCTCCTCTGTCCGACCCACCTGCAGCCGGGCCATTGCCCTCAATGGGGATGTCAGTGTCGGCAGATCAGCCTCCGGTGGTTACGGATGCAGGGCCACACCACCCAATCTCTGATCCTGTTCCTGGGGCTGCAGATCAGAGAGGGAATGCAGTCCTGCAGCCTGAGGCCTTGCCGGCACAGCAAGGCGCAGTCCGCCTTGCCCCAGGCAGGTGTGGTGCCCGTCAACGTGGTGGCCGTATGCCACCTGGCAATACCGTTTGGGAGCAATCCATCTACGGTATGGCCACCCAACAGGCAGCATCATCCGAGATGATTGCACAGGCCATGGATAGGGTGGCCACTTCCATTGTCCCCCCAGAAAGGCTGATGGAGCGACTGGAGCAGGCTACAGAGTCCATCTGCCAGGCACACAGGGAGGATATGTTGGCGTCCAACATGGACAGGCGGGCGGCACTGGCGACTCTGCGGGAATCACTTTCCATGGAGTCCCAGCGCCACAGGGAAGGCCTGAGGGAAGAACTCCGTCACCTCAGGTCGACCCTGTTAGAGCTTGAGGCTTCATCCCATAGAAGGACAGAGGAGCAGCTGGAGCGTCTGACACGGACGCTCTCGGCCGAGATGCAGGCAACTCGTGCGGAGGTCAGGTCATCCCGGGAGTTACTGCATGGGGACCTCCGCATGATTATAACCCAGAACCAGAACTACCAGACCCGCCTGCTTGCAGCCATGGAGGAGCAAACTCGTGCTTTGCGTGGGCTGCCTCCCATTGTCACACCATCTTCTGAGGCAGCTCCCCCACCTCCAGAGTCAGCTGCAGGGTCTGGCCAGAGCCATAGCGACTCATCTCCCACAACAGAGTAGCCGTGTGGGCCACGAGCCTATGGGGTGTTTTCCTTTCCCATGATCCACACAGGTGGATTGTGGCGTGCATCCTGTCCTCGGACCTCATAGGTGCCCCCCCCCCCCCCCGCCGGCCCTTTCATGGCCATTTTTTCTCATTTTAATTTTTATTTTGCAAGAGTGTTGCCTTGTGTGGGTACCTGGGCATACACTGTATTGTGGCTGGGCACATGCAGGCTTGTCCTGAGTTTGGTTTCGATGCTTGGGTAGCAGACATCCACACCCCTCCTGCTTCCGTTTCCATGGGCTTGCAAAGGGTGTGCCCAAGTGACAGCAAATTACACGGTGACATTGGACTCCCATGAGCTGTTGGCCAGTCCATAGTCAATACTGTGTAGACATTCATAGTGTTCATTGTTGTTGCACCTAACTATGCATGATGGTTTGATATGTGCCTCTACTTACATATGTTGCTCATGTTTTGCAGGTATTTCACACAGATCTTCACAAGGGCATACTCTCTGGAGTCAGACTACATGTCGGTAGATGTGCACTGACACTTTTGCATGGCGCCATCACTGTACATCTGGACGGTGAGGACATACCAGCAGAATCAGGTAATGAGACTACCATTGATTACATGCAATGTGTCTTGTTTGGGTGGGCTTCAGGGTGGGTTGGTGTGTAATTTGATTGAAAATACTCTTACACAGGTGTGTAGTAGTGGCTCCAGGGCGGTTAGCTGCTCAAGTGCGGCTATGTTCCATTTGGGGCACTGCTATTTGTGACACTGGTGTCATGTTGTGATGGCCAGTTTGTTTGCTGTCACATACCATGACATGGTGTCCTCAGTGGCGGGACTGTGAAGGGAATGGGTGACATGGCAATGTTGTCATGTAGTGAATCGCCTGTGGCAATGCATATTGGATTGATGGAGTTGTGTCTTTGCGTTGTGATGCATTGCTGGTGTATGTGTAGCTAGGGGTGCACACATATTGACACTTCCATGTTAACAATCTCAGGCTGATGTGTATCTGACTGTTTATTGTCAAGTAATTTTCAGACATTGTCAGGTAGTGTCATCATTGATTGTCAGATGGTATGTGCCAGAGCAGTGTGCACTAGCCAGCACTGTGATTCCTAGGTGAAGAAGTTGGCCACCAGTTGCGTACGGGCTGCCTCCCCCCGTGCCCTTTCCCCTCCCATGCGCAGCGGGCGTGCATGTGGTTGTGGATGTGGGGGCACCACCATGTCCACGGGCAGGCCCCGGCGTGTTGCAACGTTGTGCAGGACACATGCTGCCACTATGATCCTGCACACTATTCGGGGAGCATATAACAGCTGCCCGCCAGAACGGTCAAGGGAGCGAAAGCGTGACTTCAGCACTCCGAATGTGCGCTCCACTATGCCCCGTGTTGCAATGTGGGCAGTGTTGTACCTTACCTGGGGTGGCGTGGTGGGGTTCCGGATTGGGGTCATCATGTGGGGGCTGATAGGGTAGGCACTGTCCCCTGCGGAGGTGGGGATGGGTATCATTAGTGGTGTTGTGTCATGACCCAGTATCTGACATGCATGCATGTGCAGTGGCATTCATGCTCACCAAGCAGCCATGTATCTCCATGCTGGCCAGCCTCTAGGTCCCGGCATAGGGTAGACATTCTGTAGATGAAGCTGTCGTGGGTGCACCCTGGATAGTTGGCATATACTGATGTGATTATTCCCTTGGCATTGCATACAACTTGCACGTTGATGGAATGCCAGTGCTTGCGGTTTCTATAGATGTGCTCTGTTGCCCTGGGTGGACGTAGAGCCACATGTGTGCAGTCAATTGCACCAAGCACTTTGGGGAATTGAGCCACACCATAGAATTCCTGGATGCACGTCCGCCTTTCTGCATGAGTCCTGGGGAGATATATGTGCCTGCGGACTGATGGCCGTGCAGTGATGATGTTCAAGACCTGGTGTAGGCAGCGTGACTGCGTGGCCTGTGACACACCACCCACTATGGCACTTGTCCGCTGAAAGGATCCAGTGGCCAAGAAGTGCAGTACATTCAGGACCTTCTGCAGGGGGCTGAGTGCTTGGGAGCACAGGGTGGGTGATGTGAGGTCATCCTCCCACTCACTGACCAGGTCCAGTATGATGTGTGCTGGAAACCTGTACCTCCCATACACCTGGTCATCAGGCATCCCGAATAGGCTGGTTCTGGGTGTGAATATTCTGGCCCTGACTCTCCTCCTCCTCCTCCTTTGGTAGCCCACTGCCACTGCTGCTAGGAACGGTATGTTCATCCTGGCATCTGGCTTGTTAATTGAAAAGTGCGCAAATTAATGCCTTGCGCGTGTTGTAGGCGAGCGTGTGAGCCTCGCACCCCTGGAATCGAGTTCCCACTCCAATCGCGTGTGGAAATTCCCACGCAGCAGGCATACAGGTGCGCTGACGTACTTGCTTGTGTAAGTGGCCGCGCGCCCCTGAAATACACGTACTTAGGCCAATGGCGCGTACGCGCACTTTTGGCCAATTACACGCGATGAAATACACGTACATAGGCCAATGGCGTGTACGCGCACTTTTGGCCAATTACACGCGATGACACTCTGACGTGCAGTATTTCCACGTGTGCTCCGTCTTCACGTGCTGAGTGGGGAACGCCCGTGCGGATCACGTCAGACGCGCTTACGCGATGAGGGACTCTGGTCCAATAGAATCGCGTATGCGTGCTGACGCACTTACGCGCTAAGGGCCTTTCCTCGGATTTCACGCTGACGTGCAGGAATTTCACGTGCCAAATCACTCCGTATCAAGCTGGCCACCCGAAAACACACGGAACACCACGCTCCTGCCCCGAAGGCCGAGTTACTGCCCCCCCAGTGCCCTGAGCAGCCTCCCACGTGCTATCTGCTGCTGCCTGCCTGCCTGCCTGCCTGCTGCCACCGTGCCCTGCCATTTGGTGCCTGCACATCAGCCATCTGCAGGGGTCCACTTGCTGTGTCCACCCCTGCTGGAACTGAAGACTCCCAACTGGGATTACATCGCTCCACAGCCCAGCCCCAGGACCCAGTTGCCCACCCACACCTGCCTCTGGGGTTGCCATGTCGGGCACTTCTACATCTGGCACCAGTGGCAACCCCAGGCCAGAGGGGCAGAGGGGCACCAGCTTCACTGCCACCGAAGTTGGTGTCCTGGTGGAGCATGTCCTGGGGCAGTATGATGCCCTCTTTGGATCGTCCCGCGCCAGCAAGGAAGGACGGGAGAGGATCTGGGCCGACTGTGTGGTTGCCATCAACGCGGAGGGGGTGGCAACCCGCAACGTCTTGAAGATCAAGAAGCGCTGGGAGGACTTGAGGTCCAGGACCCTTGTGAAGGCCCGGCGCCTCGTGGAGGGGGGCCGGGGCCACATGAGTTCCATCCAGAAGAGGGTCCTGGAACGCGTACGCCCA
Organism: Ambystoma mexicanum; assembly: GCF_040938575.1. Classification (NCBI taxonomy): domain Eukaryota; kingdom Metazoa; phylum Chordata; class Amphibia; order Caudata; family Ambystomatidae; genus Ambystoma; species Ambystoma mexicanum. The sequence goes on along the minus strand of NC_090921.1, from coordinate 1,023,177,035 downwards.
GCGCTCCACGCCCAGATCCTTGAGAGGGAGACCCGTCTGGAGTTGAGCGGTAAGTGTCCAAGCATCACTGTGTGAGACAGGGCATGTTGCGGTGTGCTGGTTCTATGATACTTGCCTGTATGTGTGCCATGGGCCATGTATGCATGTATGTGTGCTGGGACATCATGGTAATGCATGTGCGACCAGTGATGTGTGACCCACATGGTTGTTGCATGTGTTGAAATGCGGCATGGGGAGCACTATGCAGATTTGGGACATGAGAGCATGCCAGTCTCTGTACCTGGACATGGATGGGGGTGAAGGATGGGTGCTGATGCCAGGTACATATATGGTAGCCATGTCTGTGTGCCTGACCTGCATGTCTGTGACTTGTGCATGCCATGGATGCATGACTCATGTGTGTGACAATGCACAGATTCAGTGACGCACCCAACTTACCCTTGTTTTGCCTGTGTTCGGTGTGATTGGGGCCAGATGGATGTGACTGAGGTGAAGTGTGTGCATGTGATATGCATGAGCCATGATGCATGTGAGTTACATATCATTGAATGTTTCAAGAGTCAATTGGACATGCATGGAAATGTGCATGGCATGCACCATGCCTGTTACTGTGTGTGTTTTGCCTGGACTGACCCATGTGTTGTGGAGGGACATGATGGAAGTGTACTTTGACAGGGGTGCTCATCTGCTATTGCTTCCTGTCTAGGGGACCATTGTACAGTAGCCTGATGCTTGTGTCCTTTGTCTCCCTCTACGCAGCGGCTAGTGAAGAAGAGGGCGGAGACGGCGCTGTGGAGCAAGGCGGCGGGGATGCCCCCACGGCTGCAGCGGAAGGGGTGGGTGAGCCCCCACAGGGGCCTGCTACGGCGGGAGACGGTGAGGAGCCATCCAGGTTGGTGGTTTGCACAGAGGAGGAGGAGGCCGACACTGGTGCACACATGGGGCCTGGTGGGAGCATCCCTGCTGGTGCAAGTGGTGCAGTCCAGGGCCAGGGGCAGGAGGCAGCACAGGTCACCGTGGAGGTGCCTGTGCATGTCGCTGTCCCTGACCCTGTGAGTGCACCACCATGCACCAGCAGGGATGCCCCGTCCCAGGCCCGTCCGCAGGTAGAGGGGATGTCCATGTCAACTGACTCCCCTCCACCTGCGGCCGTGGGAACCCCTGGCCGCGTGGAGCAGGTCCTGATTGGGGTCGCGATGCGCACGGCTGTGATTCGTGATGCCGTGCGTGCTTCCCGGGAGGAGCACGCACGTCATCACGAAGTGCACCGTGCCGACGTGGCCCAATTGGGATCGGCCATGTTCGGGGGGTTCCTGCATGTGTTGGCCAATCTGACGGCCCTCTCCTCCTCTGTGCAGGCTATCCACCGGTCGTTCTCCTTGCCGTCTTCCGGCCCAGATGCCACCATGGCCCCCTGTGGACCTGCCCCGACCAATGCAGCGAGCTCGGTGGGGATCCCATCCCTGCCGCAGTTGGGAGTCGGAGGTCCAGCAGGGGTGGACGACACAGCAAGTGGACCCCAGCAGATGGAAGATGTGCCGGCATCATCGGGCAGGGCACGTGCACGACGGCGTCGGTGGTTACCATCAGCCTGGATGCCGTCGTGCTGGCAGAGGCAGTGGCGTCGGAGGCAGCAGCGGGCTCGACGTGGGAGGCATCATGGCTCAGGGCCATCAAGATCGGAGGGGCAGGCATCGGCCGGAGGGCAGGGCAACCCTGGCATGGCGGTGTGTTCCGTGTGGGAGGAGTTTGGCCAGCGGATAGGTGCGGAGCGGCAGCGGGCGGAAGAGGAGCGGCTCGCCATGGCCAGGGCGGAGATCTCCATGCATCAGGCATTGAGGCGGGCTGAGTGCCTCGAGGAGGCTCGCAGGGAATTTGGTGAGCACATGGGGTTGTCCCTGCGAGACCTCGGGGCCAGGACTGAGTCCCGCCTCCAGGACATTGACATGGAGTTCGAGGATGCCCTGGCCAGCATCACCAAGTGAGCCGCAGGACTAGCCCGCTGCCTTTGTATATAGTTTTTTAGTTAGTTAGTGCTAGGTTTCCTTTATTTCTTTTTATTATTTTGGACCGCTTGGACAATGGCCACTTCTTTGTACATATTTTTTTAATTAGTTAGTATTAGGTTTCATTAGTGGTGTTGGGCTCATGGACCCTTGAACAATCCTGTATATATTGTTATTTTTTGGGAGGTACATTTTTTTACTTTCATATTGTTTACACCATGTCGTAATGGTTTTTCTTTTATTTCATACTACATGTGTTTACTTTGGACAATATCTATTGATTTTTCTATCCTTTGTTTTTTGGTTTCTCATTTTTGTTCCCGGACATGGACCTTTTATTTGCTTTGCCAGATAGTTGTATTAGTTTACTTGATATTTTTTTTAATACATTTTTATATTATCTTACACTTGTGTCATTTTTTCTTTGGTTTCTTACATGTCATGATATGGGTTTTGACATTCACTTGCACCCATTGTGTATGTGTGTGTGGCGGACATGTGTTCTTTTGCATACTTGCCTTTGGGGTTGTGTCATGTGATTGCATTCACTATGTGGGTGCATGCAATCCTTGCCTGGGTGTTTGTGCTGGGTATGCTGGCCATTACTGCCATTATTGTGTATCGTCAGGACCAGGGGCCAGGGGGACATGGGTGGGGGCCTGCTGGCAGGTTCCCCACAGTGCTGGGGGTGGGGGTGGTGGGAGACATGGGTGGGGGCCTGGTGGAGGGTGCCCCTGGTGGATGGGTGGTTGGGGGTGGTGGGAGACATGGGTTGGACATGGGTGGGGGCCTGCTGGCAGGTTCCCCACAGTGCTGGGGGTGGGGGTGGTGGGAGACATGGGTGGGGGCCTGCTGGCAGGTTCCCCACAGTGCTGGGGGTGGGGGTGGTGGGAGACATGGGTGGGGGCCTGGTGGAGGGTGTCCCTGGTGGATGGGGGTTGGGGGTGGTGGGAGACATGGGTGGGGGCCTGCTGGCAGGTTCCCCACAGTGCTGGGGGTGGGGGTGGTGGGAGACATGGGTGGGGGCCTGGTGGAGGGTGCCCCTGGTGGATGGGGGGTTGGGGGTGGTGGGAGACATGGGTTGGACATGGGTGGGGGCCTGCTGGCAGGTTCCCCACAGTGCTGGGGGTGGGGGTGGTGGGAGACATGGGTGGGGGCCTGGTGGAGGGTGTCCCTGGTGGATGGGGGGTGGGGGTGGTGGGAGACATGAGCAGGTGTGCAGGGTAGTTCCCTGTGGTGTGTGCTGCCTGCAGGGGCCGTGGAGGGTGTACAGGTAATGCCTGGGAGCACACAGCCAATTCGCGTGTGGAACTTCCCGCGCACCCCTGGAATCCACGTACCCGGCCATTTCGCGTGTGGAACTTCCCGCGCACCCCTGGAATCCACGTAGCCGGCCATATCGCGTGTGGAACTTCCCGCGCACCCCTGGAATCCACGTAGCCGGCCATATCGCGTGTGGAACTTCCCGCGCACCCCTGGAATCCACGTACCCGGCCATTTCGCGTGTGCAACTTCACGCGCAACCCTGCAATCCACGTACCCGGCCATATCGCGTGTGGAACTTCCCGCGCACCCCTGCAATCCACGTACCCGGCCATATCGCGTGTGGAACTTCACGCGCAACCCTGGAATCCACGTAGCCGGCCATATCGCGTGTGGAACTTCCCGCGCACCCCTGGAATCCACGTAGCCGGCCATATCGCGTGTGGAACTTCACGCGCAACCCTGGAATCCACGTAGCCGGCCATATCGCGTGTGTAACATCCCGCGCACCCCTGGAATCCACGTACCCGGCCATTTCGCGTGTGCAACTTCACGCGCAACCCTGCAATCCACGTACCCGGCCATATCGCGTGTGGAACTTCCCGCGCACCCCTGCAATCCACGTACCCGGCCATATCGCGTGTGGAACTTCACGCGCAACCCTGGAATCCACGTAGCCGGCCATATCGCGTGTGGAACTTCCCGCGCACCCCTGGAATCCACGTAGCCGGCCATATCGCGTGTGGAACTTCACGCGCAACCCTGGAATCCACGTAGCCGGCCATATCGCGTGTGGAACTTCCCGCGCACCCCTGGAATCCACGTACCCGGCCATTTCGCGTGTGCAACTTCACGCGCAACCCTGCAATCCACGTACACGGCCATATCGCGTGTGGAACTTCCCGCGCACCCCTGCAATCCACGTACCCGGCCATATCGCGTGTGGAACTTCCCGCGCACCCCTGGAATCCACGTAGCCGGCCTTTTCGCGTGTGCTACTTCCCGCGCACCCCTGTAATCCACGTACCCTGACATATCGCGTGTGCAACTTCCCGCGCACCCCTGTAATCCACGTACCCTGCCATATCGCGTGTGGAACTTCCCGCGCACCCCTGAAATCCACGTACCCGGCCATATCGCGTGTGCAACTTACCGCGCACCCCGGTATGCACGCACACGTTTATTTTTTCTCTCTGCGCGTGTGTGTGTTTGTGGGTACCCCTTTGTACGTCTTTTGTCCTGGAGGGCCACAGTATTGGACATTGATCATGTCTGTATATAGGTGCTATTTGTTGGTGCACCTTTTAGCGCACATTTCTTGCAGGCGCAGAGACGCTACCGCCTGCTTTCTTGTGGCGGTCGTGTTTGTGCCTGTTTGTGCCTGTGCGCTGCTTTGAGCGTGCGCTTTTTTGCCCTATTCTATTCCATGAATACGTGTTGTATGCGAGCGTGTGGGCGTTCCGCGCACTTGCCTCCTAAACTTTCCCCGTGCCGCCCACATTCTTCCCCATTCCGAGTGTTGTGCCCCATTTTATTCCCCATTCCGAGTGTCCCGCCCTGTGTCCCGCCTACTTTAGAGCTGTGCGCTGCGCTCGGAGTGATGGCGCAGTGGCCGTGGCGCACGACGTTGGTTGACCTGTGCGCCGGCCTGCGCCGCGCATTTTTTCCGCGCACGTCCTCTGCTTTTCTTGCGCAGGGACTTCCATGAATCGACGTGCGCTGGTTTCCCTGCGCTTTGCGCTGATTTTCGGCGCAGCGCACGTATTGGCCCCTCTGCGCCGGGATTTTCGGCGCACATTTATTCCATGAATCGGCCTGTCAGTTTCTGGGTGAATGTGAGAAAGGGAAGAGTTCCTTTGACGAGGTGCTGCTGGTAGTGAGACTTCTTGGCAATGTCCAAGATGTGAGGACAGAAAGAGAGTGGAGTTGAAGATGACACCACAGTTTTTTGCCTTGCAGGAAGGCGAAGGAAGATGGCCCAAGGCGGGCAGCCAGAGTGACAGAGGGAAAGCAGGGGTCCCAATGAACAGGAATCGTGGATAGACAGTCAGGAATGAGCGGGAGAGGAGAGGAGGCTGGGGGGAGCCTGAAGGAAAGCTGAGTGTCAGCCACATAACACTGAAAGTTAGAGGAGAAAGTAGAGATCAGGTGGGCCAAAGGGGCCAAGTAGATGTTGAAAAACGAAGGTGAGAGGATAGAGCCCTGGGGAATGCCACAGGTAGAGTGAGAGGTGGCAGAGAGAAAGGGACCAAGTTGGAATTGGGGGGCAGTCCAAGAGGAAAGAGGTCAGCCACTCCAGGGCCTGATCTGTGATGCCCAGGTTCTCACGTAGTCGATTGATCAGGCTGGTGTGGTTGACCATGTCGAGAGCAGAGGAAAGATAAAGGAGGATGAGGACAGAATGAATGCTGTAAACAAGGTTAGAGAGTAGATCGTCACAGGTGTTCAGGAGCACAGTTTCCGTGCCTCTAGCAGCTCTGAAGCTGGACTGACGGTCATGGAGACAACCAACAGATTCAGTGTGGAGAGTAAGCTGGGAGATGGGCAGCTTTTCCAAGATTTTGCCCAGGAAAGGGGTGATGGAGATTGAATGATAGTTTGCCTAGCAGGTAAGATCGGCAGACGGCTTCTCGAGGAGGGGGTGCACAAGGGAGTGCTTAAGAGGAGAGGGGAAAGTTCCAGTGGCGAAAGAGTGATTACAAAAATCGGCTAAGGCTGGAACGAGGGTGTCAATATGGTTCTTGATATTTTCTGGAGGAGTAGGGGAGCTTCTGTTATGACGACACTTTCATAGATCGAACTTGTCTAGAAACCTCATCAGGTGTTTTCAGAGAGAAAGTGGAGAAAGGAGGAGGAGAGGGGGAGATGGACATGGGGGGCCGAGAGAGGAAGAGCCAGAGGAAGAGGAGATAGAGGACAGGATGTCCTGAGTTTTAGCTGAGAAGTGGGAGGCCAGACCCGTACAGAGTGCGTGGGAGGGCACAGGAGAGATAGAGACTGCAACAAGATTTGCCAGTTCCTTGCAGATTTTAAAGAGTTTGGCCATGTTGTTAGAAGCCGCAGAGACGCATGCTTGAATGTGTGCTCTCTTCTTGGACAGGACAGAGAGCCTGTATTGCCTTTAGAGCAGGCGGCCGGCCAGTTTGTCAGAGGAAGTCCCCACAGCCCTCCACTTCCTCTCATACACCCTGCACTTGCGTTTCAGGGCGGTGAGGTTGGAATCATGCCAAGACTTGCACTTGAAGGTAGGCTTCAGCCGGATTCTCGTGACAGAGGCAAGGATGTCCAGGGTGTTGGAAATTGAAAGATGCAGATTAGAAAGGGCTGTGTCAGGGTGTGAGTCAGCTGCAGGAGTAGGAGGAGCAAAGAAAGTAGAGGCAAAGGTATACCCCAACACATGCTTCATGGGCCGAATGACCGAGAAGGTAGGTGACAGTGCTGGGGGCCAGGAGGGCTTTGCTAGAGGGATAGAGAGTTTCAGATGAGAGGAGAGGAGAGTAGAAAGTGGTCAGTCCAAGAGAGAGGAGTGGTGAGAGGGTTAGAGAGGGGGATGTCAGACGTGATGAGAACATCCGAAGTATGTCCTGCAGAGTGTGTCGGGCCAGAGGGTAGAAAGGAAAGAGAGAGAGTGTTGCAGAGGTTGCAGAAAGGCCCAGAGGAGGGATTAGAAGCATCCAGGTGGATGTTGAGGCCTTTGAGGAGGAGAAGATGAGAAGTAGAGGCAAGGAGAGAAGAGGAGAGGTCGGCCCATTCAGAGAGGAAGAGGGCAACCTGGCCAGGTGGCCTGTAGATGGTGACCACAGTTAGAGAGAGGCCAGGAGATATAGAAAGCCTGCAGACCAGGCATTCAAAGGAGGAGTAGGCCTGCATAGGGATGACAGAGGCCGGGACCCACTCCAGAAAGATCAGGGCTACTTCACCTCCTCAACGGTTGGTTTTAGGTTCAGAGAGAATCGTGTAGCCCACAGGGAAGAGAGTGTCAAAACTTGTGACAGAACTGGCCGTTAACTACATCTTGGTGAGAGCAGGGACATCTAGGTCGAGTTCTCCGAGAAGGTTACAGACTTTGGGGCTACTGCCTGGCAGGTAAGTATGGGATGGGATTCTGATCTTCACTTGTTGTGGCAAAAATATCTTCTTGTAAGAATGGAAGTAGTCCTTTGTTGCGGTTGATGTAGGTGTAGCAGTATCAGTTTGGCTGCAGTCATTTGTCTGGTTCAGACACTATGCTTTTGTCTGTCCAATGACGTTTCAGCAAGTTTTTGGGCTGCTCTTCTCCATTCCAGGTTATGGCGGGGTCTGCGTTTAGTTGCGGGCTGCGTGTGGCCTGTAATGAGTGTCTGCCACCATTCACACAGGCACCCGTAGAGGTAACAGAGTCTCGGATTTCCCCTCAGACCCTCTCTCTCTTGGACAGGGCCATAAATGTGGTCCTTTTACATGCCACACTGTCTTACTTCAAGACAAAGAAACACAAATCGTGGTGGATGCCGGTCGGTGTGGCCCTAGAGTTGTGCTACTGCAATCAGACCAGGAAACCAAGTCAGCCAATAGCCTTATTTCAGCTGTGAGGCCATAAAAGTCCAACATTGCACATAAAACACGAACAGAAAAGAAAATATAAATAAATTCAATTATGCATTCCAACCCTTGTAATAAAAAAGTCTGTTAAAATAAGCCCTAGAGCCTGTCAGTAAACCAACAAACTCAGTTCCGGGAAGAGCTTGTTCAGCAAGAATTACAATAATGGCCGACTCATCGGTTGTACATAGCGGATGGGTATTTTGGCCCAAGGGTGTTACCCAGTGTTCTTTTCCCCAATGGGACCATGTTTGCGTCAGAAAGCACAGGACCGTGTCGCCTGGTTTCAGAGATATTATCAGCATTTACATAGAGTGTGTTCTAATTTCTATGGCGCTGTTTGGTGAGGGCTGGCATCTCTTGTTGAATCTCAGTATGCTGTTTGCCATTCCCGATTCCCTAAATTCAATTCATATTTAATCATGAGTACTGGTGACCTGACCTAATGCAGCTTTGGATGTCATCACAAGTTACAAAGATGCAACCCCGTGTGGCAGGTAAGCAGTGAGTGCACTTGTTCACAAGGGCTTCCAAAGGTTCGTGTTTGTTAGGGTTCAGCGTGGGGACCTTGTGGAGAAATAGTACCCCCTCTACCGACTCCCCCCCCTGTGGACCTCTATCAACTCGTTGGTTTTCGTGGTGCGATTAAGTGTCATATAACCCGCCCGCTGGATATCTTTCACACTGCAACTTTGACTCTTGGTGTGCAATCTTCTCGCCGGACAGGGGTCAGCAAAAGCGTTGAAGTCGTGAGGGTCTGTGCGCTCTATGTACTCAGGATATGATCACCGGTACTCAATATGCCTGGTGCCATTAGCCTTTTGTCAGCCAAGGCACTTTTAATGGTTGTATACTAATTGACCTTTTAACAATTGACCTCGGGAGAATTGACCTAATTTAGAAGGTCAATTAGGACATATATGCAGGGGGAAACCCCCCGCAACATTCCACCCAATCAAAAAACCCTGCAAACTCCCACCCAAACCCCTTAAATTATTTATAATACAAAACTAACCCAATACATATATAAAACAACTAAAATAATATAAAGGTGAATTATGCAGAAGGTAAATTAGGACCACTATCATTAGGTCAATTGTGCAAAAGGTCAATTGTAAAAGGTCAAATTGGGTAATACCCTTTTAATCCCACCAGACTCTCTATTTACACTAATGTGCCCCCACCTGGTCGAATTGGTGCTGACAACGCTTAAACTGGCATCCGGATTACTGGGTACTACTGTCTCCACAGGTTTTGGATCCCCAATGTCGCTCTACATGGTGGTTGGGACTCCCTTCTGCCCCTCCCCCCATTCCAAGTTCCCCAGTAAGAGATAGGAGTAATGTCTTCAATGTCACCAGCTCAGATAAGACTTTGCTCCAATTACACCTGTTGGCTGCGGGTGCCACTTTGCTAGCCGGGTCAGGAAGGTGTTTTAATGATGGCCCAGATGGGGAGGGTGGACAGTACGCTGGGCATAAAGGGCTATCACGTGATCAGGTACCACTCTCAATGCTCATAGTCCCTTGTAGAAGGACCTACATCGATGTTATTTTGTCATTCCTACCATCCACATTACAGGATGCACACTTCATCATGGTTTATCCTATGTTCGAGGGTATCACACCTACACTGGCCATCAAGGATAGAGATGTGTCTCCCTCCATGCTGGCTACAGTAGAAGCAGGGGTGTCAGCAGGTCAGGGCGGTGATTACATTTCGGGGCTTCAGATGGCACAATAGACATGGTGATCTTATTACTCTCATTGTCACATTCCTTTCCGTTGGGCCTCCCTGCAACCGCCCCTGGGGGAAGTCCATCAAGGATCAGGGGAAAACTCCTTTTCGAGCCCTATGACAACATTGGATGCAAGTGTGCCTACTATGACCCTATACATGGGCTACAGGAAACTACCCGTGGAGCGTTATCGTCCTCGCTGGCCTTCTCTTCATTTATTTCATTCAGGGGGTCCTGTTCCAGGCGGGTATCAAAAGTGCCAAGGAATTGGTGAATTTCTTTTATCAAGATGGTTGCCCCACCCACAGGGCCTGTAGAGCTATAGGGCCAAGGTTCAGAGGCACCAGATAGGGGTGAACAGTTGGGATCTTCTGCCTTACGGTGAGAGCTTTTCGTTTTGGTGCGGCAAGGGACATGCTTGATATTGCTGGGAGGGTATTTAGTTGGGTTGTGTGTACATTAATGTTCTTTATGCTCTTTTACGTCTTTTTGAAGTATAGCTTTCAATTTCAGTTAGCGCCAGAAGAGAGGTCACAATAGCATAGATTCACCCTCCCCTACCCAACCCAGCTTCTCACCTGGATCATTTTCAGTCCTGCCTGGTTGCCTTATTGGAGCTGTTTGAGGCTGGTTATGCAAATCGCGTTTTCCGTTGCCATTCCGTGAGCTGCTGCGTCATCCACTAATACAAAAGCTTCATAAAAATCGTCCTCGCAGTGGCCTCCCACCTGCAGGGTGACAAACACCCCACAGGGACGTCATTTGGAGATTGCCAGGGGTTGCAACTGCGACCCCTAAGGTCTCACTTGCTATCCCTGTGGTCTCCCTTGCAAACCCTAAAAAATAATATTTTTTTTTTCATTTTAAAATATAAGCTCCTAGGCTAGCTGTGGCCAGTGCCATGAGGCTCTTTGTTTCTGGAGTGGTTGGCTTTCTTTTACAGGCCCCTTAAAAAAAACAGGGGGTTGCACTAGTGTAACACTTTGAGCAGTGACCCTAAATAAGAAAGAATAGGAATATCAAATCATTTGTCTTTCTGGAATTCTATACGATAATTGCTAGACTCATTAAAGGTTTATTACAGGCAAACTTCAGGGGGTGAGTCCCTGTTTTAGTCTGTTCTTAACCACCTCAGCTCTGCCTTTCATCCTTCTGAGGTCGATAAATGAGTATTAACACAGGTTGGGTGATATTATATGTATATGTGTTCTATATAACGCGCTTAAGAGGAAGTGCTTTATAATAACTCATCATTATCATTTGTTCTTGGATGTCTTCTTGCATTCACAGTAATTTGGTAATATGGGCCTATACATACTAATATTAACGATGCATATGGTGATCCATTCTTGTATGAAATGTATATCACAGTATAGTGATATTGTAACCATATCTTTCACTGTGTATTTATGAACAATGCTATGTGATGCCATTTCTGTTTTGTCAAGGGGTGAAAGGTCATGTTCCTTCACTTCCTGGGATGTCACTTTGGGGTTGGGTCAAATGATATTACTTCCTGTGATGTCATCAGAGGTCAAGGGTCCTCTGATGTCACTTCCGCTACCCCTGGCATTTTGGTGAAATGACGTCCCTGCACCCCGCGCTTTCCTGCGGGCTTCATCCTGTAGGTGGGGTCCTCAGCTCTTTAAGAGCAGGGGGGATGGGTGTGGCCAGACAGCAGTGAAGAGGCTCCCAGAGGAAAGCAAAAAATAAAACGCAGTGTGAGGGCTTCCAAAATGCCCACGCCCTTTTCAGTGGGCTTCACCCTGCCAGCGCGATCCTCAGCTCTTCATGTGCAGGGGGCGTTGGCCAGACAGCAGTACATAGGCTCCCAAGGGAAAGCAAAAAAAAAAAAAACAGCGTAAGGGCTTCCGAAAGGTAAGACAGTTGCTTCCCCCAGCGCGGTGTTCATACCTCTAGAACAAAGCTATTTCCAGATTAAGCATGAAGCAATTGCAGTTTTGTCAGGCATATGTAATTTCCAACTAAACACGAATGGTCATCATTTCAAGACCATCAATGGTCACAAACTACTCATCACCATTTTTTAAGGTACAACCTCTCGCCAACCTGCGAGAATCAGAAAATGTATGTTGCAAGTACCAAAGTACGATCTTATGTTTCAATTTAGACAAAAACATCAAAGCTGATTTATAAACCAGACACCTAAGACCAAACATGCCACAAGCAATGTATGAAACTATGAATTCCTAAAAACATGTCGGTCTAATTACAGTGAGAGATCTTCCCAAAGCACTGATTCTAGTGGATGTTGCTCAAGCCAAAGTGCAGGATGACTCTCTGTAGGAGGGCATTGGAACAAAGCGAGGGGAAGAGTAGCGTGAACATCGCCTTACACTGTACACCTGAAGCAAAACGCAATAATTGTATCCATATTTGCACCTGTGATGTGTTGTGCCACTCCAAAAAAGGGATCCTGCTGAGAGGTACCCAATTTTCTTATTTGTGCAGCACTCACAAAGAGGATGGCGCTCTTAGCCGAGAAGGGTGGACAGGGGACAGTTACAAACTAAGGTTCATCTTCATCAAAAGGTATGGTTTCCAGGTTTTGATCAGATGGTTGAAGTGCTATGAAGATGCCTCCTGTGCCAGAACTCCAACCTCACAGAACACCCTGCTCAAAAATCTGTGCCGGAGAGAGAATGGGGCCATTGAGAGAAAGTAAGCTCTGAGTTCTGCTCACTCACAAGAGGATCCTATGTTCTTGTACGGGTTGATGACTGGTGAAAATATCCAGAAGTGGAGATAGTTCAACAAATATCAATGAAAAAATCCCAAAGCTACAGAAAATAATAGCAAATTGTGCTCTCCCAAAATTTTTGGAAAATGACAACTGTCTACCTTTCCAAAGTCAGGAGGTTCAAGAGTATTTTGAGAGACCAGGCATTCAATATGTTTGGATCACCCTCTGTTGGTCCCAGGCAAATGGTGATGCAAATTGATTCAGGTGGTCCTTAAAGAAAGGGATCAAATATAAAAATTAAAAAAAAACGTGAATTGAAGTTATTCCAATTTCTCTGGATCTATCGGATCACACGACATGTCTCAAAGTTATATGCTCCTGTAACCCTCCCAAAAAAGGGACCTCGTAATCAGGCGTTAAGGGTTTAATGGCGCCGACACCTTTTACAGCGCCGTTAAACCCTTAACGCCAGGGTCGTAATGAGGCCCAAAGTCTTAAAATTCACCCATAGGTGAATTGGAAGATAGTGCAGGGAGCCCAGGACTTGGATGACAAGTCCCCTTCCTTTGACTGTCTGCGATTGTTTTTGCTGCTGTAGTTTGCAGGCAATGTACGGGTTAAATAAGGTAGGCTACCCAGAAATAGACCCTTTACATTGTCAATCCTGTGCAAGGCCAGAACGACGGCTGTTGTTGTCTTTTGGGCCTCATCCAGGAACGGCAGAATATGTTTCAGAGTTTGAAATTGCCAGACACCTGCCGGAACTGTTGGGGTAATATGGGGGATAAGGGAGAGAATTCAAATTGATTAAACGGTTATGTTATTTTACCAATGGACATTACAGAGTGGTATATTTCATCGCATTCAAAACACTGTTTTAAATTTGGGGGATCCCCCCAAAGCCCTTTCATTTTCCACCCTTATGATGCCACCCCAAACCCATCTTGGCCCATTTGAACCTCTTACCCCACTACCCTACATATATTTATTTAATGTTTTTGGTGTTTTTCGCTCTTATAGTCTGGGGTGAAATCTACCACTCTGTAATGTTTTCGATAAATTGACTAGGTGTGGTGTTTTGGAATGCTGTTATCTTCGCTTTTAGCCGTGCTTTCTCTACTTAGGAGTAGGTTTCATTGTTTTCTTCAGGTTTCATTCCTGCTGGTTTCTTCCTTTAAGCTTTTTCAAAGGGGGCAATTTTGTTAATGATTTCTTGAAGGTGTGTGGGCCCATTGTGTAGATGTCTTGAATTCTAGGGCACAAAGTAGACTTGACTATCAGCTGTAGCGTGTCATTGTGCTATTGTAGCGTTCCCCATCACTGGGGTGCTCCACTCTCTGAGACGAATCTGAAACCAGGGCTTTGCAACACAGACCTGCAACCTTCTGCCAGACTGTTGCTGGGTCGCCCACTGCGGGAGGGCCATGCTCACTAGGGTAAAGCTAGGGGAGTGGTTACTTTCACACCATGAATACCTTTTGCCTGAAAGTCGTACTTCGGAAGACAGAAGTTCTCCTACCGCTAACTCAACATTCACTTGGGACTCATGGCCACCTTGCTCCTCCATTTTAACAAAAACATATAACTGCAGACCAAGTAGAGAGGGATGGAAAATGCCGAGCTATGCAGACTTGCACTGGTATTGGGTTGATAGCAGCATACAATGAAGTTTGGACAGGAGGGAACCGTACCATTACTGCGACAACACTATGTCGCCTGGTCCGATTCCTGCGCCTTTGTGCGGTAAAATAAATGCTGACCCCCATTACTGCGGCTTATGGAAGCAGGGGTTGCGGGGGAGGGTCCCCCAGTCCTCTTAGTCATGGTAATGGGGGTCAGGGGTTTCAGGGGCGTCCCCTGCTTCCGTTAAATGGAGAGCCAGGGACAAGAAAGTTTTAAGAAAAAGAAAAAGAAGAAAAAAGGCATCCTGCGTCGCCAGCGCTGCCCCACGTAAGTGGGTGGGAACAGAGGCCGCAGGGATCGAGGGAAGTCGCGACACACTTCGTGTGTGCCGCCGTTAAGGTCGGTGGCCAGGGAGGGAGCAGGGTAGGGGGATGCGGGCCACAGTGAACTATCTGATCAGTGCACCGCGTCATTTTCATCGGCGGCATTACGGGTGATCACAAAGATTCGACAGGACCCACACTGCCTCTATCTGCTTGGACTGAAAGATGCCTGTTCTCTAACTGCCCCTGGTTGTTGCTGGCAAAGTACCCGAATCATATCTATTTCCCCATAGCAGACTTGACCAGGGCCACCCCACACTCGACGGAGGCACTGGCCCCCAATAATCGGACAACACTCCACTGGTGACTCTCCTTAACATTCCAGATAAAATTCCCCCCAGGCCAGTCAGGTATTCACGGAGGCCAAACAACATGAGACCCGTACTTTCTGCATCCACAGCTCAGACAAGTGGTTGCAAGTTGCTGCAAGGGGCCGACCACTCTACCAAAGACCTAAATAAAAACCGACAGATGAATATAAACCAGAAAAGTTACAATTCACCTCTACGCAGTCTTCTCTAGCTGATGTCTGCAGTATGTCTAGAAAAACATAAATGTCCCACTTTAGGTCATTTATTTAGACGCTATGATCAATACAATGTTGCCAATAAGTGTGTACTTTGAGTCATTGTAGGCAAGCATTATTGAGTTTTCTTGACTGAAATAAATGGGGATTTCAGGGGAAGTGGAACTAACTGCACACAGCCAGTGCCCCCACCTGCGTGTACTTTGCCTGCCACCCACTTCCACCCCCCCCCCCCCCCCAAAGCACATGCGCAGTCATCGTCTCTCACCGGCACCACACGGACCCAGACTCCGGCGTGGAGTTCCCCACTCACTTGCATATGGTGTCCAGCTCCTGCGCCTCCTCCTTCATCGTCTTCTCCTCGGCATCCCTCAGAGTCTGTACGTTCGCGGCTATGCTGTCCCCCAGGCTGATCAGGCACTCGGCGAAGCCCTTGTAGATGGTGTCACACCTTCGGCTGGCAGCCCCCACAGGACCGTAGGTTAGCACTGAAACACACAGAGGAAAAGGGGCTCTCTCAGTCACTTATAACATCATTTACAAGAATCGAAGAAATCGGCCCTTCTCAAGGTTGGAACCGAATGTAGTTGTTTGACTCTAGAATTTGATGCGTCACTCGGTGGTTTTGGCTTAATAATAATGGAAGTTGCCATTGGCTTCCTTGAAAGCCACCAATTGGAGAGGAGGATAGAGACATCAAGGACTCAAGCCAAAAGGTTGCACACCTGTAGTTATGTTATTAGGATTACATAGATTTTTTTATTTTGATTGTGCTCTGTGCGCCATTGCCGCCCCCTTGCCTCTTTGGGGGGGTCCCCTGTGCCACCATTCCACCAACAGTGTCTAACTAACCTTCACCGCAGGCACTAATGTATTGTTTTCCTACTTTCGAAACTGGATGTGGTGATCCATTTTCGATGCCAAGGAGTTTTTGTGGCTGTCCAGAATTGTCAATAAAAGCAAGTTAGTGTCTACTCAAAACTAGATTCTCCTTGGATCAGGAGAGTAGCTTCATGAATAAAGGTACAATACACATGACTAAGAAGAATAGATGGAAAGTCTCACCCTCACTGGCCAAAAGCTATCCCACCCAGCCCAAATCCATTAACTGTCGGGCAGGAACCACTAAATGTGGCATTAGCTTGAAGCATGGCGCAATACACTGCATGTGTGGTTACTGGAGGGAGCAGCGGACTCGCGAGCTGACGTTTTCTCTCTCTTAATGTCTTGGTCTTGTAGGCCCTCAGCAATCCTGCCCTGGCTTCCCAACAGTGAAACCTGAAGAAGGCTGGGGGATGAATGCATAATGATGTAACAGTCATGGGCCTGGACTAAACAATGACTTCCAGTAGGAGGCAAGTACCAAACACACACCTGTCACTAGTCAGCCATTGACAGTGGCCAACTGGCCTATTGTGACACTTAAAAGGCTCCCCAAAACTCTGGTGCCTGTGACTGAGGGAGCTAGTATACTGGGTTCCAATGGGGTCATCACCAGGTCAGTGGCCCCCACCCCGCCCCATGCACTCCTTTTTCCATATGAACACAGTCCTTCGTGGAGACATTTCCCCGTCTTGCAATAAGAAAAAAACAATAAATCACACAACACCCTGAGGTGTCTTTTGTCACCTAACACTATTATGAGTTATTAAAGACATGGCTAGGCGAATTCCAGACAGCCAGGTTACATTGAATAGCCCCGATCTCCTTTGTTCTCAAGATTCATGTAACACTTTATCGCAAAATACAACCTATCTAGGTTACAGCTAAAACATAAACAGGAGAATGTCATTTGAAATTCAAATCTGTGCAGATTGACAGTTTGAACTGCTCTCATTTGCCGCAGAAGGAAAATGCTCTAAAGACGCATTGAAAAAGAAATATAGAAATGAGCGTCTCTTCCTCCAGACTGTATTGATTAAAGTTGCTTCTACCGTTAAGCTTCCCTTTAGCAAACTATAAAATGAAATGTATACACATTCCAAGTCCCTGTAATACGGCGGTGGGAACCAGCTACGTTTGCACTTTTGCGAGAATAGTTCCCCCCACGCTGAATTTTCTTCATTTGCATGGTGCCGTGCAAAAGGGGAAGGTAATAGGGTGGCGTGCAAATGAAGCAAACGCTGCCTGCTGTGTACGCATGGCAGGCAGCGTTTACAATGGATTCCTATGGAGCCCTTTGGCTTTTTCAATAGGAATCCCAAGCATTTGCGCCAGCATGAAAATACTTGGGGGGTCGTTACGAGTTTGGAGGTAGCCATGGTGCTATTAGCACCATGGATGCTTCCAAACTCGTGTACGGGTTGTCGGAATGGGGATTTACCGTGTCATTCCAACCTTGGAGGACCTGGTAAGTCTACATTCTGAAAACCAATCTCCATTCCCTTTCGAGCTCCCATAGGGCGGAATGGGAATGGGGAAGGAGCTAATAACGGGCCCTCAAATAGCGGGCCCGTTATTAGCTCCCTGGTTCCTTAGCGGCTCGCGCTAAGAGCAGCTGGTAAAACCAGCCGGCCTTAGTGGGACGCGCTAAGGGACCTCGGAATGCGGCAGTAGGGGGTTAACCGCACCAGCATCCTTACCGATGCCTTTAACCCCTTACCGCCGCACTCGTAATGAGGCCCATGGTGGCGCAAATGTTGATGTGTTTGTATGGCAGAGATGAAGGGGGCAGCAGAATTGTAACTTACGGTCCGCCCCTCCTCTCTGCCATACAAATGCATGAAAACAGGGTGTGATTTGCACGAAAATTGTAAAAAGCCTAAAGCAAGGCTTTTGCGGCTTTTATTTATGTTACACCCCAATGGAACATGAGCTCCATTGTGCATCTGGCCGCCTGCTTCAGTTGAACGAGAACTGCCTGAGGAAGGGTGCTGCATTACTCTGGAACCTTCCACTACAGCATGCACATTAGCTCAAAAATGTTGTCAACAGTTACCGAGGGCCTCCTGTCTGCTTTTTTGTGAAAACGAAACTACAAAACAATGTCAGTGTTTCCACTATTTGGAGCCAGTGAGTGCTCCATCTTCAAAGCGTGGTCCTCCAAGACTGACGCTACTCACATCGCCACATAAGAGACCACTCTCACCTATGAGTGGTCGAACGATGTAGACTACAGAGAAACTTCCATGAAGTAACTTTATCTGCTGATGAAATCAAGCATTTAGGGAAAGAACTGAAAGAGGCGCTACCAATCTTGGACTAATGAGGATAAACCTTGAGGCTGGCATCTGCAAAGTGCTAATTTCGGAAGTTCCTGCCTAGGTAGTCGAACACGCTTCACAGACATTCATCACCGTTAACGTGCGTCAGTTCCTGCAAGTCTATGGCCGTAGGCAACAGCGGTCATTACAGGACTGGGGGAAGAAACTGTCACACCTTAGGCTCACATGGATGTATGTAAACAATGTATGTGTGTCATAGTGGGCTAGCATGTCGCTTCCTCTAAGGCAGTGGTCTTCAAACATTTTTGGCCATTGCCCCCCTGGAGCAAAATTTGGGCAGGCTACGACCCCCAAAAAATGCCAAATGCAGGTGTGTATAATATGATATGTATTTATAACATGCTTAATACCCAGAGGTTTCTAAGCACGGACCCGGGCATCAATTCCAAGGCAAGCAGGTTGCTGCTGAGCTATCCTCCCAGGCTGTCACCACTATTGTGTGCTGTCACCGCACCCTACTCCCAGTATAGCCCTAGGCTCCCCCACCTGCTCCCATCACAATCGCTGGGCTCCCTCATCCTACTCCTACCCAGTCCCTGGGCTCTCCCCAAGCCATCACACACCATGGGCTTTCCCTACATTGCTCCCACCACTATCCAATGCTTCCCACCCATTCTGCTCCCATCACAGTCCCTCGGCTCCCCCCATCCCGTTCCAAACACAGTCTGAGGGCCAGTGGCGGCTGGTGAATTTTTGAAGTGGGGGGCATAACTATTTCCCCCAAAAATGCCTAAGCGACCGAGCGCAGTTAGGGAGCCTGAACCAGTCAAGAGGGGATCGGGGGGGGGGCTAATCCCTTTGATTTCTTTTTTAAAATAATGGGTTACAATGTTGCATTGTAGAGCATACTATAAAAAAAAGAAATGGGCGAATAGCCAAACAGTTTGCAGGGGGCAGGCATGACATTTTTTACTGGCCATCTATAACAGATGTCCAGTAAAAAAAATACCATCCCTGTCCCCTGGGCCCCACTGGGCCTACCACAATTACGATGATTATGTGTGTATGCAAGGCATTGGGGTGCCAAGGGGGAAAGCATAGTATTTTTGACTGGACAGCTATGATAGAAATCCAGTATAAAAATACCATCCCTGTTTCCTGGGCTCCACAGCGCCTCAGAAGTAGCGCTGATTTTGGCAGGTGGGTAGGGTGATTGTGCAACAAAGGCATTTAAGCATTTCTAAAATACCTTTGTTGTACAACCTTCCTTCCCCCTCTATCCACCACTTGCCAGAATCAGCTCAATGGACCAAAACAAACTAACACACACACACACACACATTCATACAGCAATCACTATCATTCACACAAGCATCCATCACCCTACACTCACTCATAACACAAGCATACACGCATCCATAAACATGTTTAAATTTTTAAAAATGAATATAAACGTACATTCTGCAGAGGCCTGCGCGTGGGTGCTGAAACGCTCTGCTCCAGGCTGCTCTGTCCGTATGTGCGAGGAGGCGCAGAAGCTCTGCCTCGCACATACAGACATGCAGTGCCCCAGCCAGCATTTCCAATGAGCTATGCAATGCTGGCAAAGCAAAACGCCCCAGCCTTGCATAGCTCAGTGAGAATGTGCGGCTGGTGCACTGAACAGAACTATCAAAGGGAAATAGTTTTTCCCTTTAACAGTACAGCCAGCCCAGGAGCACTCGGAGGGAGGGCTAATTGTTTTACTGGGCTGGCTACTTAGCTCCTCCATAATGGGTGAGGGGGCCACTGGGTGGGCGCCCCCTCGCCATTATGGATGAGCCGCCAGGCTCGGACTGGCCTATAGGGAAATAGGGCAATGCTTGTATCAAAAATGCAAAATGCTAGTGTGGTCCTTTTAAAATGGGCCACCTTTCTGCCCAATGTGGTCAATTTTGATGAGTTACTTCACAATGCAATTAGATTTTGACCATTGAGCAGTTAGTAATTTTCACCATTGTTGCTGAATAAATATTCTTTAAATATCACAATTTACTTTTTTAACACAAGGCACCCCCTTGGGTACTATTGAAACAGTCTGTGACTAAAGGAAGGAATGAATATCCATTTACAACTGCGGGCCACTTTTTTATTGGTGTCTGAGACAGTTTCATGCTTCTGCCCGACCATGTGAGCTGCCCCTGCCATTTCTTCCAATCTAAAAAAAAAAAAGTTTTTTTTTTGTTGATTTCATGCTGGCCTCTCACGGTCCCCCAGGGATGCGGCCGTGACCCCTTGCGGGATCGCGCCCCACAGTTTGAATACCGCTGCTCTAAGGTCACTCAGAAGGCTTGAGTCTCATTGCTCTCGATTTTTTAACTTGCCCTATCCTCTGGTGCAAAAATTGCATTGAACTATCTGTGTAGAACAATGGTATTCAAACTCTTTCATACTGAGCACCCACTTGAGTAAAAATATTATTTCCAAAACCCTCCACAAGCTAGAACTGCTGATATTTTCTATTAAAAACAGCCACCGTAATCCTTTTTTAAAGAGCCTCACATCCCCCTCAACATCCTTTGGGCCCCACTTTGGGGTGCTATCGTCACAGTTTGAAGACCACTGGATTGTGTCACCATACTAGACCTCCTGGCCCCTAAGTTCAAGAACCAAAACGGCTAATATTACTAAAAGGATAAGAGACTCCTAGAAGAAGAAGTTTAGGTTGATACATATGTCAGCTTCCATCTCACCAGAGGCTAGGACCAGAGAGGCAAGTGTGCAGCAATCGACCAATGGCCAGTCAGAGTGCTCGCTGCATTGCTAAGGTACCAAAATGGGCGTGCCATCTCCCTGCGGGATAGACTTCACCGTTGGTGTGTCACCTCTGCAGGAGGCGTGGAGAAGACCGATAAGTGGGAATGGCCATGGCTGAAGCACACCCAAGGTGCCTGGCTGGTCCTGAAATACAATTTTTAAGCACATGGAAAATAGAATTGTGGATAAAAGTATTACATTAATTTAATCTTATGCATAATATTCCAATTTGAGGATTGCAGACGATCATAAATGAAACATATGAACTTTTAGTTCCCCACCATCACAAATTGTAAAATAAATAGTATGGAAAAATTTCAGGGGAAATAAATGTTATGTGTGCTTCACCCTTGATGCACAGTTGCTGTGCATCCAGGCTGAAGCAAACATGAGAACTGTTATCAGCTGGCTAGACTGGTCCACATTGAATGTAGGCCAGTGACAACAATTGTCATGTTTGCTTTACCATTGAAGCACACTAACTCCACCTCAAGGGTAAAGCAAACAGAAATGTTATTACATGGCTAGACTGGGCTAAATTGAATGTATGCCAGTCAATCCACAGGATAACACCTCACTTATCATGTTTGCTTTACCCTTGATGCATCAAGGGACTGTGCATCAAGAGTAAAGCAAAAAAAGAATGCCATGTGCCCAGCATCACCTCCCCTACATTTAGGGGCCCTGGTGAGCAGTGTTGCTAAATTTAGGTCTGGGGACTAAAACACAAAAAAACAACACTTTCACGCAGGCTTTCATACAACTCCTTGCATGAGCACATTCATAAAAACAACCATAACAACATACATACATGTGCACAAATCAATACATGCCTACATAATACCCATTACATTAAAAAACACTTAACTTGTCTTTGTGCAGCCATGGAGGACTGGATGGCTCCCCTCTCCAGAACGTGAATACCCTGACTGACGGGAGAGAAATCCTCGCCTGTCAGTCAGCATGTCTCACCACTAGTGCAATAATGAGGGGCAGCGAGGCCAGTCTTCCCATGCCCCACCACCTCTCATTATTTTGCCCTGCATTCCTTGCGAAGCCCAAATTGATCCACATACAAATGAAAAAGAATGTGCTTTTTATTTATATAACGCGGACGCCTAAGCGCTGTCCATAGAACATATTTACATAGATGTATCATCCCAACCGAAGTTGGTACTCGTTTATCGACCTCGAAACAATGAAAGGCTGAGTTGGCCTTGCCAGGATACAATCCTGTGACCTGCAGATCACAAATAGATCGCTGCAGCGAGCACTCAACCCGCTAAGCTCGCTACTGACTATGCCAATGTTAATACCAGAGTACTAGTGCTGTTGTGCGTACCGTGTTATGGTTGCTGTGAGTACTAGCACGAATGGTGCAGTACTTGTGCAGATCAAGGCCGACTGAATAGGAATACAAGGGGCTATAATAACTTGTTGACTAATCCATCAGTTGGGTTATTGTTAAAGGATCACTCCATCATCGCACTACAGGAAACTACAGGAAACTTGGTTGGTTGATTGATTGATTGATTTATTTATAGAGCGCTAATTTATCTGCATTTGTTGGTTACACTATTAGTTTCCAGCCTGACAAAAAGGTTCTGTTGGTCGCCCATTTGGTGGCTTAGTAACCCTGGTACTAACATCCACACATTTTGCAATTATTAAATGACTCTATAAGAACACCATGGACCATGGTCCTCCTAGTGGGGGATTTGAATGCCCGTTGTATTGCCAGTCATTTTACGACTGCACTTTCTTTGGTCACCCATGGTAAGATGCACTATGGCCATCTTTGGTTGAAGAACTTGGAGGAAATTGGACTTTCAATGTTGAATGGGTCTGTTGAAGGTGACATTGTTAGCAAATTTACCTTGTCCAGTGGTGTTTCAACACTGGATTATATCTTTGTGAGTAAAGGCCTCTTCTTGAACTGCAATTACCTCCATGTTATTTCAAACAAGTTCAGTGATCATTGCTACCTGTCAGCGGCATTCTCGTTCAAGAGGGGTGGCTACGAATACATTCCCAGTTCTGCTTGCACTATTGTCAGTGGACTTTGAAAAAGCATTTGATTCGGTTCCCTGGGACTCGCTGTGGGGAACCATGGAAAGCATGACATTTGGGAGGAACTTAATGAGCTAAGTGTGACTACTTTATACGTCACTGGTGGCGGAGGTGCTGTCTTTTTAAATGTTTTTATTTATTGTGTGCGGTTTAAAAAAAAACCTTTACAGTATTAATATTATTAGAATACATCTGAGAAAGAACCATATTACAGAGCTTTACATATTACTAAAAGGGATTACTCATAAAGGACACATAAAGGTTACATTGTTTTACAATTTTCTTACAAGATATATAATTTCATATGGACTACAGTTCATAGAGCCTTATTGTAACATTAGGTACCAAAAATTCATAAATATATTCAATTTCAAAAACGAGAGAAAATCTGAATAATAAAATCAGGTAAACTCAGCTCATTTTAGGTAGCCTCATTATAGGGGATTTACCACCTAGGTAGAGTACAACATTTTAACAACATAGACACATTACAACAATTTAAAAGTCAATCTACACATTAAGATCTATATTAATAAAAAGAACAAAAAAACAATAAATTCCTCCTAATTAGTCCAAAATGCAAAGCAAAAAGATTCTCTAAATATGTCCCAGATGGGTTACATGATAAGCAGCAACTGCATTATGCCTGTGTATCCCAGTTTAAGGCCAGTTGAGGGAGAACCCACTATACTGTATCCCGGTCATTATACAGATTCAGAGATTTAATAAACAATGCTATTACCAAGCCCTCTGAGGTGTTCTGGATATTAACGCACCGGGACCATATTTAGTTGTCATCACCCCTAACTCCCCATTTTGTAAACTTGGCCATATGGACAGATCTTTTTCCACGTAAAACCCAACATGAGAGTAATCAGTGCTTCATGGTTTCAATTTCCCCTACCTTCTCACAAAATCGGCAAAGGGAGTTTTCTGAACCTATCATTTTCCTTCTAAATAACACCTCACGGGTTGGCACAATGTTCCAGCGTGATTTTAGAAGAATTGTCTGATAGTAATAGATTGGGAATTGCAGGAGGAGGGGTGAAATAACCACATGATTCTTATGCTCCCACTGTAGGTCTATGGTTATGATCAAATCCTTCTCATACAACAAACGTTTCACCTTATCAGGGTCTGTTATCAGTGTCTCTCTATCCGAATCAAGATCACGCAAAGATTGATCCCATATATCCTGAATGTTAGCCGTATACTTACTGGGATAATTTCCTAATCTGAACAAAGGGACTAAAAGGTATAACAGTCTCCTTCACACCTGGGCCTGCAGCAAGGTTATTCCTAATTTGTATCTGATGGCAGCCATTGGAATATGTTTGGGTAACTTCAGAGTTCGTCTCCACAGCCTTCCCTGCAGTGTTTCCCAGAATTTCTCTAGCTCACAATAATGCAGCTCCATCCCATATATCAATTTTGGCAGAACATTACCCTCATGAAAACAGTTTAATAGAAAAGCAGCCACATTTTTTATTTAGTTTCATCATCTGGTTAGTTAGGGGTAGGGCCTCCTGCTTCAGGAAAGAGCGGAGTCCACATCTCGAAGGTTGGACCGTTAAATGGAATCCCAAATAGAGGACATTCGGGGTACTCTCTATAGGCACACCCTGTATGCTCCAACCCTGCCTTTTTCTTCTCCGGCCCCTCGACAACACCAAGATGCGGGTCTTCCGAGGATTAACAATGAATACATTTTCAGACGCAAATCCTGCAAATGTATTAATAAGATGTTGGAAGCCCACTTGGGTACAGTCGAGCAGCAGGAAGTCATCCGCATATGCCAACCAGGGGATATGCAGTTCTCCCAATTTTGGGGTTACCAGGCCCAATTCTGCCAAATACTCTCATATGTCGGAAACATATAAATTAAAAAGGCAAGCGTCAATGGAGTACCCCTGTCTTAGACCTACTTGGGTTCAACCCGGGGAGACAAGTTCCTCACCAGGTTAAGCTTAACACAGATTCCTGCGTTATGGTAAAAAGCCATAACAAGCCTCAAAAGGCCTCCAGGCAACCTCCATTTTGCCAATTTAACCCACAGGTGGTTCCAAATAATACGATCAAAGGCTGTCGACAGATCGATTGACGCAACATACATTACTCCACCATAATTTCCCCGTACATTTTCCAGAAGAGCCCTCATTACCAATCCATTCAGATTCGTGGAGTGACCTACTCTGAACACCATATGGAATTTGTTTAATCGATGTGAGCTGGACATCCACTCATTCAAATGTAATAGCAGAGTAGATGCAAATATTTTACAATCAGCATCGATAATGCAATGGGTCTATAGTTTCTAGCCTGATGTCTCTCACCGCGTTTATAGATAGGGACTACGTAAGCGGTTTACCAAGTTTGGGATTGCATCACTTTTTATAATATTATTAAATAGCAAGGAGAGGATCTGCGCCCAGGCAATAGGGTGGCCCTTGAAAGTGTTATTGGTCAGGCCATTCGGACTTGCCGCCTGGGAAGATTTCACTTTTTCAATAAGCCTCAACACCTCCTCATATTCGATGATAGGCAGCCAATCTTCGACACTGATGGGGTTTAGAAGGTTCTCTATCGAACCCCCAAGGGGGTCCGCATAGAGATCAGAAATAAATCTACCCATTGAGCTTCAGAGACCATGTTCAATTGGCTAACAATTACCGCAAAGTCTTGGTTGTTGATCAGTGCCCAAAATGCTCTTAAATCTCTTTTCACTAGAGTATGCAACATCATTTCAGCGTCATTTTGCAGCATTGCTGCCTTTCTAGATCTACAATAATGTGTATACTTTTGTTTTACTGATTTCATTCAAAAACAGTTTTGTGGTTGGTCCCAGCAAGAGCCACGAATAGATCTCAAATTTCGATGCATGGAGGCTTTCTCAAAGGCTAGCTGCTGATCAAAAATATATCTGTGTTTATGGCTAGCGGCACATTAGCCTCAGTTTAGGGGTAGCCTTATCGAACAGGTCGCCCAATAAAGTTTCAAATTACGAGGGAGTGAAAACATGAAGTTTCCATTCCAAGGATTCGGTGCTCATAACATTAGTTAATTCCTTATTAAGGGTCCCTACATTTCTGGAAGTCTGCCCAATCCCTTTAGCCTGTCCCAATGTTCTCAGGTTGGCTAAGTCCCCTTTCAGTGTCTTATTAACAAATATATTGAAGTCCACCCTAAGGATACTATTGTCATTCCACGGATTGGAAAAGATCTAAAACACCTTTATTAGGCTTTGAAGAGAGTACATCCACAAATATATAATCTATGGTCGAGGAACTATCTCATCGGTGGCAAGTTGGAATGGTAGGATTTGCAACATCCATTTCTCCATTCAGACAGACCAAGCCCAAGGATTCAAGCGAGAGGTTTCACATTTTCCCCCAATATAGCTTGTGCCCTCCATTAGCTCCGCGCCTGGCAGATTCTCACCCAAATCAGTATAAAACTCAGCATAAGACAAACGGCAATCTGAATTAAGAGCACCTGCCAATATGACTCTACCATTGGGACTGCACCTTGCCATTTCTGGATCAAGTTTGTTATTATTTCCAGGAATTCACCTAATTCAGCAATTCCCCTTTGCCAGCAGATGTTAATCATGATAATATCGAGTCTTCCCACTGAGGAGGAGTCTATAATGGCAAGAATCCCCAAGGTAGGTTAGGCACTGTCCTAGACAAAAAACCTAAGGTCCCCTTGATAGCAATAATGAGGCCCTCTTGTAAAATAATACAATTACTTTCTTTCAGCATGGCAATGGTTTCAGGATTCGATAACAGATGTAGTGTTCCATGACAACAGCTTCAGGTATATGTCCTCCTCTGTCAACCTTTTAAAAGCGGTATTATCGTAGGGCTATCTTCTCCAAAGAGCCGGTGTAATTTGAGCCCAGTCTTAATTCTGTTCATTAGAGCCTCTGAGCTGCTGCCTCCCTTGCCATGAACTATGTCTATCAGGATGGAACACAACCTTCAAATTCCCATCACAGTAAGAGGTATTACTCCCATCATGGGGTTCTTGCTCAACCGCCAATATTTTAACCTCAATTCCTAATTGTCCTAACGTATTGGATACACCCATAACTAAATTCATAACAAACTGGGAGCTAAAATAGATGTTACATATCTCCAATCGATCACGTTCTAGGAATTGAATCCTATCCAGATCACAGCAAGATAGGAGTCTTAGATTTGGGATTTCCACAAAGATTTTGAGGACATTTCCCCAATTAAAGTAGACTGCCATATTCGAACCCCAAAGTGCCGCTATTACTACCATGTATAGAGGACATTTCCCCCTCTCTTCCCTTGGCCACCCTCAGGCAATTATGGGAGCCCACCGATCCCAGGCCCTGAGGTTTCCTGTAGGGGTCTTTATGGCAATCATAGGTCCCAGGGTTCTGTATAACCTTTGGCACGTACATATCCCCTAGAAAACTAACCTATTCTGGGAACTGTAGAGAAGCCTTGGTCTCATCTATTAACGAGTTAGCCTCCGAATGGGGCATGCTAAGAGGTAGCAGTGTCTGAAACACTTGCTTAGCTTTTTCACTGTTATTCAATGTAGTGTCATTCTCTAACAGAGCAACAACAGTCCTAACTGGTTCCTTCTCTACTACAGCAGCAACATGCCTAAATGATTGAGAACTGTTTATAGTTTTGTTTATAATTATTCTTGTCTCCCCACCCAGGGGGATTCCATGGTCGGCTAGGACAGAATTCCCAACTAATGCTGTATCCTCTAAGTTGGTTCCACAGCCAGTCCTCTTCGTATCATCGGGTATCACCCATGTATTTATCAGAGGATCAGTCTGAATGCCAGTTTCCACCCTTAAGGATAGTATCCCCTTATCTACACTCTTTTTATGTAGTTCCCCATTAGCGAAGGCCCCGTTTCTCAACTCAGGAATTCCCTCCTCCACAATTTCCTCTTGGACCAGTAGTCTATCCTCAGCACTTTCCTCTTGAACCAGTGTCATCTCTTTCAGTAAACCTTTACCCTCATTTCCGGTATAGTTAAATTTAGAAAATATTTACGTGTTGTGATGTTCTGTTTTTTCATGTTTTTAACATTTTTCGATTTCTTGGCCTGGTACCTTTGCCATTAATACTGGATGCCTCGCATCTCTTGTGGATGTCATCTATAGTTAAATCTATAATATTCGATTCAACCTCAGAGGCACCTAGCTCACAAGCAGGTTTACTAGACGGGACACTCAACCTAATCTCAGTTCCAGCAATACATCCACCGTCCTCAGTAAGTGTGGCCTCCAAACCACTCACTTCAGGAACTGTGGCGCCCACTGCCTGGTTAGTTGCTACTGGCGCACCAGGCTTATCTGGCCCTTCAGATCTTTTATCAACTTGCGTTGGAGCATCCATAGCAATATGCTCAGTCCCCATAGGCAACCTTTGTGGCAAAGCCAACCCACAGCTTTTTTCGATTCCCTCCAATCTGTTATATATTTCTGCCAAAAAGTTCACAATGTGTTCTGACTTTGGCCCAGATATTAACATAGAGGTTCACAAAAGAGCTAAGAACCATATTTAGGGCTGATACGGTGAGCTGCGTTAGGTGGATTCTGTCATCTGCTTCCCTTAAAGTGTGATGAACAGGGGCGTCTTCTAGGTACTCTTCACTGGCTTCCAGAAAAGACCCCTTTCTAGAAGCCAGTTCTGTTTTTTGGTGTGTTCATCAATGAAATTTGTCAACTCTGTGGGGATCCTACATGTGAAGCATCACATGTCTGCTGTACCACACTATGGGAGAGAGAGTCAAATGTATTGTTTCTATTTTCCTCCACAGCAAGGTCGGCAAACTCTATGATGCTGAGATCATGAAGTTCATTATCACAAATTTCATCTTCACCCAACTTCCTTGCTACATCAATCATCAAGGAATGGTCAAGTCTAGCTGTCCCCCTTACAGGAATAATAGATTTAATTTTGGTGCTTGTACAGGTTTCTTTCCAAAAATAGTTCATGATGTTCTGTCCTGCAATGGAAGCGAAAGGAGGAGCTTTCTTGAAGTTTCGTTTTTTCCACACAGAAGATGCTTTCAGGGTTGCAAAAGCCTTCTCACATGGGACAATACAGCCACTAATCTATCCCACAGAGGAACCATTAAGAAGTGTAAGCTGTTTCAATTTTTTATTTATGGTCTTACCCGTCAGAGTTTTTTGTACCACTTTCAAGTTGGAAAAGCTTGGGACGTTACAATTCTCCTCATCTAAAAGCAGGCTCACCCAATTAGAGGCATATTCTCCCAAGTTATGGGTAAGCACAGCCACCAATCAATCTTTTTGACGGTCAGTGGAGGTATCCATCTCCACTCTAGGTGCACTGCTGTTGTTAATGGGGCCAGCAACCTCGGCGGAGGCCAAAGGCCCAAGATCGACGGCCGCCACCTCAAGGTAAAGGGATGGGGCATACACAGTGGTTTCCTTTGGCTCAACATTATAGATTTGGGCGAAAGTTATACCATCCTCTTGCTGAAGTGGCCAGAGTTATCGAGAGCCTGATTATCGGCTCAAAGTTTCACAGCTGCCATTTCGACAGC
Organism: Ambystoma mexicanum; assembly: GCF_040938575.1. Lineage (NCBI taxonomy): Eukaryota > Metazoa > Chordata > Amphibia > Caudata > Ambystomatidae > Ambystoma > Ambystoma mexicanum. The sequence continues at coordinate 1,023,147,614 of NC_090921.1, read as the reverse complement.
TTGTATAGAATTAATGGCCGGGTAGAAAGCAATGATAGTGTCATTAGTTGGTAGATCTTTTTCCCCTTCAATTACATCATTAACTGCAATGTCTTTTTTCCTGTCAATTTTATCATCGATATTCAATTGACTCCTAAATCCCTTTCACAGCATTTCTGGATAAGAATGATCCACGAGAGGGAGGGGAGAAGGGGCGACCCAACAAGGCACCAACTAACAAATGGAGGCAGGTGGGATCCTTCAACCGGGTGAAGAAAGATCTCAGTAAGATATCACTAGTTAAAGCATTTATATTTTCCAAATATACAGGGCAGGATTCAATTTCAATATAAAAAAGCTCAAAACTCACAAAGCGGGCTTGAGGCAACCTCCTACCAGGGAAGAGATGTCAGTAAATTATCACTAATTCATGCATTCATGTTTTCCAGATAAACAAGGGGAATTCATTTACAGTGTAAAATTGCTAAATCATAATTTCCTAAAATTCATAGAATGTTCAATTTACAAATACAAAAGGTAAAAATCATTTTCTGTAAAATATCTAGAAATTTACAAAATTACTAGAGTTCATAAAATATACAATTTCAGAAAAAAAGGGAAAGAATAACATTTAATTACCATATGTGAGTATCTAATGTTCATAAGGTCCTGGAAATCCCACAAACCTGAGGGATTCCAGTTCCTTTCGTTATAAAGTCCAACGATATATAGTGTCACAGTTCCCCAATGGTTCACAGTGAAAAAGGGATTGAAATCCAGTTAGAATTATCCCATAGGCAAGAGCACAGTTCTATATGTAAAACAATACAGCAAAGCGCATTTCGGCAGTTCCCCTGAGACGGCCCCAGTGAAGCAAATCAGACAATCACGCCACCGAGGCCAACGTGTCCTTTCGGCAGTTTTCCTAAAGGAGAGTTCAAAAGGGAAAATCCAGCAATAAACGCGAGAAAAGATGCAACCACATGGGAGCTCAAAGGCAAAGCCCGCAGTCACTCCCCTGTTGGGTTCATTCGTATGATATTTGCTTTCTGCTTTCTGCTGGATAGCTGGATGATAGCCTAGAAGTTATGTCAAAGAAGTAATCCATAAAGTTTTACAATCACCCACAGGGCTGGGTCAATGGGGTCTGCTCGAGGGTTTTTCCCCAGTGGCGGGGCACGAGGCAGGGCTGTGCCCTCTCTCCTCTGCTCTTCACCCTTGCAGTGGAACCACTGGCAATGATGCTTAGGATGAGCACAGAGTGGGGTGGGCTTCAGATGGCCCTGGGGATTTGAGGAGAGGATTTCTCTATACACGGATGACCTTCTGATATATATGAGCAACTTGTCCCGAGGTGACAAAGATATTAAGTGACTATCAGGGAACGAGTGGCCTTCAGCTTAGCTGGTAGAAGTCGGTTCTCTCCCCCATACAAGGTAGATACGCAGTGCTCTCGCAGGATTGCCCGTACCAGATATCCATGATAGGCTTCCATTGCCTGGGAATCCAACTGGGCGAACATCTCTCAAGGTTTCTCAACCTTAACTTATGCCCAATAGTTGATAGATTCAAGTCTGATGTGGTGCACAGGCAGTTCCTTCCTCTGAGCCTGATGGGCAAAATGCCCTTTTCAAAATGATAACTTTGCCCAAGTTCCTTTACGTACTACAGAACACCCCACTCCAGGTCTCTGGGAAGGTGTTTGAAGGGATGAATGGGGTTTTCAGGGAACTGCTACGGAGGGCAAACAAATCCAGTATTACCTTGAAAACTCATCAGCGGTCGGTCTAGGAGGGGGAGATTGGCCTGCCGTGTCTGCGACAGTACTACTGGGTGGCGCAGTTAGGAGTCGTGAATGACTGGCTGCATGGGGACCCTGAGTTATCTCACGTTGCATCCGAGAAGAGATGGATGGCGGGGGACCCCAGTGCAGGTTCTGTATAGGAAACGGGGGTGGGCAGGGCGGTACTCCTGCTTATGACAAAACATGTGCAGCAGGTATGGATTGAGCCACACAGGCATATTGGCTAGAAGAGGAGGCCGACACTGAGTCAACCGCTATGGGGCAAGTCTCATTTCCAAGAACTCCTCAAGATGGGCCACTTCAGGCACTGCGAGGGTAATGGAATTATGCATCTGTCGGACGTGATACAGGGGTGCTGCCTTCTCCCCTTTGAATCCTTACAGGAACTATTTGCCCTAGGTGGGGGGAAAGCTTTAGATATATGCAGCTATCACGTGCAATGCAAGCCCAGTGCCCCGTTTTGATTGAAATTCCACAGAGCTCCCCATTGGAAGTGAATTTATTTGCAAGGCGGATTGAGATGAAAGTCACGTCTACGTTGTATCAAGTAATTTTGGCTTTCGGTGGCTTTCGTTGCTCAGGAACTGTCTCACCTCAGGGGACAATGGAAGGGGGACCTAGGTCCCAAGGAGCCAGGGGAGTGGGTGGAGATACTGATGTTACCTCAGGAGATAGGTTTATCCTCCAGGCTCTGCCTCATACAATATAAGATTCTGCATCAGGTTTATTACTCCTCTATTAAATTATTTGTATGGGGGCCTGCAGAAAACGATTGTTGCTTAAGATGCGAGGGGATCCAGTATGCACGTTCTTTCACACCCTATGGGAATGTCTGAAGATTAATTTATTGTGGGGTAAATGTTTACTTAGCCTGTCAAGGGTAATGAATCTGGAGGTCCCCAGAGACCCAAAAAGGGCATTACTTGGGTTTGGGGAGAGGAAGGGTTCATTAAGCATGAAAAAGTCTTTCTGGCTGTTGCCCTGGGAGTAATTGAGAAAGTCATTGTCGTACAGTGGGGATCACCAGAATGCCCTCGGATGGCCAGCAGGGGTGACGAGATGGACATGTGTATGAACTTTGAAAAGCGTATGTACAATGCAAGGGGGTGTCCGACAAAGTTTAGGAAGGTTTGCAGCAAATGGGAGGAGGGTGGTGGTGAGTAAGGGATTTCAAGGTGCAGGTGGAGATGTTGGATACTGCCGTGGTTGATTGTCATGTTGGACGTCCGCAAAATGCCCAGAAACTTTATTTTTGGTTAACTGCTCAAAGCTATTATATCAAGCAATGTAAGTTATGTTTGTAAGGGGTCTTATACCCCTCTTTTGTTTCATGTTTTTGTTTTTTGCTATGGAAAATAATAAAACAAATTTTATCAAAAAAGAGGTGTGGCTATGGTGATCATGAATGTGTTACTTCTGTTGTAAGAGTTATTCCTGCCAGAAACAGAATCTGTTGGAAATCTGGCTCGGTTCAGATGGGCAATGAAATTGCTTCAGCGTGTCTAAAATCCACTTCTAGTGATTGGCAGTATAACACATTTCGGGGTGAGAAGTATGAGACCTTTTTGGAAGACCTTATTTGTTACAGCTTGTCATCGCACTTTCGCATTAGGAAACCATTCAAGAAGCATTTGCATTCTTTTGATCCAGAGATAGCCAATAGGAAAAAACACAGATTAAAACATTAAAAACGAATGTGAGTACTTTCCTTGTCAAAATAAAATAAAACATGCCTATAGTAACTGGCTGTGTGGCAGACAAGCTCTAGGAACTCAACATGGTGCAGAGTGCATGCTTCGTACACTGAAGAATAAAGACCCATTGCCTCGCGATCCCCAGATACAAGCTTCAGACAGCCGGAGGTGCTAGCTTCCCAGTTCTGACTGCCAAACTCTGGAACACATTGCCACTCACCATTAGAACCTTGCCTTCTATTACCTTATTCAAACACAAAGCTAAGCTCTGGCTAGCAGCTGCATCTGACCAACTGTCTTCACAGGCAGGGCCGTCATGAGGGGAGTGCAGGGGGGGCAAACTGCCCCAGGCCTCGCACTTGCGGGGGGCCTCGTGGCCCCCTCTCCTAAGTAGAAGGCAGCACAGTCTCCCGTGTCCTTTATTAACACGGGGGAATGTGCTGTCTCCTCTCTGCCCCTGAAATTATTTTGCTGTTTGTTGCGAAGCCGTTTGGCTCCGCAACAAAACAGCAAAATAATGGGAGACAGGAGGGCTCAGAAGTGAGCTCTGCTGCCTCCCGTTGTTTAGCTGACAACGTGGACATGCTGAATGACAGGAGAGGACTCCTCTCCTGTTAATCAGTGTGTTCACGTTGCTCAGTGTGAACATCTGACTGATAGGAGAAGAGTTCTCTCCGGTCAGACAGCATGTCCACGTGTCGGAGTGCATGGAGGCAATGTAAGTGTTTTTATTTTAAATTCAAAGTGTATATATGTGTATTTAAATTAGTATGTTAGGAAAACAAAGAGGAAAAAGGGAACCGCACTCTCCGCGGGCCAGATGGAAAACCAATATCAGTAAAATTAGCACAGCTCACAACAAAGTATTGGTCAAAGATGTAATGTATAATATAAAAAAACATAGGTAAAAAACACGGCCAGGAAGGCAGCAGCAACAACAGAGGCAGGACGCCCGTATGCACGACCCGCACACAACGCGTTTCATGCTCAACTGAGCGCTTGGTCACGTGAAGAAACAAAGGACCGAAGCACATTAATAGTTGACAAATGTAGTCCTTTTGCTATTTCAGTGGAACTGGTTAGGTACCTGGGGAGGTAGAATAGGTTGCAGCCATGATAGAATTGCAAGACACAAGTGGCCAACAATGTGAGCCAGATGACAAAGCGGTGTATAGTGCATTAAATAGTCGTAACAAGAGGTCCAGGCATATATGGTCAGAACCGGACATTCCATGCTAGGCAAGCCCACAGTTCCACAGTTCCACCAATATGATTTACAGTTATTAAAAAAAAGATCATAATATGCATACAGTTGAATGAGTGGAGTATTCCACATACAATTGGAAAACTAAGAAAACCCAACAGTAAATTAAAACATAAATCCGCCATATCCCGGATCCATGTTAGGATAAAAACATCTCAGATATGTGAATCATACCTAGACAGTAATATGGCATTCTGACACCAATGACAGATGGAATAAAGTGCAAGTACAAGCAATAATAGCAGCATGATGATGTGCAAATATGCAAGACCAAGGTGGTGATATCTACATGTGCAAAAATGCAAGAAACGGTAATCTGACACAAATAACAGATGAAGTAAAGTGCAAATGCAAGCAAAAATAACAACATAGTTATGTGCAGATATGCCAGGCAAAAATGGCAGCATCTACATGTGCCCAAATGCATCTACATGAATCTATATGTACAAAAATGTAAAGTACCACTCTTGCTAGAAAAGTACAAAACAGCAGCAAAGTCTGCAAACTTGCAGGGTCAAAATAGCAGCATGGACATGTGTAAAGTAGCAAAGTCCATCGTTTTATACTAAAAGGTATAAAAAATACCAATAGTCATGATTCTAACATAGGCTGGGGAAAAATAGATGACAAATATAAGGGGGAAATGGCAGCGACTGTTAATACAAATATACAGAGCAGAGAGGGCAACTGAATCACAGCATAGGGAAGGGGGTGGAACCAAAAAGATAAAAAAGGCAAAAGGACTACAAAACAATGATAAGAAAAAACAATAAAGAGCTCAGATCCCACAAAATCGTGCTACAACAGCTCAAACATTAGACGGAAATAAGTCTAAAACAGAAAAACTCAAACACCAATGAAATAAGGTGAAAAATGATACAAACAGGCCAAGGATAAAACAGAAATAAACACCTAAACCAAAAAAGAAATCAAGAAGCATCAAAGAAAGAGAAAGCACAGCAAGAATTATGCATGTGGATACATTTTAGGTGCCCAAGAACGTGTAAAGCTCCTCATCCAGATTATGTCCATTAGGAAACTTAGTGTCAAAGTCCAGGATAAATCTAGTTTCCAATTGTCTTAGCTTTAAAACACGGTCTTCACCCCTAGGATGAATAAGGATGTGTGCCACTGCAAAAAACTTAAGCAAATTTAGGTTATTCTCATGTTCTTGCCAAAAGTGCTTAGCCATAGGGTACGCGGGATCGGAATTTTTAATCGCCCAAAGATGCTGCAGAATCCTTAGTTTGAGCTTGCATGTAGTGCTCCCGACGTACCACTTCATGCAGGGACACGAGAGGACATAGACAACAAAGGCAGTGTCACAGTTGATAGAGTACTTAATGGTTTGGTTACATTTAGTGACCGGATGTGTGAAAGATTTGCAAGAAGTGACATGAGCACACGCTTTACATTTGGTACATTTGGTAAAGCCAATGGGGGAGAACGCCAACCAATTAGAAAGAGAGGGACTTTTATCAACGGGTGGCAAAAAGCTAGAGACTAGCTTGTCTCTGAGCGATTGTACTCTTTTGTACGTGATAGTGTGACATTTGGAAAGTAAGGGGCATAGATCTTTATCCAAGGTCAAGACACGCCAATGTCGTTCAATGATCCTACGAACATTGTTGGAAGCATTGTCAAAAGAGACAATGGGCCTCATTACGACCCTGGCGTTGGACCATGGTGCTAATAGCACCATGGTCCATGCCGGTAACTTACCGACTCCGCCATGGCGGAATGGGGAATTACCGCCCCATTCCGAGGTTGGCGGGGGGGTAATTCCCCATGCCGCCATGGCCCTTCCCCATTCCCATTTTTGCCCCATAGGGCTCAATGGGAATGGGGAAGGCGCTAAGTACGGTGCCGCAAATTGCGGCACCGTACTTAGCACCAAGGTCCCTTTGCGGGTTGGTTTTTAACGCCTGCAAAAAGCAGGCGTTAAAGTCTCCAATCCGCAAAGGGACCTCGTAATCAGGCGCTAAGGGATTACCGTTACGGGTACCCTTACCGGTACCGGTAATCCCTTAGCGCCAGGGTCGTAATGAGGCCCAATGAGTCTAGGTTCATCATCTGTGGTGGTCTTGTCGGACTTGACACCATACAGTAGTTTATCCCTACAGAGTCCACAGGCTTTAATGTAGGCCATTTCAATAGTTCTTTTGGTATAGCCTTGTTGCAAAAAGTCAATGGCCGCTTGGGCACAGTGATGATCAAACGATGTGAGGTCGGTGCAATTCCTACGGTAACGGATGAATTCGCCGTAAAGGAATGCTTCTTTTGCATGACACAGGATGACAACTGGTGGCATGCAGAGGTAGACCGGTATTGGAGGGTTTTTTATGCAATACTGTGTGAAAATCAGATCTTTCTAGAGTTACCACCGCATCAAGATCAGTGGTACTGTGGCATGCTGTAAAGCGTAAATTGGCCACATTGGTATTAATGCTTTTCACAAACAGTTGCCAGTCAATTTCAGTACCCTTCCAGATTACAAACACATCGTCGATGTATCGCCACCAAGCGACAATTTGAGTGGGAAAACTAGATGCAAGCAAGTCCCGTAAAAAGGTAGCCTCCCACCATCCCATCGTCAGATTTGCGTACGATGGGGCAAAGGTACTGCCCATAGCAGTGCCCCTTACTTGCCGATAAAACGCACCTCCGAACAGAAAAACATTGTTCGTGAGGCAGAAAAACAACATCTCCAGAATCATAGAGCTATGACCATGATAGTTCAATGAACGAGTATCAAAGAAATATTTGCAGGCTCCCATTCCCACTTGATGATCAATGGACGTGTAGAGGGATACAACATCAAGGGTGGCCAAAATAAGCCCCTCCTCCCAAGGTGTATTGGTGATGTGTTGCAAAATGTCCTTAATGTCCCGCAAATAAGAAGGCAGAACTGGAACAAAAGGAAACAAAGTCTCGTCAATTAATTGTGCCAAGTGCTCGAGAAGGGAACCACATAGCGTGACAATGGGTCTCCCAGGTGGGTGAGTAAGAGATTTATGTGTCTTAGGTAAAAAAATAGATGGTAGGTTCGGTATAGTAGGAGGGAACAAGGAATTTGACTAGATCCTCCTCAACGAGTCCAGTATCAGCCCACTTGGTACAGAGGCTATTAAGTTCCGACTGTATATAAAGAAAAGGATTTTTAGATAGTTTGACATAGCACAGTCGGTCCCTAAGTTGGCGATTGGCCTCGGTAACATAGTGGACTCTGTCTTGGATCACTATGTTCGACCCCCTATCGGCCTGCTTGATGACAATGTTAGGGAGATTTTGAAGTTCGGCGAAGGCCTGAAATTGTAAGGCAGTGAGGTTATATTTAACACTGACAGTACTTGTCTGTAATTTTCTAAGATCACTGACACATAAATCATAGAAAGCTTCAATACAAACACCCACGGGAAACTGTGGATTAAATTTAGATTTGTTTTTGAGCCTGGTGTGCATGTCCCAGTACGGGTTGATGTCAAAGTCTGTAAAATCGACATTTGTAGGATCAAACTGGGTATCTTCAAGACAAGCTAGATCCATAAGCAATGGGATGTCTGAAATGAGGAGGTCAGTGCGACCAGTGCGAGGTACAGAGGGCTTGATGACCGTGGGATTTATGCTGAAGAATTTCTTGTCTAAATCTAAACGTGCCTGAACATAGTCGAACAAAAGTTGAGACCAAGGGAAAGGACCGAAGATTGAGGCTTGGTGAGTACATGGAAGGACAGATTGATAATTTGGCAGAGTTTCATGGTGTCAGTGGTTATTTTTTGACTCCACAGCGCATTGATCTGCTCTCCTGATTCACGCCTGAGCCGTTTCCCACGCCGGCCTCGGCGCGTCCTTTTTGCAATTTCTGTCCTTTTCCTCTTCCTCTTGTCTTGCCTTGACCTCTGCCACGTTTAAATTAGTATGTATGTATATGTGTATGTATGAATGCATGGAACAAGGATACAATTGAATAGGTCGAGAGGAATTCCCTTTGGTACTGCCGCTTTTTCCTATGGTCATAGCAACGCCACACCGTTTGTATCACGAGTGACTCAGCACTTTCTGCACAACTTTGCAGCTCCTCGCGCGCCAGACGCGGTGGACACACACCGCCCGAGCCTACCATTAATAGGATATTCTCCCACGCGAGTTACAACCCAGAGCTCTGCGTTGCAGCACCCATTTTGAGATAATTAGGAGCCCACTTTTGGGACCCCTACTTGAGACGGCCTCCCACATGAGTGCCTGTGGTGAATCTCCTCCATAGCACTCCATGAACTACTCTCATACAGTCCCCCGTCTTGATAAAGGCCGTGTTAGATATGAGGCTCATTTAGACCACATAGATGGCTGAAACACCTGGTGTAGATGCACCTTTTTAAAAAAAAGAATCACAGTGTATTGTCACTTTTCTCTGAATGAACTTTGTAATTTTTTGTTGTCAATGTCTTTGTAAAATGTTCAATAGTTCTATGTATGACACTGTCCATCAAGCCATGGCAGTGAAGGCTTTATTTTCTGCTCCAGTACACAAGAAAATGGATTAATCATTGTTCAAGCTTTTGTTCTTGTGCATGATATCCTGTATGATTATGAGAAATTATGTGTCATTTTGAGTAGTGTATTTTGTATAATTATATATAGAAAAACAAGCAATTACCCTGTCTGGGTACTACATACTGAGCGTTGTGGATATTTTTTGGTCTATGACCATAGGAAAAAGCGGCAGTACCAAAGGGAATTCCTCTCGACCTATTCAATTGTATCCTTGTTCCATGAGTAGCCCTCCTGGGAAGAATATGGTCCACACCAGGAGCCCAAATATTTAGAAATCTATGTATGAATGCATGCATGCATGTTGGTGTTTGTTTGTGTCAATGCTGTGTTTGGTTTTATGTATGTATGTATGGTGTTGTGTAACTGGTGGATGAATGCATGGGTGAAAGTGTTTTATGTGAGTGTGTGTTCAGCCCCACCCCTAAATTTAGCCGCCCTGGGGGCCACTTCATTAAGGGGTGGGTTTATGGCATCAGAGGTGCACCTAGGCTAAAATGTCAGGGGGTAGTGGGAACTAACACTTAAAATGTTAGGAGGGGTGCTAACATCAGAGGCTGTGAGGGAGGGGCAAACTTTCTTGTGTGGGAGCACCTAACATCTTTCCACATTCGAATGAGACTATTCTGGTGAAGTTTCAATTTTACAAGCAGCTTCCTCTTGCCTTCATTTCTGAAACGTCACACTTAAGGACGGACTGCTGTGAGAATGAGATGTCTCATGTCACCACTTCCCTTCTTCTCATGGCCATGCTAATCCCTATGGCAATTCTCACCCAGTTCCTGCACTACCAACCCAAAACACCTCCTCACTGGAACTCTTTGAGCTACCTTTAAACAAGCCTTGCCATCAAACTTTGTCCTCAATGTGCCTGCAAGTGTTTCCTCAGAGGAGTCTTCTGAGAGTTCATGACTTCATTGGAGTTGTAAACACGGAACTGGTGTAATAAAAATGTCTTAATCAGATCTGCCTTTGGCCATTCGATTTACAAACACCTTGCGCGTCTTTCGCTGAAGTTCTGTTAAAAACAAGCATTGGCAAAACCAACAGTTTTGGCTTGTGTATAAGTATTAGGCATTTGCCAGACACTGCTATTAGCTGCTTAGGTACGAAACGAAGAGTAGTACAAAACACAGATCTTACTAGGCCTTGTGTAATTCAGATCGCGCAAGAGCAGGGAAGGGGGAGGGGAGAAGTGCAGAGTGGGGGGTAGGATGCAGAAGTGCAGGAACAAAGGAGAAACTAGAGTGCAGCCAACCGGTGGCAAGTGTGGGTACTCATAAGTGCAGCCAACGGGTGGAGAATAAGTGCAAGGGAGGATACTGTAGGGTTACAGATACAGACCACAAGTGCAGGGGAGCCAAGGGGGAGTGGGTGATTGCAACAGGACAGACAGGTACCTGGGTCCGAATACAGAGCTTGACCAGGTGACCAGTGCTTGGATCAGGCAGGTGATCAGCAAGGGAGAGGAAGAGAGAAGGCAGAAGCAAAGAGACAGGTCTTGAGTTGCTTCCGGAACCGGATATGGTTCTGCTCAAGTTTCAGAGAGGCAGGGAGGCTGTTTCCAGAGGGAGGCTCCAGCCGAAGAAAGAGATCTGCCCTCAACTCTTTGCTTGGAAAAGTGACTGACCCTCAGAGAGTTGGAGGTGGCGCAGCGGAGAGCTCATGCCATCCTATATATATTTTTGCATATGATACAAAAGTTAGTCTGGCATAAACCTTTATTCAGTAGAGAAGTCTAACTTTGCTGTAGTTGATTTGGAGTTGTAGTAATAAACCATACTTGGGATCCTGCACACAAACTCAAGGGGAGATTTCTCAAGTGTCCTATTTGCAGAGGTGCCGCCGATGGCCCAGTGCAAAAAATTGTAAGGGGGCCTCACCAAATGTTTTGCCCCTGGCCTCACCACATCTTCTGACAGCCCTGTTCACAGGCCATCTGATCTTCTCCACCTTCATTCTTTCTGACGACTACCTCTTGCCATTCTGCCGGCCAACCTGCACTGCTTTGTACTTTACTGCCCTTGCTAATGTAATTTACTTACTGTAACTGTATACATGCCATTCTTGTACTTACTGTTTTAAGATTTGCACCCGGTTGCCCTCGGGCCTGGTGCGCTATACAAATAAATAAAATACAAATACACATGGTCCTTTTGGAAACTGATGAACGACCTGGAAGCTAGTCAGCCAGAACAAAATATTTTGTCAGTTTCTGAGCAACAGTGGGTCTCATTACGAAACTATATTTGCTAAACCTGTGGGCAGGGGATGACAATCGTGCTCTTTCAGAAACTGTGCAAAAGGACAGAAAAAAAAGGTCAGACTTTACCAAAATTAGCCCGAAAAATGCATACCACCAGAGGTTCGAACACCAAAAGTTTGAACCTTTGGTGGCATGCATTTTAGGTAAGTAAAAAAAAAGAAAAAGGACTGCGGAGGCTGCAGGGGTGTCCCCCGCAACACCCCGCTCACCATACTATACAGTATAGTGAGCGGGGGTTGGGGGAGGGCCACCCCCGCTGCACACCCGACAAAGGACAAAAACAACAGGGGCTGCGGGGGTGTCCCCGTAACACCCCGCTCACTATACTTTACAGTATAGTATAGGGAAAAACCTGCAGCTGCCCGTAAAAAATAAATAGGACCCTGCGGCACCAGTTCCCGATCACAGAAGTGAAAGGGAACTGGCGCCGCAGGGAAACAGCGTGAAGAAAAGGTAAGTAGGGTTTGGTTATGTTGGGGGTGTGGGTATGTAGTGGTTTGCAGTGTATGTTCGCATTGGAAATGTACGAACCTTTTGAGGTGCGTACATTTCTCACAACTTTTCAGTCACTGACTTTTCCGTGACGGAACAATCACACAGATCCCCTTTTCAAGCTCTTTTCCGGTCTGTGACTGGAAATTGTCAGGATCAAATGGAAGAAATAATATTGAAGATCAGCTCTTCATGTCCACCAGGGCCAAATAACTTGTCGAATCTATTTTTCAAGGGGGAGCCTGAGGATTGGGCATCCATTTTGTCAACTTTATTTTAGAATATCGCGACTACATATACCTTACCAAAGTCTTGGTCGACCACTCATATCCTTCCGATACATAAAAAAGTTTCTCGTTCTGATCTGACAAAAAGCGCTCCTCAGAGCTGACAAGCAAGGTCTTCTCGGCCTTGCTGCTAGAGCATTTTTAAAGTTGGCAAAAATAATCAGGACTGATTACAAAATGGCAGACTGGCTGACGCAAGCATCTTGGCACTGCCCTGAAAGGAATTTTACTCAAAGCTATTTTAAGTAAGGTGTCGCATAAGAAATACGATTCGGTTTACCTGACCACAATCAACCTCTCGGCTGCTTTTGATGCAGTCAACCAGGGTCTATTGGGGGTTAAATTGCAGAGGTGGGGAATCCCACATGGTTTCTTAATCAGCAAGGTATTCTGTACGCAAGAGTTCAACCTTCAGAGGATTGAGGCAGGGTTGCGTTCTAGCACCCTGCCTGTCTAATCTATTAATGAGTGATTTTGGAGAAAATATAAGTCCTGCTGCATTCACCACTCTTGAAATTCATAATTTTAAACCTATCTGGCTCGCCTACGCTGACAATTTTTTTATTGGTCTGCAGCGCTTGGTTGATGCTTTTTTAAACTTTGCCCTGGCACACAATCTCAAGGTAAATGCAAAAAAAAACTAGAATTATGGATTGCAGAACCGAGAAGAAACAAACAACGTTCAAATGGCGAACCGGACCGGATTCCCTTGAGAAGGTTGAACGTTTTATCTACTTGTGTTTTTCTTCTCTACAGATTATAAGATTTACACAAAAGAATGGGTGATGTCACGCAGTGTGGCACTTTGAAACCAATTGATTCGAGTAGATGTAAGGTATGGCAAATGTTCTCTTGTTCCTTGTGTGTGATTTTATAAGGGTAAGATTGTGCCTAAAATTTTGTATGGCTTTGAGATTTTTCCACCTTGGGCTTTGGAATTTTTAACTGCCATTGAGGAGAGGATGTGGAGAAAGATTTTGCGGGTGCCAAGTGTTACTCCTTTGGCAGCGGTTAGGTATGAGTAAGGTTTATATTCATTTTTAGTACCTGGCGAGGGCTCAAACCGAATGAAACAAGCATTCTGATTGGCCCTCGCCGGGGCATTATCCGTCCGTGAATCCCTCGGCCGGGATTACAAGCCCTTTGTTCCTGGCGGGGGTCATGGCAGCCCCATAGCCAGTGAGAAGGCTCGAAGCAGGGATATCCCAGCTCAGAGCTGCCACGGCTGAGAAGCTGCCTTCGCCCCCCTACTGGGGACTCTGGTATGTGGTTTTTTTTCCCTTTCCTCCCACCTGTCCGCCCTCCCCACCCCACCTACCTTCTGCCTCCTTTGTCCACGGCGGCCGGCGTGGCAGCCTCCAGCCGTGTAGAGGCTCAGAGCGGGCCATCCCCGTTCCGAGCCTCCAGACGGCTGAAGGGTGTCTTCGTCGCCCGCCGGGGATTCAGGTACGTCTATTTCTTTTTTCTTTTCCCTCCCTCTCCCCCACCCTCCCAACCCCATTTACCTTCTTCTCCTTCGTCTTTCGGGAGAGGACGCGCTGAGAACACTTCTGTTCCCAGCGCGTCCGCTCCCGATGGCCGCCATGGAAAGGGAAAACGGACTCTGTTTTCCCTTTCCTGGCAGTCATTTTCTTGGTCTGTTTTTTAATGTCCTGAAACGCTGCAGCGTTTCGGGACAGAAAAAACTGCTTTTCGTACCCCGGGCATGCAGTTCTTGAAGGCCGGGGTACTAACAGCAATATGCCCCTTTCAGCGGGGCCATTACCGAGTCAGGTAATGCCCCGGATCCTTCGTAACTATAGGCCCCTGGGCATTACATGACTCGGTAATGCCACCGCCACGAAGGTCATATTGCTTAAAATTGTCGTGCACACTGGAAATGTTTTTAATATGAGATGTTATGCCCAGAGACAAAGTCTTCCCCTGTTTGCTGACTTAAACACAGTACTTATAGCCAGAGGTGATACATTTGTATGTGCATGTCCCGATTGTTGTAATCTGCTTCTCTCTGGCATAGGGTTGTCAGTTAATTACTTTGTTGCTAACCTGGTTAAGGTTAAACAGGTCCTTTTTTATCACATTTACTATCAACTCCCTTCATTCGTACGAGTCCCTGAAACACTTGAAATTCGATTACAAACCAGCAGCAGTACTCCATATTTTTCTATTTATCTTGACCAGACTGTCCGTCGAAACTTTGCAAGATTCAGATGGAATCTAGTTCTAACGAGGAAGTGCTGGTTCGATATGGCAAGATGCCCAATGTTTCGCCGGTTTGCCGCTTTTGTAATACAGAGAACCTGGTGTTGCATTGTGGAAACGGGCCCACTCATACAATGATGCACAGACACGATATACATTTTAACCCTTTTATTATCTCCTTACTGACTTCCCGCTCCCTCCCCTCTCCACTCCTCCCCTCCCCCCACCCCTCCCTTCCTGGTCATTACTTTCACTTTCCCTTAAAGGGGCCGTTGCTTTGTGGCCTGTGACACCCCCCCTTACTTATCATGGAAGTCCATGGCCTACATTTCTTCATTGAGGGGGGGCGGCCTTTGTGAGGCCCTCTGGGGCCGGGTCCTTTGCGTCGTCATTTGGTGCCTTCGGCTGCGGGTCCTCCGGTGGTTCAGGGGGTGCCTCCCGAATTTCTGTTTCTTCATCTCCGGTCGGTAGTTGTGGTGTTCTTTCTCGACACATGCTCTGGAAATTATTTTCCTGGCCGTACCTCATACACATCTGACCGATTGCAGGGCACTGCCATTTGTGGGGAAATTCAAACCCGCAACGGTAGCACTGCCTCTCAGGTTGGATCCGACAGGCTGAGTTCCAGGTGTCTTGGCGGGACGAGGCGCCAAAGTGGCGGGACTGTCCTTGCGGGTTGGTGATGGCGGCCACCGTATCTAGTTTCCTTGGATTTTCTATGTTAACTGCTTGAGCGTCGACATGCTCGTAGACCCTTGCTAGTTCCTCTATCTCCTGCAGGGTGAGGGGTTTCTTCAACAGGTGTTTCCTGAACTCGGAGGTCAGACACCCCTCGATCTCCCTTAGCCGGATGGCTTCGTCATCATTGAAATTCGCAAAGTCATAGTATGTTATTTTCCTTTGGAGGCGCAAGATGAACTGTCCTATTGTTTTGTGGGGTGCCTGGGTACACTGGTTGAATGTGTATAGTTCATAGTCTCTGTACGGCAGAACCACTAGGCGTCCATTGATTGCAGCGATGCGTAAACGGTAGGTTGTTCTCTCTTGAGTGGGGATGGTTTTAATGACACTTTTGATGTCCTTTCCTACCAGCTTGGTGAATATGTCTAGCTTGTTGGGTGCGTCTTGATTTCCCACAGCTCTTATGAATTCTTCAAACTTGTCCATCCATTCCTGCCATCTCTGGCCTTGGTTCTCTTGTGGCTCGAGCGTGAAAGGATTTGGACGGCGTAGAAATGATATTGGGTTTGGTGGTGTTACCCCTGCTAGGGGTGGTATGGCACCATCTGCTGCCGCGCTTCCTCATTGCGACATTCTTGTTTGAGGTGGTTCGGCTTCTCAGTTTCTGCTGTTGCCACGTCCTTAGGGCACGTGTTCTTGTTTGAGGTGGCTTGTTGCTCTTGTTACTTGTCCTTTTCATATAGGCTGTCCTCGCTTTCTAGTGGGTTGATGGGCCTGTGTTGCTTGTAAATCGTCCTTTTAATGTAGGGTGTCCTCGCTTTCTAGTGGGTTGGTGGGCCTGTTGTTCGCTTTCTAGTGGTTTCTATGGGCCTGTAAATTGTCCTTTCTCATATGTAATCCTCGCATTCTAGTGGCGTTCAGGATATGTAGGCAGGTTTTCTTTTCCGGGAGTATAACGCCAGTCCTCGCTTTCTAGTGGTTTTGTTATTCAGGTGCCTTATGCGTCCTGACTCTTCATGTGGCACGTTCCGCCGCTTGTTCCCGCCCCTTGGGCCGCCTCTGTATCTTGCTGCAGCCATTGTCGGCGCACTGCGTCACTTGTGGTTCTTCTGCTTCTTCCTTCGTTTCGGTCCTCCATGCCGGCCGCACTGCTGGACGTGCTCTTCTTTGGGCGGATCTTCTGTCCGTGGGATGTCCTCTCGCCACCTGAAGCCTCTTAGGGGCGGTCTCTCTCGCTGGCAGCACTGCTGGGCCTCTCCTCCCTCCAGAGCCTTCGAGCGTGGTCCTCCTCACTGGCAGCACAGCTGGGCCTTTCCCTCTGAGCTGGTCCTGCTGCTCTACTCCTTCCGACAGCACTCTGCGTTCTCACGCTGACCATGCAGCTCCAACCCTGGAATCTCCACCTCCTTCGGTCCGGGCCTTGCCCATCCCCTCCTCATGGGACGGTGCCGCGGGCTCCTGCTCGTTGCAAGTTGTTGCGTTCTGGAAACAGGCCCACTCATACAATGACGTACAGACACGATATATGTCTTAACCCTTTTATTGTCATCTCCTTACTGACTTCCCTCTCCCTCCCCTCCTCCCTCCTGCCCCCTCCCTTCCTGGTTATTACTTTCACTTTCCCTTAAAGGTGCCGGTGCCTTGTGGCCTGTGACACCTCGTTGAGACCCTTGAGCACAATTCGATTTTAGACGGTTTCTAGATCTATCTGCCTTGGGTGTATGTTGATTCTTTGGGGTATTTTTCTCTTGCATGCCGGACCACTTCCCTTGTCTTGGCAATCAGTGGATTTTTTAATTTGTTGAAATTGAATTGAAACAGGGAGGGATACCGCAGTAATTCATTGGGAATTACAATACTTTAAACAGAACCTTTTTTTAATTAAAATGTTTATATGAAATGATTGTAATTGTTAAGCCGATTTTAGCTTCATTGATAATGAATTTTAATTATGTTGATTCTTGACGTATGTGCTTAATGAATTTTCTAAAATGACTTTTGAATAAATTATGATTATTGTAGAGAGAAATGTGTTTTTTTTCCTTTTTTTTGTTAAATGTTATTGTATAACCATGTGACAATAAAAAATATATATGTATCAAGTCTCTGGCAGACCTTTTCAACATGATGTTTGGTGTCCCATTGCATATAGTTTCGAGAAACGGTCAGAGGCACCAGTGGTTTAATAGCCGCAGATTATTACCGGCAGCCAGTTGTGAGCTGAAACACTACATGTGCACTGAAAAGCTAATAATAGCTATTTTTCAGCCATGGTATAATGCCGATGAAACCCATAGTAAAAGACATCGAGGTGTTGGCAACACTGCTGGGGGCTGCATGAGGTCACAGGAAGTTGACATCCTGAGGGGGCCAGCAAAGGGAGCCTGTAATGTGCATACTGCAAAGCACACATCTAATGTCCTGAATTAAGGGGGCAGTCTGAGGGTGCCAGTAAAGGCAGATTGTAACATAAGTGGAGCAAAGCACACATTTAATATCCCACATTTAAGAAATATGTTGCTGTGTTGTAAGACTGCCACTGTGGAGGCAGTTGCTTGGGGACCATTTCAAATGAAAAAGTAGAAAGGCCCTGAGGCCTTCCCTGGGACAGATTCTATTGTATTAATGTTGATGATAATGCTAGTGCCGCCAGTACCAGTGCTACCAAAGCGTAACTATTCCTGACATGGGTGTTAAAGCAGACATATGTCTAATAGTGGGGCTGCCTTCAGAGTGCCAGCCCCTGCCATGTTGTGTACCAGGTGCACAGTGAGGGGTTGGGTATGCGCTTACTGTAGGAGTCCTTCTTTCCCTTGGCCCCCTCCACCTTGCTTTTGGGGCCGATCTTGAAGAAACCCCCCCATTCTTGCAGTAGAGCCCATTAGGCACCTTGAAGGTGCTGAGCGGAAATGTACCACTGCTCATCTCCGTGGGCAGCGCAGGCTAGGGGTGGTCCTGCGCACCATGCCCTCCTGCTTTGCTCACACTCTGGAAAGCCTTTGAACCCTGGCCAAGATAAAGTAAAGCCAAGCTACTGTTTCTCTTTGAGACCTCCCTCACATGCAAGCCTCTCACACAGGACATCCTAATGCCAGATTAGTTTGCAAACATATTCTCTATTGGTTTATATAGCGGAAAACACAAAAAGTTAATTGTACAGTGCACAGGGCTTTAACTGGTCTGGGGCTACGCAGGAATGAGCCATAGCAGTTTCCAATAAGTGCTCCTGAAGCATGGCCCTGCCAGAGCTCCCCAACCAGCCCTAGAAGTACCAACCCTCTTAGGCAGCTCTTTCACTAACTCAAAGAACCGCATGGTTAAAGGGCTGCCTGCTAAGGATGGCACTTCAGATTTAAAAAATAAGGCTAGGCAGGAGCACCTAAAAGTATGATTGCAGTACCCCGCCTCTCCTTTTGTTTCTTACTTAGAGGCACCGAGCCCTCAGGCAGCCCTTTAAATACATAGCTATGTTGAGTTAAAGGGCTGCTGAGGGAGTTGGCACTTCTCACAAACAAACAAAAGGAGCGGCTGGGCGCCCTGCTACCATTCTTTTTAGTGCACCCAGCCTTTCCTTTTGTTTCTTAACCCCCAAAAAAGCTCTGATTAAGAAACAAAAGGAGAGGCAGGATGCACTAGAACGAATAATAACAGTGTGCCCCGCCTCTCCTGCTTGGCTCCCACTGCCTTCCCAAGTTGTGAGCCAACCAATTACTAGCACCCCCACATTCTAACCCCACATATCCCTACTTGGTGTCCGGTTAAAGTTGAGAATTCAAAAGGTTTGAATGCAATAGGACCGAGTACATTTGCTCGAAAACAAAAGGTTTGAATTTCCTTTTTTAATTATATATTTTTTTTGGGTTCCCGTTTTGGTAAAAAAAAGTGTTTTTTACCACAAAAACGGGGATTGGGAGGGATAATCAAAAAATATATAATTTCGAACCTTCTGATTTCGAGCAAATGTACTCGAACCTATTGTATTTCGAACCTTTTGATTCGAAACCCTATAACCTCCCTACTTAGGTCACACACCCTAATTAGAGCCTCCCTCAATAGTTCCTCCCACTTAAAGCATTGTTAGCACATCATTTATGCCACAGGTTTTGCTAGCTGCCATTCTTTTACTTAACACCCTTTCTCGCCTCTCCTTCTCTTTAGCATTTTTTTGGTTTTAAGGTGGTGCTGAAGCACTATCGCATTTGCCAAAATAAAAAACCGGGACTCGACACTATAATTTACGATTGTAAGGACACACGCAGCAAGCATAAATAAAGTTCTGAAATCTACTCATAACGCTCCTCTAGGCTAGGGTGACCAGACGTCCTGGTTTTCCCAGGACAGTCCCGGGAAATCGCCCTCCATCCCGGGGTCCCGGTAGTTTTAATACATTTTATAAACCCTTCCCGGGTTTGCAAGGGTGGGTGGCTACGGTCCCGCTTTTTGCCAGGACCCGATTTCGAAATCCTGAAATCGGACCCAGGCGCCACTTTTCCTGCTTGAATAGGTGTGTGAAAAGGTGGCGTGAAGGCTTTTCTCAACCCCATTTCCTCCCCCTCCTGCTCCCCGGCCGCTCTCCTCCAATGAGAGGAGTGTGCCTGTGAGCATACCCCCTCTCTGTGCCCACTGTTAGGCCCAGCGGGGCCTCCGTTAATAAAGAGAGGCACGCCGAGAGATAGAATACACGTCTTCTTTTATTCCGGTACAACTTCGAACTCCCGTGGGGCGATCCTCCCACGCAACGTCACGCTTCACGTGGCCGGACCACGTGACTCGACTTGTGTCTCTTAAAGAGACAGTGTAACAACACCCCCGGACAAATGTCCTTACAACAACAACAACATTAACATTCTTCAACTAGGCGCATCGGTTTCTTCACGACCCGATGGGGTCGACCGTTGGCGGCTTCTCCTGGATCATCTTCCAGCTCTTGCACTCTCCTCCCTCCTGGGCGAGCCAAGAATCTCGGGGGTGACCACAGCGAGTCTCTCGGGTCCGTTGGTAATGGTTCCGGATCTGGGGGATCTCGCTCCTGCGGGCCCTGACCGGCGGTGAGTTTGAACTGCGAGCAGTTCCGAGTTATTTCTCGTTCTTCATTTTCAGCTGTTACCATGGTTCCTTTGGTGGCCGTCACGAGAAGCGGCTGTGGGGAGAACCTTGGGTCAGTCTTTCTGATCATCGTCTGTTGGACCAGTACTTCGTCTCCCACTTGGATCTCTTTCGGGCGAGCGCCTCTTTTTTCATCGGTTCGAATGCGGGCCCGTTCCTTCCGTTCCGCATCTCGCATTAGAACTTCCGGATCTGCTTCCGGCTTGTTGTTGGGGTGTCTTATGATGCGAGTGCGAACTTGGTATTTTACCATCATCTCGGCCGGCGTCCTGTTTGTGGCCTCGTGCGGCGTGTTTCGATAGTCCCGAAGCATTCTGCACAGAGCCTGGTGAGGGTCAACATTTTCTAGCCTGGCTCTTTGTAGGGTCTTCTTGATCGACGACATGAATCTTTCGGCCATCCCGTTGGCTTGTGGCCACCTTGGTGTTATTTTCTGGTGTCTGAAGCCTAGATGCTTGGCGAAGGTTGCGAAGTCGTGACCACAGAACGACGGGCCGTTATCCGACTTGATAACTTCTGGTATGCCCCACTCACTCACGACCTCGTCGAAGACGGCTGCTATGTGGGCGAAGGCTGTAGACGGTGACTTTTTCACTATTGGGAAGCGAGAGTGCTCATCAATGAACAGTAGTAGGTATTCGCCAGACTCGAGGGGCCCATAGAAATCTATTGCCACTCTTTCCCATGGGTGATCGGGGATCTGCAGTGACTGTAGTGGTGCGGGGGCTTCGGCCCTGGCTGTGCATTGACATGCCATGCAGTTTCGTACCCATCGATCTACTAGAGCGTCAAGAAATGGGAACCATACATGGCACCGCAGTTGCCGTTTGGTATTGTCTGCCCCGCGATGGCCTTCATGGGCTGTCTTTATGATGTCCGATCGTAGGGCCGCTGGGATTATTATTCTGCACCCTCGAAGGAGTATGGACTTGTCCTTGACGGCTAGTTCGGTATGAACTTTTGCCAACCTTTCCAGTTCATCTCGATTCGCTTCCGGGTGTTCCGTTAGGAGTTTCCTGTATGATTTCCATCTGTTGTGTTCTGTGAGTTTGATAGCCAGTGCTATGGATGGGTCAGCAGCTGACACCTCGGCGACTGTCTCGAGTGAAATTGCCGGGGGAAGAGCGTTTGTGGTGACATAGCTGATGTATTCTACATCTCCCTTTCGCTGTGTGGCTTTTCCTGTGGGGTGTCTCGACAAGTAGTCTGCTGGGTTGTGTTCCCCCCCCGGACGATGAATGATGTGATAGTCATATTCTTGCAGGCGGATACCCCACCGTTCAATACGTGGCGGCATCTTCGTTCGAGGGTTGCCGAACAGTGATAGGAGGGCTTGATGGTCCGTTATTAGAGTAAACTTTTTTCCTATGACAAAGTTGTGGAAATGTTCGCATGCCCAGACTGCTGCCAGGCTTTCCTTTTCTGCCTGCGAATATGCGGACTCGGGTTTCGAGAGGGCTCTGCTGGCGTAGGCCACCACATGTCTCGGGTAGGTGTCTGTCCCGTTTGTTTGAGCGAGGATGGCACCCAGCCCGACTGGACTTGCATCGACCACGATTTCCGTGTGCCAGGTGGGGTCGAAGTAGGCAAGTTTCCTGGCTTCTGCTAGGTGTTGCTTGATGGAGTCGAACGCATCTTGGCAATCGGCCGTCCAGGCGAAGAGCATCTCTTTTTGAAGGAGTTTCCTGAGTGGTTCCGTGATTGTGGCATAATGGGGTATGTATCTCGCGCAGTAACCTGCCATCCCCAGAAATGATCGCACGTCCGCTATTTGCCTTGGTTCCTGTAGGCCGAAGATCGTCGCCACTTTGTCGGGATCCGGTGTCATTCCATCTGCGGAGAATATGTGGCCAAAGAACTTCAGCTTGGTTTTGCTGAATCGACATTTGTCGACGTTGAGTGTGAGTCCAGCGTCTTGAATGGCTCTGCAGGTGGCGCGGAGAGCTACATCGTGTTCCTCCTTCGACTTGCCAAATACTAGGATGTCGTCGCTGTAGTTAAGTGCTCCTTTGATTGGGCGAATGATTTGCCTGATGGTTTCGTGGAAGATCTCTGCGGCAGATGAAATGCCAAAGTTGAGGCGCTTGTACCGGAATAAGCCGTCGTGCGTGGCGAATGTTGTTATGCCTCTGGATTCTGGATGAAGTACCAGTTGGTGGTAACCCTGGTTAAGGTCCAGTTTCGAGAAAAGGGTGGACTTGTTTATCTGGACGATCATGTCCTCGATGCGGGGGCCGGGGTGTCGCTCACGCTGGATTGCGGTGTTGGCGACGCGCATGTCGACGCAGAGTCTGAGCTGTCCCCCTTCTTTTGGCACTATGACTAGTGGGGAGACCCACGGGGTCGGGCCCACTGCTGGTTCAATAATGTCATTTTCTAGGAGCTGTTGGAGCTCAGCTGACACGGCGGCTTGGAGGTGGAACCCGACTCTCCTCGGGTGTTGGGGAACTGGGCGGACTGCGGGATCAATGTGCAGTTTGATTGAGGGTCCTTTCAATTTTCCTAGGCCTTTGCATATGAGGGGGAATTCCTTCACGATGGCGTCTTTTGATATCACGTCCATCTCTCTGGTTTCCGCTTGGATGTTTGACACGCTTTCTGTCATTACTTGAGTTGGTTCTGATGAGTGGATCATGTCCCCATCTTGGACGTGTATGTCTATGAGTCCCAGGGAGGAGGCCGTCCTGTAGCTGAGGAGGCACCTTCCTTTAGTTGGGCTGCGAATTACGTGTATGCTTGTCATCGTGGCATGGTTGCCGTGAATGAGGTGGCGGGTGAAGAAGCCAATTGATTGTAGTGGAGTGTCGGCGCCCCATTGATATATCTTGGACTCAGATGGTACTAAGGTAGGTTTCTTGGGAATCTGGTGAAACTCCTTTTCTCCCATTATGTTGACCGTTGCTCCTGAGTCGATCAGGAAGCAGAATTGGTGGCCTCCTATTTCCATTGGTATCTTGGGTGCCTCGCGTGCTTGTCCTTCGTCCATGATGAGGTTGACATATTCATCTTGTCGATAGTGATCAAACTGATACTCTTCCACTTCGGGGTGCTGTAGGTGTTGGTCCACCTCATAGTGAGATACGGGCGCTGGGGGCCCGTCGTATTCATCTCTAATGCGGGATATTTGTTCATACTGTCCGTCGCCTTGGGGTTCTTCCGAGGGGTAGACGTCTTCAACTACCCTGACATACCTTCTTGGGCTTTGTTGGAACGGACGCGACGAATAGCCTTGGCTTTGTGGATTCCTGTAAGGTATTTTGAACTGTGGGGCGACCGGTGGTCTTTGGGTTGGGAACGGTTTGCCCTCCCTGCAGACTGATTGGAAGTGTCCCTCTCTCCCGCAGTTGCCGCATTTCTGGGACAATGCGGGGCATGTCCCTGCATGGGGATACGGCATTCCACAACGGTAGCACTGGCGTTGCATTCTCGGAACAGTTGAGTAGGTGAGGTCGGGTCCTCTCTCTGTTGTCCTGGCATTATTGGCCTGCATGGCCGCGATCACCTCGTTGTTATCATGCTTGGAGGGGGCGGTGCCAGTTATTTGCGTCACTTGCTTTTCGACTCTCTCGAGGATCCTTGCCATGTGGCTGACTTCATCAATCGTGACGGGGGCTTTTAAGAGTTGCTTCTTTAGCGTTTGGGATACGCACCCTTCAATCACTCGCAATCTAATGGCCTCATCTAGGGAGAATGCGTGGAACTGGCAGTTCGCACCTTTTATCCGTAGGCGGGTGATGAACTCGTCGACCGTTTCATCTGCCCTCTGTTTGCACTGATTGAAAATGTATCTTTCATAGTCCCTGTTGGGTTCGATCACCAGTCTTTTGTTCAGTGCTGCAATGAGGGCTGGGAAGTCTGCTTGCTCTGCCTGCGGGATGGTTTTCAGAAGTATTTTAATGTCATTCCCTGCGAGGTTCAGAAACATGCTGCGTAGTCTCGGGGATTTCTCTTCGCCCGCGGCGTCAATGAAGGTGTTGAAATCTTCCAGCCACTCGACCCACCTTGGGCCTTTGTCCGCCTGTGGCATCATGGAGAAGGGGGGTGGCATGCGCCATGCTGTGGTTGCTGTGTTCCCCGCTGGGGCGGGGGGACCCGGGGCCTGCTGATCTTGGGGAGCGCTCATAGTAGCAGTGAGCAGTGCCGTTCACTTGTGTGTGTCTGTCCCTGAGGGGGACTGTTGCCCTGGTGGCAGGTGCTGAGGGCTGGCGGGCAGCGCAGGGTGACACCCACCTTTCACCGGGGTCCTGGCGGCGGTCTCCGGAGTCTGTATGGCTTGGCGGGCAGGTGGACGTATCCTCGACGTCGGTCTCCGGCTGTGGGGGCCGGGCCTGGGTTAGGCGTGCTGGTGGGTGCCTGGGCCTGGGTCTGCTGCTGGGCTGGGCCTGGGATCAGTTTAGACGCTGGAGCCCCCGTGGAGCTGGGCCTGGGGTCAGGCTTGTCTCTGTGGCGCACGTGGAGAGTTCGTTTTGAATTTACAACACACAAAAAAATTTTTTTTTTTTTTTTTTTTTTCTTGTGTGGACCGCACCCGCGCCCTTCCTGTGTGTCGTGGGCACCTCGGGGTGGGTTGCTGGTGGGCCGGGATCGGCGTCTCGTGAGATCCGGAGTGGAGGAGGAGGCGAGCGCTCGCAGGCTGGGCCTGTCGGCACCCGACGCGCACTGCGGAGCTCGGATGGCGCCGTGGGCGGCGAGGAGGAGGAGGAGGAGGAGGAGGAGGAGGACTCGGCGGCCCTGGAAAACGCCTCGTCGCCAGTTGTTAGGCCCAGCGGGGCCTCCGTTAATAAAGAGAGGCACGCCGAGAGATAGAATACACGTCTTCTTTTATTCCGGTACAACTTCGAACTCCCGTGGGGCGATCCTCCCACGCAACGTCACGCTTCACGTGGCCGGACCACGTGACTCGACTTGTGTCTCTTAAAGAGACAGTGTAATACCCACCACCCCGCAACAGGCCAGCGACAAAGAAGTAGAACTACAGTTGTATTTGTGTTTACGCTAGTCCTACTTCTATGTCTATGGCCTGTTCCATTTTTGGTTTTTTTATCTGGTCACCTTACTCTAGGCTCGAGGCCATCACATTGTACCTGGGCCTTCATGTTCTGAGGGGGAGACCAGCGAGCAGCGTTCCATGCTCTCCTGGTGCTCATTGAAAGGCTAATTGTGTCAGAGGGAAATTGTGAGGGTGGGATAGCTCTCTCGGCCACACACAACGCAACCTCTTGACCAGTTGGGATTAGGCTTCTTCTCTGATCATGGTACACAGCCATTCTACTCCTTTGTTATTGGCTCTCTTTTTTGTTCTCACGTATTCCTTTCTATTTGCCCACTATTTCCCATTTTCTCTTATTAACAATTTTGGTTCTAGCTTCTGCTGTCCGTGCAGCATCCCTTTATAAATCCTGCTTTGAGTGACTAGCTTTCACTGCTGACTTTCTTCTTCTCTGTACTTCCACCACCTATTGAATAACGAAAAGGATGACACAGTAAACCTTATAAACCACCACCCTTGGAAATGCACGAGGATACTGCATTGGTTAATGACCCCCATTAGGACTCTAGGGTCTGTGCCAGTCGTGTGTTCACAATACTGTACAAAATAAATGACAAGCATTACTTGCAATGTCGTGTGTTCACAATACTGTACAAAATAAATGACAAGCATTACTTGCAATGTCGTGTGTTCACAATACTGTACAAAATAAATGACAAGCATTACTTGCAATGTCGTAGCACGAAAGACTTTACATTCCAAGTCACCTTTAATTCATATATTTTTTAGCTAAAATGCACATCCAAAAGACGAACAATTACAGGAGAAGGATAGTCTAAACCATTTCAGCAACAAATTATCTTTGAACTGGGAGAGGCAAAGTGCAGTCATAGTGATGGCTGTTCTTGTCTCCTTCTCAAAGACCAAAAGGGAGTTTTTCTCCAATTGAAGGATCATGGCAAATTGATTTATTTTCTATGGCATATATGTCCTGCCTCCTGCTTAGGTAATTCATTTGCCAAAAGGATGTTTTTTTTATCCATTTGTTGAGGTCAATGGAGACGATTTTAGTGAAAAATAGCGTTGACCTCCTTTGTCATGTATTTGGATTTCCCTTTTCCATTAAACAATTTTGAATTAATTGGCATAGAATAATTTGAGGTTGAAGCATGATTTAAATGGCAGGTCTCTTATTTACAGATGACATAATATACATGGTCCTGAGGAAGACACAGTCCCGTAAATGGTGGACAGTATGTCGAAACTAGTTTACAGCTCTAAAGCACACGTATATCTTGGAACTTCGATTTAGAGAATCTTGCCGCAACCAGTTGACCTTATTTGTTCTATGCTGATATATGTCGTTTTTGACGTTTATGTTATTTTCTGGTATTTTCTTTCCAAAAAAATGTGATCAATGTTTTACTAGTTCATGAAATAGGGTTGCGATAAAAAAATATATGTAATGAATTTGTGTTCTCAATTTAGAGAACTTTTAACCAGAAATCATAATTTTTGGAATATGTAATAAATAACAAATACATTTTTAGAACACGTTTGTACTAAAATATGTTCTTGTGAGGGTTATAGAGCATTTAATGCTGCCCCCAATTGATTCCTATGAATTCAATTATATATTGAATTATTTAATTTTCCCTCTAGTTACTCATTTTCCCTTTACACATGAATGCAGTAACACCATCAGTGGAAGCCATGCCAGTGGATCTTCACTCCTCCCGCGTGGATGTATAGTGATTGATCACTAGAATGGATGTGGCCATGGTTCCAGGCATCTCAACATGGCATTTGACATCCAAAGCCACTTTTCCTCAAATTATTTGTGTGGAAAATAGGGTACTTGTGTGCCAAACTGCATGTGTAATCACATTCGTAGATTCATGGAATCGAATGCACAGGATATTCTTTAGACTTGTGTGGATTTTGCACATGCTCGGCATGGCCCTGCGAGCGGCCGAGTGCCTTGCGCAAGACTCCACGCCGAGCGTGGGCGAGGCCTGCACATAGGGCGGAGTAAGGGGTGGAACTCAGAAAATTAGAAAGAACAAAGGAAAAAGTGTGTGCTTTACTAGGGATGGGCCACAAGAAGTCCATAGCACGCCCACAAATGCGCAGAGCAAAGCATATTCATGGTTGTGACTGCGCAACCTCTTGCTTCGAAATGCCCATTCAAATCTCTCCATCTTGCCACCAACTGAAGGCAGACGTAAGGACACTTGTGCATAGGATCCACAGCGTGGAGGGGAGTTTGCATGTCGGATTTAGCGGTGCATGCATGCAGACGGGGTTCCGATTGCACTTAGTGGTGCGCGTAGGCTGCGTAGTGGGGTGCTTGGCCAGTTTACGGGCGTTCGCACGCAGATTTTCTGACTTTTAAGCGATTTAAACTTGCGAATACGGTTACTTTGCCCAGTAAATTCCATGAATACGTGCATTTTTTTATCTGTGCAAAGGCTCACACAGTGCCGTTCTAGGCACGTGGCAATTGCGGGAAAAATGAGCACTTTTCCATTAATCATGCCCTATGATTTTCATAAACTGCATTTGAAGGTCTATTGAAAGAACACTTATTTATATTATGTATAGTAAGATCAAGGGCTTTTAGTATTTGTTCCAAGTTTGGTGATGCATGAAAAACGTGGTATTAATTCAGTTACTGCCCATTTTGTGGGCGATAACAGAATTACTTATTTTTTTCCTGCACTGCCAAATTATCCTTTTTGGCGTATTAACCACTGGCAGAACTACTGTGGTGCAAATCCACAGATTTTTGGAGGAAAAGTGCCAGATGCACCCCCAGATTGTGCTGCAGGTGAATCCACCTCTTTTCCTCCATAAATCCATGGATTGATCAGGCAGGAATGATGCCGCGGTAAATCTGCCAAAAATCACAATTGAGTCCTATGGACTCCAAAAATGGGGAATTACACTGCCCTGCCACCACTTGTAATTCTGTGGTAAACTCATGGGAGCAAGCGGGAGTAACAGTAACTGATTTTGGTGGTAGTTTGATGGCTTTACAGCCGAATTATCACCAAACTCAAAATGAGGCCCTGTATGTGGACACGATCATATGCATAATCAACGTTTCATGAATAAATATTAGGCTCTCTAACCTCCATGCTATAGTTAAACCGAGCATTGTGAAGTAATGGTGTAGTGTGATTTAGTGTAAGTGTGTAAGGGCGTGTGTGTGTTTGTGTGTAAAACTATAATCTGAAAATGTTCGTGTTTTGTTACCGATGTAGCCCGCAGGCCTGTGGATTATAGATCAATTTTTTAATATCTTGAGTTTAGCTGATCAGTTTTTAAAATGTTAGATTTATACACAAGTCTCAGGTAAGGGCTAGGCATATGGTAAAAATTGGAAGTAGCAAAGGAGACATTTTCAAGATATGTGCTGAGACATTTTTTCTATCTTTTGGGTTTATAGAAATTCGGATGCAAGACAGGACATAATTTTGCCTAGGTTTATTCACATGGCAACGTCCACGAAAGTTCACTTAATTCAGTGTATGTGATGGCATGGGGCCGAGAAAGCTTCATGTCATATTTGAATAAGGGCAAAAGCTAGGCAAAAACGTTTGCTAATTTTCTTCTGTACAGTGTCATGCATCATTCACTATAGTCACTACAATATCGAACAGTGTCTCAAACCCATATTCTACAACTGGGTCCAGTAGAATCAATTTTTAGATTTCACCTGGAAACTCCACTGGCATTAGCTACTTACAGCTGACATGCATCCATTTCCCATATGCAGCCCCAGCCTTTCTAGGTTTTCTTGTGCTTGATGGCATGGTGCTGAAGCACAAATTCCACTTCCGTTTCGACTGAAGCCACTTGCTGTCATATGGGATTTTGAGCATCTTTCGAATGGTTAGGAAAAAAAATATGTGGTGATGTGTGTCCCTCGCCCTGCACTGCACCACCCTTCCTCTCTATGCCAAACATCTGTGGACGGTTCTGTGTGTACACCGCTCTTTCCCCTCCCGAGTCACTCCTTGCCCCCCTTTCCTTTGCTTCTCATGCCCCCTCTTTCTCGGACCACCTCCCACATTTCCTCACTACTCGCCAACTCTTGCCCTTTGCACCACTCTTTCCCTCGCCCACTTTCCAATGGCCACACCAAAGCCAGAACTGTTGGACTTGCCAATGTGTGTTGCTATTGCGTAAAACCAGTTGCTTGTTATGTCTTTTGATTACCTCTAGTTATCCTAAGTAATATTGTGTGACATGCTGCTGTGAATAAATGTTTATATATATTTAAATAACCTACAGAGACTCTTTGTGGCTCATTGCCCTACTGGTGTAACCTGAAGAGAATGTATAGAAAGCATGCATAAAGCGTGTACTCGTCCTTTTACCTTTCAGCAGGTTGTCATTGATTTGTATGGCGTAGTGGGGGTATACGGTGGAATTGCTGCCACCCACAATCCCATCCGCTCCACCATACAAATGCCCATACATTATCACCTGCACCTGATTTTGATGCTGGTTGTAATGCATTGGCTTCCGATGGAATCCACCTGCTTCTTGTACTTGCTAAAAGTAGGCAGATTCCATAACTATCCATTGCAAATGCTGCCTGCCATACATAAACAGCAGGCAGCATTTATCTGCTCTAACAAGTGCAATAATGCAATGTCGTATGCTTTTGCTACTTATTGCATTTCACGACGCAGATAACGAAAATTGCACAGACGGTTCGTTTTGGCACATGAATGAAAATGTAACAGATCCCCCCTCCCTGTAATTTGGCAGTTTCAGAAAGTGATCTCCATTGTATCTAGTGAGATGGCCTCTGTGTGCTACTCTGAAAGAGGAGACAGCCCACCCGCCTTCTACAGAGTACAGCTGAGCCTTCAAACTCCGTAATAAATGGTGAACCTGGGATTCTCATGGACTCCTTGTTTGACACTGGATTAAGAATTACAGATGTTGGGACATTGAGGCGCTTGGGGAAGACCACCTTTGGACCACCACAAAGCTCTATTCGTCTGTCAGTGGTCGAAGTGTACGAAAAGAAGAAGTGGAACTATGTTACCTACTGGCCTGCCTCCACTCCCCACAAACCCCATCGCCATGCCCCCTCCCACACGTAATACAAACTCCCAATCACATGCGCCTGCTGATAAAAGGAAAGGAACGTTCAGTGCAGTGCACTGAAGTGCAAGTTTCATCTTCTTTAAACTTTTATTTTAAAACAAAACCATACCGGAATGGTTTCTTTTTAAAATAAAAGTAAAGGAACAGTAAAACATAATTTAAAAAGTAGAGGAGCAGCGCTCCCAAACGCTACCGTCCAGTTCGAACACTGGACAGACCAGCTCCAGGCCAGAGCCATGATCATATGTGGCTACATCTGGCATATAGCATTTTATAGAGTGGGCCTCTAGGCATCATCTCTAGATACAGCCACGACTGTAGCCCTAAAACTAGAACTACTGCCACAGAACAGGTACACTCACATTCAGGTTACTTAGCTAGGAGAAATTGGTTATGCAGAGATGTTGCTTTACCTTGACCTCCAGAGACCTGGGGCTTCTGGGTGAGCATATCATCAATTGATAAACCTTCGTCTCTGGGGATAGGAGCCTGAATCGAATAAAATGGTATGCCAGGGTCATCCAACAGGTAAAAACAAGATATGCTTGCTTTACCCTTCATGCACAGTACTGTGCATCAAGAGTAAAGTAAACATAAGTGTTATTCGTGAACAAACTGGCCTACAAGGAATGTAGGTAGTCTATCCATGTAATAACACTTATGTTTGCATGCTAAGTGTTGGGTGAGTTGGTGTAAAGTGGTATGGTATGGTGGGCAGTGGTTTGGGGTGGGGTGAAGTGGAATAGTCTGGAGTAGTGTGGGGTGAGGCGGCATTGGGGGTGCAAAGTGAAATTGAGTGTTGTGGGGTTGAGTGAACATTTGGGGTATAGTAGGGAGGTGTGCAGTGGAGTGTAATGGTGTTGGCCGGGGTAGCGTTCAGTCATTGGGGTAGTCATAGGGTGTGGTGGCATGGGCTGGGGTTGAATGGGGTGATTTGGTGGAGTGGTGTGGAGCGGGGTGTGGTGGAGGGGGGTGGAATGGAGTGGTGTGTAATGGTGTAGAGTGTATGGGAGTGAGTGGAGTCATGTGGGGTGTAATAGAGTGGTGTGGAATTGTCTGGAGCATGGTGGGATGAAGTAGTATAGAGTGGTGTGATGTGGGGTGTGGTAGAGTGTTGTAGTGTGTAGTAATGTGGGGGTATGTGGTATGGAATGGTGTGGGTGAATGGTATGGGTAGAGCAGTGTGTACAGTGATGTGTGGGGTCGGGTGAATTGGTGTAGACTGGTGTGGGCAGTGTGGTGTGCAAGGGTGTGGATTGGTGTGTGGTGGAGTGTAATGGGATGGAGAGGAGTAGAGTGTTGTGAGGTGGTGCAGAATGGTGAGGACTGATGAGGGAGAGGTATGGGTAGAGTGTGGTAGTGGGGGATGAAGCTGTGTGGAATGGGTGGGGTGTTGTGGGATGGAACGATGCAATATGGGATGAGGTGGAGTGATATGGGTTGAGGTGGCATGGTGTGGGATTATGTGGAGTGATGTAGAGTGGTATAAGGTGGGATGGAGTCATATGGGGTAGGGTCGTATGGCATAGAGTGGTGTAGATGAGTGGGTGGTGCAGTAAAGTAGTGTGTATGGAGTGGTGTGGAGTGTGGTGTTGCATGGTTTGGAGTGGGTTGGAGTGGTATAGAATGGGATGGCGTTCAGTAGAGTGGTGTGGTGTGAAGTTGTTTGGGGTGGGTTGGGGTAGAGTGATGCAGAGATGGAGTTGGAATATAGTGAAATAGTATGGAGTGAAATGGTGTGGGGTGGAATGGTGTGGGGTGATGTGGAATAGTCTAATATGAGGTGGTGTGGTGGAAGAGTTAAGCGTGGAATGGGGTGTTGTGGGGTTCAGTGTAGTGATGGGGAGGTGTCGGTTGTGGTGGTTTGGGGGGGTGGAATGGGGCTGAATGGAGTGGTGTGGTGGAGTGCTGTAGAGTCAGGTGTGGTGGAGTGGTGTTGGGTAGCACTGTCATTCTTTCCTCTTTTATGGCATCATTCTAACCCCCTGCGCTGTCATTATTTCCGCCTTGCCCTGTGATTCCTCCACAGCACGCTATTATTCTTCCCCCTTGCACTGTCATTCCTTCCCCCTTGCACTGTCTCCCCTGTGCTTTCATTCCTCGTTCCTTTCCCCCATTCTAAATATATAATGCAATAAACAATTACAAACGCCGAAACTATTGGCTTGGTCAATGCGTGTTTGGGTTTCGAGGCGGCACAGTTTTGTTGGGTTCGGAGAGAGCACTGTAGTTGGTGACTTGGGGTACCGTTTTCGGAGGTAGAGCTGCATTTGTTTATTTGATCTCATTGGCAGGAGCATTGTGTGCTCTGATGCTGCCACTGCGATGATCATAACATCTTATATTGTCAGCAGTTTTCCGTGGATGGCTTATTTTAGCAGTGTGCACTCCCCTGTGTGGATACGGATGCAGTAACTCACTCTTGGGATCCCATGCCGGCCTGGGAACCTGACGTGCACAGAGCCCCATGGGCACATGACAGCAGGTCTTATCACCTATGCATGCTCTCCTGCTCAAACATACACAGCTCTAAGCCCTTTATTGCTGTCTTTGGCAGCGGGTGTGACATCAGATAACCATGCTCTTGTTCAGAAGTATGTGTGCCAGTGAGTGAGTGTGCAAGTGTGTGTTTTCCATGTATTAATGTCCTTTACACTACACCTGGAGTTTATAGTGGATGTAGAACTGCATGACAGGTGAGTTTTTTAATCTCAGGAATGACAACAGCAGCTTGAGGACAATCGGGGGCCAGCTCATGTGAAAGCACAATTCGAAAATCAAGTCATGTGCCATTGAACAACTGTCTGGGTTTTTTCTGAATTGGCCTCCGAGAATTTGTTTTTAAATATTTGGTTGAAATGGTGGTTTTTACAGCACAGAATTGTCAACGTTGATTATTTTCCGAGTATTTTCTTGCTCGAGATTATATCCCGAAGCACAGAGAGCGATTTGTGGGAAAAACCCTGATATGAGATTACGCTAAATTAAAAACGAACTCTGTGAAATCTCCGGAGGTGACAGGAGCGTGGGCAAACATCTCTAGGCCTCTGCGTTTGTGTAGGCTATGTGGCTCAGGCTAGCATTTGCTAATTCGGGGCTAATCACTGAAGGCTCCAAGGGCTGTGGCCATGCTTGCCGCTGGTATGACCCATCTCTACCCTTATGAGGCTCTCTGGGAACTTTTTATGGGAGGACTTTTAATCACCAGGCCAAACCCTAATGGTAATTGGTATTCCTTATGTTGGGTTTTCTCCCTGTGCTTGTGTTGAAAAGCCGTTACAAAACTGCCCTATAACACAGACTAATAAAAAATAAAAAAAAAACATTTCAATTCGTTCTGTAGGGGAGCACATGAAAAACTCAAGTAGCTGCCATTCGACCAACAGGCCACAGGAACACTTTGAAACATTTGTTGCTGCTGGTTGTGTTCAGTGAAAAATAAAGCAGCCCTGTCCCAACAGATTATGCCATCACTGCCTCCTTTCAAGCTGGTTGTGCCCAGAGCAGACCATGAGACCTGTGAATGCAATACACAAGTGCTGCCCCAGTTTCATGCTGCCAGCGGAGCCCAATTCCCATCAACAACTCCCAGCATCTTAGCAAAATCTCTAAACTTCATTTGTTTGAGGTATTAGTAAAATACACATGTTGCATGCATATTTTGCACATGTGTAGCGCCTCGAATATAGGCAGGCATCGTGTTTTTTCGTTGATTGATTGAGTAGGGTTTACACTTCATCATCCCCTAATATCACAATCATGAACTCGCAGACTACGTGATAGGGTCTTGTTTGTGTGCAATGTATGAGTCAAGAGGAATCGTGGCTTTTATCTGACATCAAAAGACTAGAGTTCCTACATAGAAATAGCTACTTGGCTTGCGTTCCCACTTGAAATATATTACCACCACTCGAGCAAAACACATTTTTCTCAAAAAGGGTGCAAACATTTTTGGGAGGGAGATAGACCACTGGGTTTGCTAAATCGCATTTTAAAACCTAATCGGAAAACCAGGGGCATTGAAGTGGTTAGAGATGAACAAAATATTCTGATGATAAGGGCATTAAGAAAATGCTTGCTGAATTACTAGTCTGACCAACATGTTGCTCCACGTTCATATGCGAAACACCATCTTGATTATTTCAAGACCAAAAATGCTGCATATTATTAAAGATCTCAATAAACCTACCACATCATCAGAAATTACTGACGCAATGTGTTCTCTGGGCAAAGCAAAAGCGGCCAGACTGCATGGAATTCCCCGAGATTATTACACATTATGGCCAGACATCTTAGAGCCTCGGCTGAAGGAGGATATAGAGGAGACACAGAAGAACGGGGGAGCGTCCAGAGTGACTCTCTGCAGCAGGCCAAAAGTCTAGTATTTCATAAACCCCAAACAGATCCATAAATCTTTGAGTTTTATAGGCCCATCTCCTTAATCAACAC
Organism: Ambystoma mexicanum; assembly: GCF_040938575.1. Classification (NCBI taxonomy): domain Eukaryota; kingdom Metazoa; phylum Chordata; class Amphibia; order Caudata; family Ambystomatidae; genus Ambystoma; species Ambystoma mexicanum. The sequence goes on along the minus strand of NC_090921.1, from coordinate 1,023,112,722 downwards.
AGCTGCCAAAATAATAATAATAGAGTGTCTGGCTATGAGACTAAAACATCGCAATCAGACCCGATTTGTGGTCGGGCGACACTCCGATGATCTTACATCTCCTGGGATGGCCTGCTCATACTGGGGATGCTACGCTATGAATTCGGCTTTGAGGGACACTTTTTAGACTTGATAAATTATTATATCCATGACCCAGGGCTTCAGAGGTCACACATTATCTAACTTGCCCAACATTCCTCTTAGGGGCACAAGACAAGGATGCTGCCTATTCCTGTTACTATATGCACTTGCTGTGGAACACCTTGCAATGAAAAGACACTTGACAAATCACATAGAAGGAAGGAGAGGAACACACGCTTTGCCTTTACAGAGATTGCATACTTTTGACCCTCCCACAAATTGTTCAGATCATAGTATATTATGGCCAGATAGCTAATTACAAGATTAACTTTGACAACTCGGCAGTGATGCCAATAGGTACAGATACTTTTTCGAATCAGGGTGCAGTCACACCTTTTAAATTACAGTTTAATTTTATTATATTTCTAGGAAAATGTGTGCACTCCGATCTAAAGCGAATGTTTGCCCTTAATTGTTCTCTAACAGTCTCAAAACCCTTTGCAGATTTACATAAATGGATTGCCCTACTTCTGTCCTTAATGGGACAGATTAAGGCCATAAAAATGAGTGTCCTACCGAAGCTTACAAATCTGGCTTAAATTCTTCCTGTAGTCCCGCACTGATGGTAATTGTGGAAGTTAAAAGACAGTTTTCTGGGTTTCATGGGGAACGCGGAAAAGCGTGCTATGAATTTAAAATATTACAAGCAAAAAATCTCACTGTGACCTGCCAATGTCCTTGTAGATGACCTGCTATCTACACGCATAGCTACGCTGGCTTTATACTGAATCCCCCGCACCAACTCCTCTAGTAGGAAATTACTTGAGCTATAAATACTACAGCCCTTTGCAATGCAAGAAGTGTTGGCTCTTGAGGTTCATAGCAGAGAGCTACGTCTGGATATCAGGGTGTTCGATGTTGTTGGTCACAGTAGAAATTCAGTCTTGGATGGGTTGAGCTTCAGGTAAGGACTGGGCATCCAGAACTGGATCAATGAGAGGCAGGCATTGACCCTGTGGTTGTCTTCGATGGAGGATATCTTGAGGTAGATCTGTGAGTCATCTGGCTATTTGTGGATGTTGTGTAGAGCAGGGAGGATTCCAAGCAGTTCCATGATCATGGCGGAAGAGGATGGATCCTTGCAGGACTCTGCAGGTAATGGGAGAGTTGGTGATCTAGGGGAATCCATTTGTACGAACTGTTGGTGATTCGCAAGGTAGGATTTGAACCAGTTGAGGACAATCTCGCTGATGCCCCTATGGCAATGTAGATGGTCGGTGAGTGTCTGGTGGTCTACTGCGTCAAAGGTTGTTGAGAGGTCAATGACAGCCAGGAGGCAGGACTAGCAGTGCTCTCCTTTCCACCCCTCTTACCACATTCTTAGCACACTCCTCTACCCCCTACCTGGTGTTTCTACTCTCTTAAACGCCTTCCAATCTCCTGCCAATTACACTCCTGGTTCCTTTGATGTCACCTTCCACCACCTCCTCTTCCTTTATGTCTGCATGCAAACTCTGTACCTCTTCCTCCCTCCCTCCTTGAACAACCCCTCTTTTCACCTCACTCCTTCTGATGTTCCTATAAACCACCTCTTCACTGTTCGCCACCTCATTACTCCACTCTCTCTCCTACTGGCTTCCTCTCTCCCACCTCCTTCCATCTGCTCCACCACAACCTCCTTTTGTCCAAATCTCTCCTACTGTCCAGCCTCTTCTCAGTCTCCAGACTCACACATTACTTCCAGAAAGCCATATAGCAAGTAATCCCCTTCCTTAGGGATTTCCGCGCTTATCAGCACTCAGGTGTTTGACTTTCTCATGGAAGAAGTGGGTTGGTTATGCAATTTTCTTTTTAGACTTTTCAATGCTTTTGCAATCCCCCATGATGTGGAGGCCGTGCCTTGATCAAGGCCATCTGCCATTATGGATGTCACACTCCCACCAATCTCTTCTGCTTCTTATGCTAATCAGATAAATAAAGGATTCATAGGTCATGGTTGCCTGTGAGGTTCTTCTTTCCCCATAACCTAGTGACTGCAGTGCAACTTTATCTGCATTGACAGTACTAGGAACACCCTTTAACCCCCGGTGGCCCTAATGTAATCTCATGAAGTGACCTGGATGTTATGCAAGGCCACCTTTCAGGCGATGAAGGACTGTTAAGTATAGTATATAGTGGCTTTTGAGAAGGATCAAACCACAGAGCTGCAAGTAGTTAGTTTATACAGTACTATTCGAGAATGGGGCATCTTTTAAAGGGACATTGCATATCACAGAACACACAAGGATCAAGCACAATGCAGATGTGGAAAATGTTTCCCAACATCTCCTTGTTCAGGTTTTTCCTACAAAGATAAACTAAATCAATTCCCACAGGGTCAGGAATGTGTACAAAAAGTAACTGAACTGTGATCAGGATGGTTGTGCATCAAAGTATGCATACGGGCCTGCCTGGAAGGTTAATAATAGACCTAAAGCAAATGTTCTTTTAGTTCTCATTAGGCCGAGGCCCTTCGCTAAACATAACAAACCAAATCTGCAATACCTGCCCAGTGTGCCAAATAAACAATAGAGGGAAGGAAAAACCTTTTGAACAGTTCCTCCCGCTGTTTCAGTCAATGTCTCTGGTATTCACAACTGCCTTGTCAATGTTCTTGTGCAGCTAGAGTATAGTAATTGCAATTGGTTATTTTTAATGTGCTTAATACCCAGAGGTTTCTAAGCATGGACCCGGGGATCAAACCTGTGTTCCTCCACATCATTTTGCTTTCAACACAAGTGCATTGCACCTGAGCTATCCTCCCATGAGAGTGGGGAAGCCTCATTCTCCTGGACTAAAATGTGCATTGCAGCCTGATAGTTTGTGTCCCGTTAGAGCTGGCCTTAAACCAAGGCCCAGAGTCAATGCTACAGTCTTTACAGAGCCCTCCATAGGTGTCTCACCACCTTCCTCACTCTAGGTCCTGGTTCTACAGCACCCATAAAATGAACCTCTCTTCTCTTCTTCTTCCCACAACAAGCTCCTGCCAAGGGGACATTCCCCTGTTCCTTCATCCTCTTCTTTTCCTCTGCTTTCGTGCTTCTCCTTGACCCTCATTGAGACTCCTATTAGACTCCTATTAGGCTCATTCACCCAGACACACTCCTCCACCAGTACCAGGCCTCCCCTTGCATCTTCTCACAGTGTTGTCTCAGTGGCCTCCTCTTCCTAACGGTCATGCCTCCTATTCTATTCCTGACGATTGTCCATTTCAACTCTCCACTCTGATTACCCTCCTCTTTATCGGTCTACTCATTGTTCACTCCATTCTCTTTAGCCGACTCCTCCTTAGGCACCTATGTGTTATGGTCTGACCTCTTCACCCCCTCCTCATTGGCACCTCTTCCTACCTCCACCATACACACCTCTGTAACTAGCACTAACTTTACAATCCCTCACTTCCAAATGTCTGCCCCCTTATCACCCTAGCATTCTGTTGTGTGTTCACTCTCTCTCTCGCCCCCGACTCCCACTACCACCACCCCTCCATCCCTCCCCATCGGCCTCCTGTGTTCCTTCTGCACTGTTCCCAAATAAGCTTGTCCTCCAGACTCCCACTGTCTTCTGCCAACGCTCCTTGCTGCAATAGGGCTGTGCCCCAGCCTTCAAGCTTTACTCTGACCGTAGGGGAATCTGGTGTCTCTCTCTTTGCAACTGGGGTATTAATTGGCTTACAGTTTTGAAGTGTGGCTTGGGGTTTGTTAATTCCTCTCCATGGGCAGTCCTCACTCTGCTTGCCACATTTTGGCCCCATTCCTAGGGAGAACTCACTTAGCCTATATAATGTGTTAGGTGTATGTGCGTGGAGACCTTGTAAGTTGATTTTTTAACTGTGCAGAGCCTCATTACGAGTAGGGCGGTGCAGGAAAAAAGTGGCGGTAATGGAATTACTGCCATTTTCCCACTCTGCCATACTACGAGTTTGGTCCTGGAGTGGGGGATTTACCTCCAACATCATGCTGGAGGTAAATCCTCACACTTTCTGCTGAATAATCGGCAAACTCTGTGGTAATTCTGCCAAAATCCCCAAGGGCACTGCCCAACTCATAATGAGGCCCTTATCTCCTCATATAAGTCCCAGAGAGCTGCTATTCCACAGATGAAAGTTTAATCTGCCATTTTGGATGTGACAAGAAGAGCTGGGCATGCAGGCACTACCGGCTTCGCCAGATCGTTCCTTTATAATCAGTTTCCATAAAGAGACAAATGCTACTAAGGTGGAAATTTGACAATTCCCTTCCTCCTGCATGTTGAATGGCAAAGGTTGCAAGGGGATACAACTTAAACTATTTTTGCGCAGGTCACCAGGACAAGAATCGTATTGAGTTAAAGACCCCATTTGACTAAGGTATGATTTTTATATTCATTAGTCAAGAATTGAATAGATACATCAGGCAAAAAGGAAACCTTAGCAAAGCTGCTCTATTTACACCACAGATACCATAGAAGGACCCCAGGTCATAGAAGAAGACCCAGACTAGGAAATACCTTCCACAGCCCGACAGGAGGAAACGAAGCTCTCACAGAAGTATAAAGTGAAGACCATATAGGCATGTTATTATGGCACAAAAGGACATGGAGAGATATGAAAACAATATCCTGTGTAACAGACTACTCACAAAATGTATTTGATTATTCTTTCTTTTTAGAACTTGGTCCCAGAAAATGCTCCTTAGGAACGAAATGGAAATGGATTGGACATCCGTGGAAAGCCTAGGTCTCTGATAAATAAATACTTATATATGAAACCATGCTTTTGTAAAAACGTTTATGGACAAGTATGAAGAAGTGAATTACGGATGATCTATGTAACATGAATATTGATAATGTATATACACATATGTGAACCAGAAGTGATATATTCACATAAGGTCCTTCCAGACGTCTAGGACATTCCAACCCAGACAACATCCCTAGATATGTTTTGCACCCCACTATGCAAGTGGGGCTTTTCTGGCAACAGGCCAAATAACAATTTACAACTGAAAAACCATCCACCGGATACTACGAACATTAAACTAATCTATATTTGTGGTGCCCACTTAAAACCTTACCTCACTTAAAGGGGAATCTGGCTTTCACTTGAGATGGCCTGTTCCACAGCAGAACCTGCTCTTTGGCCCGGATGGTCGACTCTGTGGCATGTCACCTGGCACTCATGTGTGTTGTTCTTTCTCCCTGTCTGCTGGTTCAGCAGGGGTCAAGGAGTGACCACCTCTTCATCGGACGGATGTTGGCAAGAAAGCAGGTCTTGGAGCCCTGTGCAGCTTCTAACCAGGTTGGAAGCATATTAAAGTGAGTGCAGTCCCTCATTCCAGTCCTACTACATCACCATTTTTGGGGCATCAAGCCAATGAGTTATGACCAAAGATATTACATGGCTGAGTAGAGGCAAGGGGCACAGACACAGGATAGATTGGTTCACCCAAACTCCCACCTCAGCTTCGTGCTTCTCCTTCGTTACAAGGCCTTTATTGAGCAGGCAGTAATGTCATGCTGTCATAGCTACCGCGGGCGTGTGTCATGAAGATTAGAGGCGTAGCGACACAACGGTAATTATCTCAAGACATCTGAGTTCATATTTGCACATGTCAGCAGGCCCATCAACCGTCTCTCACATGCATTTAGCTGCCCTAGCATGTAATAAGGTACAGAATGGCAGAGATAGAGCAGTGCTCCTTTAAAAATGGCACAGACTGACTGGACCAAAGTGTTCGAGAGGTTTAGTAAGCGGTGCACTTTCTTGAGCAGATATGGGTGTTAACACCTACACTCTCTATTCCAGTTATTTGGGAGGGTGGAAGGACGGACGCAACAGTCTCCACTAAGGGGGTTTGCGTGCATGACATGATAAGTCACAGAGTAGGAGTATGATTGGTGGGAGACGAGCAAAGGGGATTTTTGGTGGGAGAGTCTCAGTTTTGCCTCTACTTGGGTTTATGGTGATTTTGGACTGAATCTCTGTCTATCCAAAAACACCGAAGCCTCGTGATAACCACAACCACTCCCTCACAGAGACGTATCCCTCAAAGCAAGAGTTCTTGGTTATAAACACTGAAATGGAACTGTGAAATCAATTGTGTCTGGAAATTGAAATTCATTACTAGGAAACATGAATCTGTGGGTGTTCACATTCCATGGTGTAAATATGTGTGCAATCTAAATAACGCATCTTTAGTAAGACTCACCCAATCCTCAGAAATCTCTCAACTTGCATCACTGCATAGAATTGACCCTGTCACCAATGACGTTATCACCTGCTTCGAAAGGACAACTCTATCTTAAAAGGAAATCATTGTGACCTATCCCGAAAGAATTATTAATGCTTGATGTTTTCTTGTGTTTTCAAGCAAAATCCTGTGGAGCACTTGGACACACTGAGGGGATCGGTCTGCGTCATACAAAACCACATAAATATGTCAGTAATGGTACAGAAAGAAGACCTGATTTTATGAGATGTGGAGGCAGTCCAGGGTACAGGGAGGATATTGTCAAAAGTCAAACTTTTTTGGTAAGTGTGATTGGGAAACAAGTCCCTCCTGAAGAGATGGCAAGTAAGATGTTATTTTATGTGAAATGGTTTTGGGCTTGTGAACGGTCAGTAGGGCAAACAGGGTGGTGTATGTCTGAAGTTTGGGCCAATGGACCAGAGAAGCGGGTGAAAAAACTGATCATGGTTCAGATAGCGAGTGGGGTGGCCTGGGAAGGGGGGAAAGGGAGGAAAAGTGGCAATTGCCCCCCAGGCTTGTTGGCCTGTTGCTACCTGGCCAGAGCTTCAAAATGTAAAAATAATCATTCAGAAAGCGTAATCGTTCAAAATCTGGCCTTCCTTAAAGGAACCTAATTCTCTCAGGGCTGCTCGGCTTCTGTTTAGATACGGTGAAACAGTTCTCCTGATTTCGGCAGTGTTGCAGATGTGCCGGGTGGTCCCCACTAATGGCCCTCCACAGTGGGTGAGTAAAAGTGACAACAGCCTGAGAAATTGTAGGCATTTAAATGGCAAGATTCTGTGGCCCTGGCTAGTAATGTTGGGACCACTAGGACCACTGCGGGCTATGCCCCATTAGTCTGTTCCATTCATCAACAGCTTATGACGACTCCTACTTGCCAATGAAGTGAGGTTCCATATCCTAGAGTTTGTCCCCAGTTTTAGTCATAGTAAGAATGCTTCCACTTTCCTTAGGTGAATTTTTTCGATCCCTGTTGAGCTCATTACAAAATGATTTGAATAGCACCGATGGATATTAATATATGGTGCTTATAGAAATGGCTGGTGGATTGTTTGCGGTACTCACTATTGGGCACAGTTGAAAAACATTCACAGAAAGATGTAACATTCAAGTATTAATAGAATACTAGCTAAGGAAGTCATTCAGAGTTGGGTGGCTATTCTTCATGAAATACTGCTGGAGAAGGTTAGCACCTTCACCAGTGGTATTTGTCAAAAGCTGTCCAATTCGGTATTTTTGGAATACCAACTCTCTGAAAGTGGTAAGATAAAAAGGTGTTTTAAAAAAAAGGAAATGGCAGCCATGTTTACCTCCAAATTGAAGGTGCAAATGGATTCTGTACATTAGTGGTTTATACCACCACTCTACTTTTGTTATGGACAAAAGGGTCCTTTCTGATCCTTTTATGCAAAATGTGGGTAAGGTGCTGAAGGAGGGCATCAAAGGTGCCCATCTCTTCACCCCTTACCATGGCCCTTTGTAAAAAGATGTTTAACTTTATTGAAACATTTGTACAAGGAAAACATATTCTTTTTTAATTGGGTCCAGTTTGCCTTTTTTAACTCCACCTCTTAGTGGAAGGTAAACATAGGTATACGTCTGCTTAGAATACTGCAGTTGATGTTCCCATAGAATACTGCTGGTGGGATTTGATAAAACCCTGAATTGGGCCAACAGTAAAATCGGCTGCATTTGCTGAGTACCGCTGATTTTACCATTGCCACCCGACTCTGGATGCCCCTTCTAGAGTTTTCATTTTTTGTCTTGTCTAGAACATTCTCGTCTGACCAACAAAAGGCTCACATGCCAATCAAATACCTTTTGACATACATATACCTAGTCACACGAACATATATGCATTCTTCCACATATACTTTACCGAATTTCAAAAACACCCACATTATCACAGTCACACAAACTAAACAAACACACACACACACACAAACACCCTCCACTTCCATCTTCCTTTAAATCTCAAATGAATTTGATAGGTCGATCTTACACATTCTCCATCACCTGATTCCAGAAGGACTCTCCTCGCCGTTCCCCGTGGTTCTGTGAACCAAAAAATGCAGTCTACTTTCTCGAAGGTTCATCTTGGGAGCACAATAAAAGCCAAGTCCCCCCTGCATCTTTTACTCTGCACTATTCTTTCAGGCCGATGTCAACAGGTTAAAAGCGGGGTTTTCTCTCAGATTCCTTTCATTTGGGCTATGGAGTATCACATGGATCATCCCTGTCACCACTGTGGCCCTTGATGGACATCCTGAGGAGTCATCAGATTAATTTTCAGTCTAACACCTTGAAGTGGGAGAATGGGATAATACCCTCCCTCCAATCTCATCCAGACCATGGCCTTGGGGATCACGGCCCAGACACCCTCCACAAGACGAATTTGCCTATCTGCCAGATGACAAAATACCCTGGTTCAGGAACTTACACATAAGAGGAGTATGCCCACCAGTACGACCAACACCAGCCCGCACAGCTGATGACAACATCTGCGGCATGGATGAACTCGACTAGAACAACGCCTACAAGTATCCACATTGTTACAGATGCCATGACGACATAGCTAACAGACAAGAGCACACGTGCCACCATGCAAAACGGTCACTCACACACCAATCTACACGAAGAACATACTCACTGCTATGACGTAGCGGACTGTCACACCCACAGACGTGCATCGTTTTTATTTTTTACATAGGCCTTCTACAGCACCGCAGGAACGCAAGATGCCTGAAGAGATCGTGTATACGCTTGCTGATGCTTCCTCGCCACCTATCTCTATGAGACGCTATCATGTATATCTAGTGCTACATATGATTATTTGTCATTCCGCTACTACCGTACTATGGATTATGTACCACCACCCACAAACTAGGCCTGAGTAGGCCGCGAGCAAGAGTCCCCAGGCCTAGGCCTCGCAAACGAAAACCCTCTCAGAACGAAATACAAGTGCTGACATGCAGAACAAGCCCCTAACGAGGGCCTGCAGCCAAGGCCACGATGTTGCAACCCGCATGCCGAGAGCCCAGCGCCAAGGTTACACCTGCAAACGCCAAGTCTCCAGGCATCAAATATAAAATCAAATGCTCATAATTCTGCTCCAGCTACGGTCTCTCTACTCGTGACCAATCCAAACTGACAAAGTGCCAAGCCTACGAGACAGAGAAGCCGCCAGGGTCTCACAGGTTGCAACAATGAAGCGGCAAGATGGACACCTACAGCGATCGGAACGACTCGCTCATGAGCCTATGAGCAGACCTGTCCGTTGTCTGCACAAACACATAGGGGCACATTGTTGCTAATGACAGCTACACCACGAGCTGGGAACAACGATGGTCCCAGGCTTGGGGGCTCGCGGGAGAACCAATCAGAACACAGGGGGGCTCACTACAGATGCCATTACTCATAGCCAATCACCAAGGGTCCCCTTGTTGCAATTCTGAAGTAACAAATGTTAGGGACAGCCCAAGTATACCACCTGATCTAGTTCCTTCCAATAACCTACGTCCCTATATGCTAACCATACTTACCATACCACTCGAAGAGCCAATCCCGAGTGGCAATAGGTTTTTGTACTAACTTTCCCAGGTGACGCGGGTAGCGTGTCATACTGTAGTAAAAAGGGCCTGCGAGTCCCTCTGAGAGTTAGGTGCGCTTTCTCGGATGCATACGAGAAACCCATCCCTGCCGTTGAAATAAACAGCAGTCTCAGCCTTGCTCCTTGTGTGTGTCTCATACTCATTTTTGGGGACACGGGAGGAGTTGGGGCCTCCCCAGCCCAGAGGTCCGCGGACGGCTCTGCCGACCCCGGGATAATCACCCGACAACCTATGACACACAGATTTGCAAGGAAACCTGTTTGAGGACCAAACAAAAACTGAAACCTGCTGTATGTATGGAGATTCGATCAAGGGAAGATACCCCTCTGTTTATGTCCAAGACTGAAGTTGTGAGGTGTAGCGAGGAGGTCTCTGGACTTCCTGGACAGCAAACTGCAGAGATGCAGTGCCACCAGGAGATTTAAGTGGCATGCCATGCCACAACGTCCAACCTGCTGAGTGCACGATGTAGCGAGGATCCTGGAAAAGCAGACAAGTAGGAGTAGGAGCGTACACACAGCGGCTTGTAGACAAAGAGAAGACAAACATATTGACTTGAGAAGCAGACCTCGATTGAGACTCTGAAATATGGCTACAATGTCATGGTGTCAGACACCCAACGGGGAAGAAGTGGCAAGAGACCGGACAACCTACGTAACACAGGGGAGGAAGCAACAAGTCTGGCAGAGAAGGGGAAGAACTAGAGAGTGGGACATGAAATACAGATTGACAACACTTCTAACCTACAGGTTACATGCAGAGTCGAGGACTGTGGAAAGTGTTGCATTGTGGAAAGTGAAGTCCATCTTCACAATACCTCAGAGGGAGAGGTTGTCTAGCAAGGCTAAGTCAGTGAAGAAATAGTGCAGTGCACACATTGATGTCCATATTCCCAAACCCTCTGTAGGTTGTATTACGGCTGAGAAAGGGAAGGCGATTTGCACTGTGGGAAATGATATTGATTTTTCAAATACTTCTGAAAGAGAGACTGCCCAACACAGCCAAGAAAGTGGGGACTGTTGCTCATATTCCCAATGCCTCAGAGGGAGAGATGTCCTAAAGTTTTGCATTATGGGACCCTAGGTCAACATTGCCAATACCTCTGAGAGTGAGACCGTTTAACAATTCAGCGGACGAGAAGAAATGTCGCAAGAAGGGTTTTGTATATATACCTCGCAAAACTGAAGAAAAAGCAGCGTACACCAAATTCCTGAAAGCCTTGCATAGATTGAATTGAAGTCCAGCTTCCCAACATCTCTGAGGGAGAAGCGTGCAGGGAAGCACCGAGCAAAAGCAGCTGTGCATTGACGCCACTGATGAACATTTCCCCAATAACTCAAGAAAAAAAGACTCAGTACCCTAAGATTACATGCTGGGACTTGAAGCCTAGAGTCTGAGAACTCATTAAGAAAGGAGAGGCTCTGAAACAAGGTTCACGATAGAAAGTTCAGGTTCTAAGATCTAGCATACATTTAAGAAAATGTGCCCGGTATGTCAAGCTTCAGGAACTGGCATCCAAGTTCCCTGAACCACAAAAGTGCTAGAGACCAGGTTAACCTAAGCGACAGAGATAACCTGACAACTTGCAAAAGTAAAACTTTTTTTTACCTGGTCTGATATTATTACTGTACGAATTTCAACACAACGCATTAAGTCGATATGAGTCTAAGGCGGAGATAGTTAGCCATTCATTGGGGAAGAAGGTGTGCAGAAAGAAGAAAGGCGGGAAGACTAGTCCATGCCCTAATTGTATTGAAATTGCGATAACATGACTTGGTACAGAACATGGCGCGTCCCTTCTTAAAGAAATTTAAAGTATTTATCACAGGTGGTAGAGCAATCTCGAAGCTGGTAGTAATGGCATTGCTACCAGAAATGTGTGGAGAGGCTTTTGGTGAAAGGTGACCATCAAAAAGGCAAGAGAAACAAAAAGAAGTTGTGGCTGCCATTTAGGAAGTGTGTATTAAATGCCCCAATAAACGGCATGCCATGACTAAATAAAGGCAACAAAGTTAACAAGTTATAACAATGACTAAAATGCTGACCCAAACCCGGCCCAGGCTTCAAATAAAAAAAGTCGAGCAAAGCAAAGAATGTTCTGTCAAGCCTGGACATATGGGACTCTTTCCATTAAAGTGACAGCAGAGGAACCAGTTGCACACAGCAAAGCTCTACCTTTCAGCAAATCACATACAACATAGAAACTAGCTACGTATTGACACATTAATAAAAGAAATGTGTATTCATACGCACTTGCCTTTCAACACTACCAAAGCCAAGAGTTTTTGTTCCAATAGGTATCGCTATAGTGACAGCCATGAGCCAAACCCTTAAAACGAATGGAGAGATGAAGCTTGTTGGAGCTTAGGCGGATCTTAGAGTGGTAAGACGTCGCTGTTTTCAATGCAACAGCGATGCCTGACCAGGATAGTGTGCCCCACTCCTTTTTGGACAACTTTATCGTCAGGGTTTGACTCTGGTACCATTTCTCAATGATCAAAAGGCAGAGTAAATAAGGGGGTGTTCGGGAAAACCTCATCTTTGGATAGTTTACAGAGTACAGGCGAGTTTTTGGAGGCAGAAAGAAAAAGGGTCTATGGAGGCTGGCAGTGCCCTATGGGCTGTCACCCTCCCACTTCGAATCCGGTATTCACCATAAAACAATGATCAGTGTTAATGCAGGATAATGGCTTCCACTTAGCAGTGCTGCCCTTCTGTGGGTCATCCCACTGCCTGCGTGTGAGTCACATTGCCGCCATGTGATCCACACTGCCCATATGCAGACTTAACTGCATGAGTGTGTCACACTGCATGTGTGTTGGCCCAACTGTCCATGTGTGGGTGGTACTGTCTGTTTATTTGCAAAACAGCCTTATGTGTCGGTCTACTATCGATGAGTGGGATGCACTGAGAACCATCAACATAACTAGTACATCTAAAACCTGCTTATGGGTGGGGGGGCATAATTACAGTGAAAAGATAAAGAGTGACGTTGGAGAGGGCAAGAAAAGGAAACAGGCCCAGTGAGAGTATTGTACACACAGAGCCAAAGCTGAAGGTGGGTGATACAAAAGCGAAGAATCAAGGAAAATATTCTGAACATAAAGAGTTCATAAAATATTGATACAAAGATTGATTTATCAAAATGATCCGAGTGTTTTCTTCATTGCGAAATACATCCTTAAATTATACAGAGAAAACAACAATTATGCAAACCAAATTCTGCCTATAAAAAAAGAAAAAATATGTAGACATTGCAATTTAATCAAATAATTTTGCCTGTCGGGACATAAAATGAAACAATAATGGAGAATCACAAATATGTCATCTTTGTTTTAGCTAATGGGAGCTTATTGCCACGGCAGACCCATTGGTTTCTCTTTTCAAGTTGCCAAAATCCCCTCTGAAATCTAGAAAAGGCAATCTTCGAAAAGTAGATAGAAGCAATAAGCTGCCATTAGCTAAAACAAAGATGGACTATGTTTGATTCTCCATTATTGTTTCATTTTATGTCCCGACAGGCAAAAATATTTGATTAAATTGCAAAGTCTGCATAATTGTTGTTTTCTCTGTATAACGTAAGGATGTATTTCGCAATGAAGAAAACACTCGGATAATTTGATAAATCAATCTCTGTATCAATATTTTATGAACTCTTTATGTTCAGAATATTTTCCTTGATTCTTCGCTTTTGTATCACCCACCTTCAGCTTTTGCTCTGTGTGTACAATACTCTCACTGGGCCTGCTTCCTTTTCTTGCCCTCTCCAATGTCACTCTATCTTTTCACTGTAATTATGCCCCCACCCACAAGCAGGTTTTAAATGTGCTGGCTATGTTGATGTTTCTCACTGAGCTAAAATCAAAATTTCTGGTTTAGAAATGTTGTAAATAAAATGCATGACCTACGTTCCAGTGGTCTGCGTGATATTTTATGGATACTACTGAAATGAATAATTTGTGATAATATGTTGATACAACAAGGTTAAAACCCAATAACCAACCAAGTACCTACATCAGCAGCAGTCCCCTTTCTGTGCTCCCTGCATGTAGGTTTATGTCATTCAAAGTGTTCTTCTCCATAAGTTGTAAGTGGCCACACATCCTCGGGGATGCCAAGTAACTGGTGGGTGATGGGTGATGCAGCCAGAGTGCTGCATATGCAGGTGTGTGGCTATGTGCGCACGCAGGCTTGTACGCAAGAAGGGCTAGTGCACGATGAGTGGAGAAGAAATGGGCAGTGCTGTGTGAAGCCCGTTGGCTTAGGCCATTAATACACACACGGCTTGTATGGGAAGGCAATGTCCGTTCTAGGGGAATGGGGGGCGCAATAGATTGAGCCAAGCTAACAGCGATGCCGTGTGTGCTCTGTGGCGCTATTCAGGCTTCAGCCTAATGCAGGGTGCAATGTTTACAAGTCATTCATATCTGGTGGCCAGTGGAATTAAACTGCTGGTCTATGTAGAAGATAGATGGTCATGTTCCCATTTCATTACCAAGCCACCATCTCAATCATCACTAGCTGGGCCCTTTGCGGAAACTTTACAGTCTCAGCGGGTGAGTGTTGAGTCTAGACACACAACTCACATACCAAAGCATCCCCAAAGATGCAGAGGTGAAGGGGAAAAGAATATATAGTTGCACAGGTCAAATACTAAGCGTGACCTGCAGTTCCCTCGCTTTCTGCTGGGCATAGCCCCATGAAAGTAGACTTACACCGCAGATAGATGTTTTGGTAATGTTTGCACTGCTGAGCCCTGTTGGCATGACCTCCTGGATCCGAGAAAGATCCATCAGAAGATACAGAGGTAGGCGCGATGACCAGGACTGGTACGCCAAGGTCTTGCTGCTTCTGTGAATGGAGAGAGGACTGCCACTTGCCCGGACGGCTCGGGGTACACTGATACATGGTCGCCTACTTGGACCATGAATGCTTAACTACCTGAACATGGTCTATCGACTGCTAGCATTGATATGTGTGACTGCTCAGCCAAACGCAGGGCACCATATGGGCTCTAAACTCAAACACCAAGAACTGTTGACAATAGGTGCTATGCTCAGTGCACAGTGTATTGAACTCAGAGCACTTGCCGTTGTACAGCCGATGGAGAGTTTTGTGCCTCTGTCATATGATGATAGCATTTGGTCACCCTGTGGCTAGGGTGACCAAATAAGTCAATGCCCAAAGTAGCACCACTTGTCCAGTCTTTCTTTTTACAAATGATGGGTGTCAGGTGCATTAGTGCAATGTATTCATCCTCATTACTTAGTTAATCGGAGGCCCAGTATTGGAACGGTCATCTCAGGCTATATTACCTAACATTTGCACCAGTGCTAAATATTGTGCAAATGCGTCTAACACCAGTTTTGCTGCTTAGATCATCTAGAATGAGGCAAATAGGTTGTATCCCAATCCACATTACCTTAAAACGTTTGAATTATGGCAAAAGTAAATCAGTATGTTTTTAGTGCTATATTTACTGTGTAACATCAAAGGAAATGTGTTCACTAAATCTCTTGTTATGTTGTGCTGCAAGCATAGTTAAAAAAAAATGTTGCCATTGTGAAAACATTTTTAAATAATACGGTTTGAGGAAAAACCCGTTTGCTGCACTCCCTATCATACAAACAACACAACGACAGCATTTTTTTTTTTTGCACAAGGGAAATGTTTAGATAATATGGCCCCGAGGTAGCTGAGATAATCTCACAGCCATCGCTGTGAGCCTGCACTACACTCTCGCTGCCTCCACCAAGATGTGTTCTTTTTCCCCTGTGTTTTTGAGAGATCGTGGTTCTCAGTGGCAGCTGGTGAATATTGTTGAATTGGAGGGGTTTAAACATTTCCTATGAATGTGTACATGCAAATGAGTGTAGCAAGGGTGCCCCAACAATCCAAGGGAGTTCAAGGGAAGCAGGGTTCTCCCTCCCCCACAGTATTTTAAACAATGGGTTAAAATTGTGCACTTTACAACACACTTTCTGTGACAAACTGGGTTAAAAGCCACACCGTTTAAATTCGGTTTTGTAGGGCAGCACTTGAAAAGGTCCAATAGATGCCAGGGTAGCAACAGTGTGCAGGAGCATTTTTAATGTATTTCCATGATGCCTTTACTCAGAATATATGAGTGTAAAATAAGTCATGCCAGCTGTTCCCAAACATTTCCGTGCAGGCTTTGTCAATATACACCAGTAGCCCCACTTAAGAACATACACGTTTGCTTTTCCCTCAATGACAGTAATTATACTAAGAAAATGAGTCCATGCTTGCTGCATGAATGTAGGCCAGTATCTCACGGTTAGAACACTCAATGTATTGGTGTTGCCTATAATGCCACTAAAATTGTGATGTCACTGTACACAAACATGACCATACTGGCTGCACCAATGTCGGCAAGCATCCACAAGTAAGAGCACTCGCATATTGGCTTTTCCCATAATGCCAATACAAATACCTTGCCAATGTAGGAAAACAGTTCACATTCGCTGCAACAATGTAGCTCCCCTCACATAGTAGCACTCACGTTGGCTTCCCCTTTAATGCTAGTAATAATGTCATACCACTGTAAGAAACCATGTCCTTATTGGCCGCAATTATAGCCCTCAAGAACCATGAAAATTCATATTCATTTCCTGCACATAATGCCATTAAAATGCTTTTCTACTTCAGGGAGGGAAAACTGTCATACTGGGTGCACCAATGTATGCCCCACATATGAAAACTCATCATTGTCGCTTTGCCCATAATGCCAATAAAAATGCCATATCATGGTCTGCACCCATGCCCATAGTGACTACACCAGTGTAGGCCTCTCCCATGTAAGAATGCCGTTATGTTCACTTTTCCTATTAAGCTATTAAACATAGCATGTCACAGTACTAAACGATCTATATTGGCTACAAAGTAGAGCCTCCTCATGCAAGACCACTCATCATGTTGGCTTTTTCCATAATGCTAGTAAAAATGCCCTGCTGCCACTGTAAGAGACCATGTCCATAATGGGTGCAGCAATGTGCCCCTCCCCACGTAAGAACACTCACCATGTTTGCTTTCCCCATAATGGCAGGCAAAATGTTGCATCATCATTAGGAAAACTGTCCATTCTGGCTGTGTGAATATTTGCCAATGTTGTGCCACTCATGTATCAGGCATCCACACACCCCTATTGATCTGCTGCCTTATTTGCTTTTCACACACATTCATTCACATACTCATTCTCTCCCACATTCACTGAACCCTCTGCCCCATCCCACATACACTTTACAAATAAACCCACACTGCACTCACAAACATGCACCTACATACACATGCGTACACGTTCATAAGCACATACAATACCTTGTGCACTTGTATGCATACATAAACACACACAAACATTTTTAAAAATAAATATTTTCATACCTGCTAATCACCTCACCTCCAGGCTCCTGCTCACCATCCAAACTATTCTAGAAGGCTCGCCCAGCACCCCTTCAAGCAGGAAGCAGGGGAAGCTGTCAATCAAACATCTCTTTCCGAGTGCTGGCTCCTGGCATGGGCGCAGTGCTGTAACAGCTCAATGCCCCAGGCCCTCCAAACCTATGGAAAGGGGGCGCCTCCTACCCATTTTACAGGATGCTGCATGTACCCCAGCCAGCATTGACAATGAAAGTCTGGGCAAGCAAAACACCCCAGGCCTTGCATGGCTTTTTAGGCATGCCAACTGAGTTAGTCCACCCAAGACAGAGCAGGGGTGCTCAGGTTTTCACTGTCCTGGCGTGGGCTCGTCCATAATGGGTGGTGGTTCAGTGCCGCATTACCCATTATGGGTCAGTCGCTGCTGCTGGCTCTGGCTTCTGTGTCAGCATTATTTTTCTGATGCAATTCCATTTGTTTATTTTGGTACTACTGTCCAGAAATATGTCCAAAATATTTTTATTCCTGAGAGTGCAAATTACTATTTTGGCAGATCTTTGCAAAGGGCTAATGGTTGCACTATTTAGTAAAAAAAAAGATAGGATTTTTGTAATACGTTCATTAAAGAAGAGTAAAGGAATGTTGCTGTTGTGACCTCATGTTTTATTTTATTTAATTTAGGTATCTAACATCACGGTATCCACCATCGGGCAGCCTCTGAGCGGTGAATGAAGAGTATGGAGAAAGAAAGAGAATGATCAGTGGCAAGTTTGGAGTAGGCAGTCTATATACACCTTTTATCAACGATATCTAATGTTTATCTTAAGCCAACATTTTTAGTTTTTTTAGACCTTAGTCAGGCTTTTGATTGCGTAAATAGGAAAAAGCTTTGGTTAAAACTGAAAGAAGCAAAATGCTTTGTAAAAGTATTTAATATTGTAATCCCTTTACGCACTGGTAATAGGATTCGAATTGGAATGGATCCCAAAGGTAATTACACTAAATGGATATCAACTGGGCACAAATTAAGACAAGGGTGCGTATTGGCGCTGTTTCTTTTTAACTTTTATATTCATGCCTTAGGATGTTCTTTTAACAATGTGAATTATAGGCCGATTCCATTTAGAATACATGGCTTGTGCAGAGGATATCACTGTATGTGATACATGGCTTATGCAAACGATATCACTGCATGTGATTTAACTGCAAATGGCCTCTAACGGGGTATTGATGCCATTGGGCTTTTTATTACATGATTTGCATTTATCTGTTAATGTTTTAAAAACTATGGTGATGATAATAAAATCCAATAGAAGATCTGTCGATAGAAGCTACCATTTCGTGTTCAGGTTAAACGGATCAAGGATCGAAACTGTAAAAGAGTTCAGATATTTGGGTGTGGCATTTACTGAAGTCTGGAATTATGGCAAATCCATGCGGGGTAAAATTGCCACGGTTAATAGTGCAGCGGCGCAGCGGCGCAGCTTAGATTACTGGATAAACGTTTCAGGAGATTTTCAAATAAGCCTGTAATACAAACGTACATACAAAAAATTATCCTGATACTAATCTATGGCGACTAGACGCTTGAGCAAGTATTGACTGGGGCAAGGTTGAGACTGCTCTTTGGAGGAAGACCTTGTCCTTGCCACAGGGGATACCAGTCAGTGTTATGCGGCATAAGCTAGGCTTGATTTCAATTGCTACCCACGTTGACTGGCAGACATTACAAAGATTTGGGCTCCGCCTAAAAATTCGTTATATGGCATCGTGCGCACCCAAATTGAGTTCAAATCGTTTAAATGCTTAGGCGGTATAGAAATAAATAAATAAATAAATATTGACTGGGATGCCATATGTACGAATTTCTTTGCGAAAAAAGAAATCAGTGTGGAAGAATTAATTTGCTTTCTGTAAAGGCCAAATGCAAACTGTTTGAGGCAGATGGGATTGAAAATCGCATGAAAATCTCTCTCGCCTATTTAGTCATTTTATTTATATTATTAGAGCTTTTAACATTTTACCTCCTTATTTAAATAGACACCCGTCCCAAGCCTTTAGAACACAGTTTATAAGATTCTGGTTTATTTCTAACAAAGGAAATCACCGGTGTGAGAGAGGCGGTTCTACCTGCGGAGAGACTCAGTAGGTTTTGTCAGACTGAGGTTGAAACTTTGAAACATTTGTTAATTGAATGCTCACTACTCTGCTGGTTGAGAAGGCAAATATTTAAGAAATTTGAACGGATAGGTCTGTCTCACTCACCTGATTATTTTTGGCATTGTATTCTAAATTTTCAAAAAACTGAACATAGTATTGCTGCATGGAATTTTTTAGAAAAAATATGTTTTTAAATGAATGAAACGTGAAAAAGTATAATGTTGTATTTAGTAAACTATACATTTGTATTGCAAAATGTTTTCATTTAAGCTGCATGGCAATAAATAAATAAATAGTTAAATAGGTAGTGTACTGGCTTTGGTCATTGGCAAAGTTGTGGTAAGGCCTAAAAGTGCGAGGGTTTCACGGACGGACACGATCTGCATATGAGATGTCGGGCAGTTTTAAACAAAGGCCATTGCACGACTCTTTGGACCGAATGGTCCTTCCCTTTGAAAGCCCAGGATCACACTGAGGCATAAATGAAGTATTGTAACTGAATGGATAAGGGAAGGGCTTCCAAGTGCTTACTGGCAAAGGCTCCAGTGGTCAGAAAGGTTGAGGTGGAAACTGGCAGCTGCTAGGACATCCTGACCTAATTACCTAATTAAGAATACCTTTTGTTTCACTGGCTAGTCAAGTCTAGAGGCAGCATGAAAGTATGCTGCGGAATGCCCCACTGGAGGTTCCTCTGCTACAAAATGAGTACTCTCACCTTTCCCAATTTGGAAAAAATCCCCTATATAATGCAATATGTATTGCCAGACTAGAAGTACGATTGATGGCTTCTCCTTGCACTGTGATGAACGTTCACTTTCCGCTAGGTCTGATCAAGGGAGCTGGTTTCCTCTGCTTGATCAGAGGTTGAAAGCGGTCTTTCTCCCAGTGTAATTCTGCCAGCAGCTCTATCCTGGAGGCGCTAGGGGTAGTGTTCATGCTTATGGCATTATGACCCTGGTACAACACTGCTGATAACCCTCAGTCAAGTCCAGATCAGTGCCTCCTATCGATAGATGCGCCTTTGAGTGGCAAAGCGTCCAGCATGAGAGACACTTGTGTATGGATTGCCTCCTGAGGAGTTGCAATTCACTTTACTTCCACTTGAACCAGTCGGTTCCACAGCTTTGAAAATGATTGGTGTACTAGGGAGAATCTTGCAGCCTTTTGGACAAGGCGCGTCCCTGTTGTTGTACACCATTGTGAACCCATTGACTAATGTACTGCAGTATCACTGAGCCAACATAAGTGAGCACTTGAATTGCCCATCAGTGTTCGGTGCCCTAGACTCCCAGTTTTGGTATGATAAGAAGCTGGCAGGCTGTGGGAGTCCTGATCCCTGAATCTAGCCCACCCCAAGGATTCTTATTCCCGACTCAGCTATAGACTAGCTTAAGGCGTATCTCTTAGACACAGTGCTCTATGGCACTGCAGCCCGAGCAGACAGCAAGGGGGAGATACTCCAGCACTTTGTATCCAAAACTGGTTGGCCGGAATTAGAACTTTCCTGTCAATTTATTATCTATAACTTTACTAACATAAAACTGTGGGGTACATTTCTGAGAATAAAAGGTTTTATTTTCACAACTATTTCATGAGACCCTTTTGTTTTATTGAGGTTTCGTGTGTGCTGTGCTGCAGTCTAATCACACTCTTCCCTCTTCTGCAAAGTACTTTCAAGAGTGTTCATCCACGCTACTAAAGTTAAACCAGGTTTTTTAGGTGAATCCACACGCCTGACCTTTACAAAAGGATTCCATGATGGGGGCACCTTTGAAACCTCTCCTGTGATCCCTGTGGCTTTCAGACCAATCCCGAAGCTGATAATCACTATGAAGGCTATATGAGGAAAGAACAAATATGAGACGAGCATTGCGCCATTAAAAAAAAACATTGGTGCAAAAACCAGTTGCACCTTAGAGAACATAAACAATTTTGCAAATATCTTAAACAAAAATATTGAATTAACTTCTCTGGGAAGATTATCAGTTGAGGGACTGCTAATAAATAAATGATTGGAAAACCAGAGGCCACTTCACAGTTTGCGAGTTCAGGAATGTGTTTCCTGCAAATAATCAAATCTATCTTTGCAAAGAGCGTTTGTTGCTCTGCAGGTAATCTTTGTTTTCGTAACAAACTAAGAAGTACGAAAAATGAAAGTAAGGTATTTGTCGCTGACGGCGGAAAGAAAAAACAAAAGCAAATGGAGGAGGCAGCATTTTAACCGCTGCAGGGTCATGTCGCCTACAACCTGTTACCCTCCCCTTGGGAAAGGGGAGGGCAGGGGGCGGAACGGCGCCGAGGCGCCAAAACAACCCAAAAGCCTGCGAAGGGCTAAACAAAGGAAGGGGGTGGGGCGAGCCGCCTTATAAGCAGCAGGGTCCGACGACTGAATCATCTCGCTCCTGTAGTGGGACCCTGCAGACTCGCCGTGGCTGAAGGATTTCGCTTTCCACCCACCCACGAAAGGGCAGGGAAGGAGGGTGACACCTGGACGTCGCTGTCGCAGGGCGGTCAGGATGATGTGCGACGGTGTTGGCGGTGTTTGGGCACCCAAGCACAAATGATAGACTCCGGATGAGCCAGAAGGAAACCGGAATGGGTCTTCGCTCTTCCAGACCAGCGCCTCTTGGGGGCCTAAACGGCAGGGGCATCTGGTGGTAACGAATAAGGCTCAGTTTCCCCCAAAAAACAGCGCTCTCCCCACCCACGACACCTGCACGGGCAGGATAGGCTCAGGTACAAAGGGTCGGGGGAGTTGGGGCCTACTATACAAAAGTATAGGGGGAAGCAAGGGAAATCCGGCACGGAGTAAGCGCCACACTTGCAGACTGAAGTTCACAAAATGTGTACAATAATTCTGTTGTTATGGAAATAAAACTGCAGCCAAGTTTGCCATATGAAACACTGTGTCATGCCAATTTGATTGTTGAGAGGAGTAAGGTGCAGCTAAGGGGCATGCGCAAAGGAATAATTGGCAAGAAAGGCTAAATGGACAAATGCAGTGGTTATTTTAAAGTTATGTTGCAATTGTCTAAATTGCAACAGGCGATTGGTTCAGTGTTTTTTAAGATGCACCGGCCTGTCACTTAAAAGAAAACATGACGACCACAATTCCAACTTGGGAGGAGGGCATCATTAATCAGTAAAACCTTGTTTAACAAGGATGCATGGTCTGAGAAGCTTCTCAGCATATGAATGGCCACGTGCACCTTGACCAGAGACCAATGACGCCCTGTGCGCAGGCAGGGACGTCATTTCACCAAAATGCCAGGGGTAGCGGAATTGACATCATACGACCCATGACCCCCTGATGACATCACAGGAAGTGATGTAATTTGACCCCACCCCGAAGTGATATCGTGGGAAGCGATGGAACACGACCTTTCAACCATTGACAAAAGGGGAAGTGGCATCACACAGCATTGTACACTACGAAAAATATGATGTACATTTCATACAAGAATGGATCGCCATATGTATCGCTAAGATCAGTGTGACTAGGCCCATATCACCAAATTACTGTGAATGCAAGCAGACGTCCATGACCAAATGATAATGATGTGTTATTATATAGCACTTGCGCTTAAGCGCTTTATATAGAAAAAATATACACCCAATATCACCCAAGCTGTGTTGGTACTCATATATCCAGCTCAGAAGGATGAAAGGCTGAGTTGAGGAGTTTAAAAACAGACTAAATCAGTGACTCACCCCCTGAAGTGTGCCTGAAATAAACCTTTAATGAGTCTAGCAATTATTGTATAGAATTCCAGAAAGACACATTATTTGGTATTCCTATTCTTTCCGATTTAGGGTTAGTGCTGAAAGTGTTAGACTTGTGGCACTCAGGTTATTTTTCTTCTCTTTTTTTTTTTAAGGGGCCTGAACAAGAAAGTCACCCACTCCAGAACCAAAAAGCCACATGGTGCTGGCCACAGCGCAGGAGCTTGCAATAAAAAAAAAAAGAATGTTTTTTTTGGGGGGGGGTTATTTTAGAGGTCGCAAGGGAGACCACAGAGGTCGCGGTTGCGACCTCTGACGACCTCTAAATGACATCCCTGTGCGCAGGGATAACCACTCCCTTTTTTCAGAGATTAGTACAAACTGACCTAGTCTCATCAATGCACAGGCAGGTGGTGCCTGCATATTTTAAGCATTCGTATAAAGTGTGAAGGCCTAGGGGGCGGCATAAGATAACAGAGAAAGGGGCGAGCCCTGCGGGAGCCCAAATCATAGTTAAGTGCTAGTGATTGCAATTCTGATACAGGGATTACACCATGCAGGCGCTACACCACAGAGGCATCCTGCAAGACTGCTCTCAAGAGCGCAGCATGAATAAAGCGTGTCTCCCTGATCAGCAATGGGAACACGTTACATTGCCATTGCCTGCCTGTTCCAGGCACATCAGAATCCCCGTCCAGCCTCTTCACTGCTTACAAAGCTAAGAAGAGCACTCTCAATGACACTGCTGGAGCCAACACAAGTTTCACCTTCTCTTTATTGCTCCTCCTTACAACTGCCTTTTTCCCTCTCCCGCCCCTCCCCCTTTCTTACCGCTCCCTCTCACTGTTCTGTGTCTTCCTCTCCTTAAAGGGGTTCTGCCCTTTATTCACTCGCAACAAAGAGTTCTGGCTCTTCAGCCATCAGGCAAAACTAAGCGCCCACAATCTATGTTTGCAATTTCCTTCCAGATCTCCATTCCCAAACTCGCCTGTTACCTGCTCTGTTATATCACAGAAAAGTGACGCTCCAGTAATCATGCAATCTGCCGCAACTTGCACACGTGTCCTTGCGATCTGCCGCACCTTTCACACTTGTCCTTGCGATCTGCTGCACCTTTCACACTTGTCCTTGCGATCTGCTGCACCTTTCACACTTGGCCTTGTGATCTGCTGCACCTTTCACACTTGGCATGGCGATCTGCTGCACCTTTAACACTTGGCCTTGCGATCTGCTGCACTTTTTACACCAAGTCATGCGATCTGTTGCACCGTTCACACCTGGCCTTGCAATCTGCTGCACCTTTCACACCTGGCCTTGCAATCTCCTGCACCTTTCACACTTGGCATGGCGATCTGCTGCACCTTTCACACCTGTCCTTGTGATCTGCTGCACCTTTCACACTTGGCCTTGTGATCTGCTGCACCTTTCACACTTGGCATGGCGATCTGCTGCACCTTTAACACTTGGCCTTGCGATCTGCTGCACTTTTTACACCAAGTCATGCGATCTGTTGCACCGTTCACACCTGGCCTTGCAATCTGCTGCACCTTTCACACCTGGCCTTGCAATCTGCTGCACCTTTCACACCTGTCCTTGCAATCTGCTGCACCTTTTGCACCTGGTCTTGTGATCTGCTGCACCTTTCACACTTGTCCTTGCGATCTGCTGCACCTTTCACACTTGGCCTTGCAATCTCCTGCACCTTTCACACTTGGCCTTGCAATCTGCCGCACCTTTCACACATGGCCTGGCGATCAGCTGCACCTTTCACACCTGTCCTTGCGATCTCCTGCACCTTTCACACTTGGCCTTGTGATCTGCTGCACCTTTCACACTTGGCATGGCGATCTGCTGCACCTTTCACACCTGTCCTTGTGATCTGCTGCACCTTTCACACTTGGCCTTGTGATCTGCTGCACCTTTCACACTTGGCATGGCGATCTGCTGCACCTTTCACACTTGGCCTTGCGATCTGCTGCTCTTTTTACACCAAGTCATGCGATCTGCTGCACCTTTCACACCTGGCCTTGCAATCTGCTGCACCTTTCACACCTGTCCTTGCAATCTGCTGCACCTGGTCTTGTGATCTGCTGCACCTTTCGCACTTGGCCTTGTGATCTGCTGCACCTTTTGCACCTGGTCTTGTGATCTGCTGCACCTTTCACACTTGGCCTTGCGATCTGCCGCACCTTTCACACTTAGCCTGGCGATCTGCTGCACCTTTCACACCTGTCCTTGCGATCTGCTGCACCTTTCACACTTGGCTTGGTGATCTGCTGCACCTTTCACACTTGGCCTTGCGATCTGCCGCACCTTTCACACTTAGCCTGGTGATCTGCTGCACCTTTCACACTTGGCTTGGTGATCTGCTGCACCTTTCACACTTGGCCTGGCGATCTGCTGCACTTTTCACACCAAGTCATGCGATCTGTTGCACCTTTCACACCTGGCCTTGCGATCTGCTGCACCTTTCACACCTGTCCTTGCGATCTGCCGCACCTTTCACACCTGACCTTGCGATCTGCTGCACCTTTCACACCTGTCCTTGCGATCTGCTGCACCTTTCACACTTAGCCTGGTGATCTGCTGCACCTTTCACACCTGTCCTTGCGATCTGCTGCACCTTTCACACTTGGCTTGGTGATCTGCTGCACCTTTCACACTTGGCCTTGTGATCTGCTGCACCTTTTGCACCTGGTCTTGTGATCTGCTGCACCTTTCACACTTGGCCTTGCGATCTGCCGCACCTTTCACACTTAGCCTGGCGATCTGCTGCACCTTTCACACCTGTCCTTGCGATCTGCTGCACCTTTCACACTTGGCTTGGTGATCTGCTGCACCTTTCACACTTGGCCTTGCGATCTGCCGCACCTTTCACACTTAGCCTGGTGATCTGCTGCACCTTTCACACTTGGCTTGGTGATCTGCTGCACCTTTCACACTTGGCCTGGCGATCTGCTGCACTTTTCACACCAAGTCATGCGATCTGTTGCACCTTTCACACCTGGCCTTGCGATCTGCTGCACCTTTCACACCTGTCCTTGCGATCTGCCGCACCTTTCACACCTGACCTTGCGATCTGCTGCACCTTTCACACCTGTCCTTGCGATCTGCTGCACCTTTCACACTTAGCCTGGTGATCTGCTGCACCTTTCACACCTGTCCTTGCGATCTGCTGCACCTTTCACACTTGGCTTGGTGATCTGCTGCACCTTTCACACTTGGCCTTGTGATCTGCTGCACCTTTCACACTTGGCTTGGTGATCTGCTGCACCTTTCACACTTGGCCTGGCGATCTGCTGCACTTTTCACACCAAGTCATGCGATCTGTTGCACCTTTCACACCTGGCCTTGCGATCTGCTGCACCTTTCACACCTGTCCTTGCGATCCGCCGCACCTTTCACACCTGACCTTGCGATCTGCTGCACCTTTCACACCTGTCCTTGCGATCTGCTGCACCTTTTGCACCTGGTCTTGTGATCTGCAGCACCTTTCACACCTGTCCTTGCGATCTGCCGCACCTTTCACACCTGTCCTTGCGATCTGTTGCACCTTTCACACCTGGCCTTGCGATCTGCTGCACCTTTCACACCTGTCCTTGCGATCTGCCGCACCTTTCACACCTGACCTTGCGATCTGCTGCACCTTTCACACCTGTCCTTGCGATCTGCTGCACCTTTTGCACCTGGTCTTGTGATCTGCAGCACCTTTCAAACCTGGCCTTGCCCGCCCATCTTAAGTGGCCTGCTGAAGCATGGGACCTGTTGGTGGACTATCCGGCCATGTTACTCTCAGTCCATTCCTGTGACAAAACGCAATCCTGACCAAACTGCCTCTCACTCTGACATGGTCCCAGCACCCCTGGCGCAGCCTTGCCGGCATGTGACCCTTTTCTTTATTGTGTAACTGACTTACCTTTCCTGCATCAAAACGTAATCCTGACTAAAATCCCTCGCACTCTGATGTAGCCCCAGCACCCCTGCAACGGCCTTACCGGTGTGTGACACCATGACTGATGAACTTAGCATAACACCATTCTCGCTTATGCTCACTGTATATCTGTTTGGTGCGCTCTCATACGCCTACTGAGCTTCTATAGGGACCCTGTTCACCTTATACTATGCTTTATTTTGCTGTTATCTTCCTTGTAGCCACCCCAAAGGCTCCATGGGATTACCGTTCCCTTCACTAGCCTGCTGTATTCCCACTATACTACCACATTTTACCTGGTCCCAGTAGGCAGGGCATGGCCTATTCTCTCTCTAGAGACGCTAATCATGTTTATGTGCACACCTGAGGTGAGGCTTTATACCCACAAAAATATTGTGTCATGCTTACCTGCACCCCTGACATAGCCCCCGTACGAGAAGGTCATGCTTTCCCGGAGCGTGCTCTCACGATCTACCCTCATGTTGTAACTTTCATGCATGCTCCTGCACTTTGTGCACTGCGCTATCGCACTTGTACTGTAACTAGCTCCTTGATGCCTCAGGGCTTTGTGCGCTGCTATAAATGCAAAAATAAATACATAAATCCATTGGTCGCCGTATCAGATACAAATACCACAGCACGACATTATCCGCCATCCATCGCCACAAACACATTCCCCCAATTTTCCCATCTCACCACTGTCTTTCAGTGTCAATTTCATTCACATTTTTCATCGTGCAGGGGTGCTTTCACAACAGTAAAGCATATTTCGTAGAGGCCAAATTCCAACTCTGTTTACCTGCATGCGCACCAAGATCTTCACAGACAAACCAACAGTGGGACCACCACAAAAGGTCAAAACAAACAGCAGACCAAGCTCAGTGGGGCCGCCTGGCTCTGGGACTCCCGACCACATCCCAGTAGTGCTACAGTGGGTTCCACAGATTTATCAAGGCCTGAAGGCCGCCTAAGCATTCCAGTCATAGGCTGCCGAGGCATGAGCACCAACAGAGCCCAGCAGAAGTTGCTGCAGTGCCCCCTGGCGGCTTGGAGAGCAGTCTTTACATTGGCTGTCCTTGCTACTACAATGCTCTGCTGTGGGTGGCGGAATCTTAAGTTGGGCACTTGGTCCCATACCACTGGGATAATATACTTCCGGTTCTCAGCGCTTCTCTTTACAGATCAATGTAACCTGGACTTTAACTCCTTCAATGTCCTACAGATGTTTTCTTATATAACAAAATGCAAAGATTTGGCCCTTGAGACTCCTAACTTTCGATCCTTCCACCACCCCCAAAGAGATTTTGATACACACACCCCTCTCCCCAAAAGTCCCGAAGACCTCTGGGAAAATATTGTTTTAACCTATGCCACTGGGGGTCCCGTAGGAACCCAGAAGTCAAAAGGTTAATCCAGTTAGTTCAATTTTGTGGAATCAAGAGCACACTTTCCAGAATGAGGTGATTTGTCAAGGGCCAGGCCAGGAAACATGCTCTCCTGAGGAGCACAAACTCAGCCGCGCCCCTCTCAGGGGCAGCAGCCCACAAAAAGGATTTAGCTTGTTGTCTTGTATCCATATTTCCACGTGCTTATAATCAACAAGTAACAACAAAAATATGTTTCCTAATAAAATACTTAGTCTGCATCACATGACACAGAATTCACAAACGCGTGCCACTCCTAGGCTCGGTGTTTTGAATAGGAGTGGAAAGCAAAGTATGCCCAATGCTGGAGCACAGCTCTCATATCCATGACACCCATGAGGAGCTCATCCAGTTCTCTTTGCATTCTGTTTTTTTGTATTTCGAAATTAGCACCAGACCAGTGATGCAAATTGTTTTGCCTGGCGCAGTCTTGAAAACTGGCTCTAAGGTTATCTTAAGGCACAATATTTAAAAGTGGTGTAATTCCCCCTAGCATTTGATGTGTAATATTTCCCTTGAGTGTTAGTGGCACACTTTTCAGACACTGCTCCAGTAAAGTGGCACAAACTTTACTGTCTACTGTGCGCCCAGTGTTACTATCAGGCATTAATACCCGGCACGCGCGGCTGAACAGGAATACTGTGTGGTGATTGGCTCATTTGCGAGCCATACCACACGGTATTCCCGTCCACGCCGTGCGTGCCGGCTACTCTGTTCCCGGCGAGGGACGTGGCAGCCCCTCAGCCAATGAGGAGGCTCGAAACGGGGCAATCCCCGCTCTGAGCCCCCCTATGGCTGGAGGCTTCCTTCGTCCTCCGCCGGGGAGGCAGGTAAGATTTGTTTTTTTCCCCAGCCTTTCCTCCCTCCTCCCTCCCCACCCCACTTACCTTCTATCCCACGGTCTCCGGCGGGGGACGATGGAAACCTCCAGCCGTGTGGAGACTCGGAGCGGGGCCATCCCCGCTCCAAGCCTCCACAAGGCTGGAGGCTTCCATCATCCCCGGCCGGAGACCGCGGTATGTTTTTTTTTTTCTTCAAAACCCATCCCCTCCCTTCCGCCCTCCCGACCCCACTTACCTTCTTTTTTCTTCTGGTCTTGGAAGCGAACGCGCTGGGAACACTTATGTTCCCAGCGCGTCCGCTCCCGACGGCTGCCAAGGAAAGGGAAAACGGACGTTTTCCCTTTCCATGGCGGTGGCCATTTTTTTTTTCTTTTTCTTTTTTTTTCTGTTCCGTATTTCAGAACAGAAAAAAAAGCAATTAGAACCCCGGTCTAACGGGCCGGGGTACTAATGGCAATAAGCCACTCAGTGGCAGGCCAATACCGCCCGTGGTAATGCACCCGGGGCACCGCTAAGGCCCGAGCGAAGCGAGGGCCTATAACTCGCCCCGGGGGCATTACCTGGGGCGGTATTGGCCCGCCACCTCGTGGCTTATTGCCACAATATTCTGATGGGCACATGCAGTGCTTGCTCTGTACAAATTCTGCTCTGTGGCAGAGATTGCAAGCACTATCGCATGGTCCATGACTGTAAATCATGTGTCTCTGTTTTCCAATGTAGTCTCTAAATTGTAACATACAAATGTGGCATTTGTACCCATCATTTCAACACTCTCTTCAGGGCGTTCTCACCCAAAGCCTTTGCGGGGCTGTCAAACTTTCTGATATTCCAGAAGAACATTTGCAACACACCGATTTGAAAGAAACCCACCCGCCATAGTTGAGAACCGTTCTTTCAACTTGGCCAAATTATCTGAAAGCGCCCCGAAAGTTTCGTGCCTAGTCAATGCTGCAGCGGGTCTTCAACGGGCACTGCTGAGAGTACATGGCTGCTGACATGTTGCAGGGCAACGCCCGCAAAAGGCGAGGGGTGTGTGGTTTCAACTCCCTGACAGACTCCCATGTCCAGCCTCCCTCGCAAGCCCTGACCTTTCAATTAGAGAGACCCGGAGCGGTGCGGCCTCATCCATGAAGCGCACGCAAGAAGAGCGCGCATAAGGAAGAAAGGCCACTTACTGAAAGCTTTGTGCGCGGTGGCGAGTGGCTTTTATTCGACGCCTTTCTCTGTCTTTTCGTCTCCTGTTCTTTAAGGAGAAAAGCACAAAGCTTTCGGGCCTAATGAGGAGGCCTTTCCATTGAGTGGCGCGCGCCGCGGGCCTCCAGGTGCGACTTCAGACGGCTCCAGCGGTCAGACGCTGCTAATTAGGGAGCTGGCACGTGGCGTGAGACCAGCGAGTTTCCTTCTATTTCGCAGTTGCTCGGAGTAACCTCCGGAGGGGCTGCGCGGTAATTAGCCGGCTCGCTCCGCCGCCAGCCCCTCCCTCGCGGGCACCCAGGACAACATACGCGAGGCACGGGTTCATCCTCCAGGCCGCAGCACAGCCTAGGCCGCGTCACGCAGACTCCCGTGAAGGCCCAACCACGCACTCATGTACACGGCCGCGCAATTCTGAGGACACCTCCGCCGCAGAGAAACATAGATGCCACGCACTCATGCTTCTTCCACTGATAGAGTAAGGAACCACGGGAGCGCGCACAATGCACACACCGGTATCCACTGAAAGCGTTACAGAGGGACTGAGGCCCAGCAACAGAACAGCAATATGCATTCTACACTCATACCCACGGAAGGAGAGGCCCAAACATGCAGCAGAAAATCCACACACACACACGCTTAACCCTGATACAGACAGGCTCTGGGTGCCCCACCACAGACCATCAAACAGACTAGCACACTCAACCTTTGATTAAGATTAAACCAAACAACAGTACAAAAATCTACTCTAGCTAACCCGCACTCCTATCTACTGTCAGAGACAGCCCCTGAGCGGGCCTAACCTCAGATCAACACTCAATCCATAAACACGTCCACCGACAGAGAAAATCTCTGAGCAAGGCACTTCTGTAGACCAGCCCGTAATTAGCACAAAGTGCATCCACTGACGGTGGCAGACTCAGACTCATGCTTCTTTAGAAACCGGAAGAACATGTGGCCTGGTTGCTAAAGTTCCAGTACGTCTTCGGCGGCATGCCGCGATACACTGGAATTCAAGGAGAGCTTATGTGCACGTTCAAAATAGCTCAGCGGGTTCAGACCTCGCTGCTGAGATCTGTGTGAGCTCTGCAGGTTCGATTCCCGGAAAGGCCAACTCAGCCTTTCATCCTTCTCAAGTCAATAAATGAGTACCAACTTTGGTTGGGTGATATTGCATGGAACTGTAAAGCACTGGTAAAATAGCTCAGCAAGTTCAGACCTCACTGCTCTGATCCGTGTGTGATCTGCAGGCTCGATTCCCGGCAAGGCCAACTCTTCTGAGGTCAACAAATGAATACCAACTTTGCTTTGGTGATATTGTATGTAACTGTAAAGGGTTTTGGTGAAAGCGCTATATAAATAACACATCATAGCTGCCATCATGTGAAGGAGGCTGAAATGCCTTGCTCCCCGCTCCATGGAAACTTACTGGACAATACATACGCAGAGGTCTGTGAGAGCTCAACTGTACCCTTTCCAGACTCTCATCATCATGAAACCAAGGAGGCATGTTGAGAGGCACCTTCTCGACAGTCGCCAGTGCTATGAATCCGTACCAACGGCAGATGGGCGCTATCCCAAACACGGTGACATAATGTAAGTCCTTTCCTTACACAGGGACAAAGTTGGGAAAGGGGGCGGGGGTCTAAAAGCCGGGGGAGGAGGCTGGTTAATATAACACAGACAGTGGGGCCTATAATGGAATGTGTTGCTAATGCCATTAAATAGTGATGGCGGTCAGGGTGGGTTGTTAGGTGAACAGCGGGTGATTGGCAGGAAGATGGGAGGGCAGTCTTTGGAGTGGGTGTGTGGGTGCAGTGGTGTCCACGTTTTAGAGCTACGTATGCACCAATGTTCAGCACAGGCTCTGGTGCTGGAGACTGCAACGTTAAGTTCAGCAGATGCTTCGCAGTACATCTCCCATAGGCCTAGGACAGCATCGTCCACGGTGAGGGATCATGGGAGTCGTCTGACCGAATCTTCAAGGGTAACTGAGATACTTGCGACAGTATTTATAATTTATTGTCTTATTTATTTTACTGTTATCCTATGTACTGCACTGCCCACTCCCCTTTCCCCCGCACTGTTCCCCTTCCCCCCTGCACTTGGGCGATCTCAATGTCACCTGGTGTAGTAGGATCGCTGTCTCTGTCTTCCCTCTGTTTCCCCTTCCTTGCCTCGTCGCGCCTTGAAACACTTGTGTATTTGCGCGTTATAAATGCCATATCATATATCATATCATGAAGATACAGTATTTCTTGTGCAATTAAAGCTCAAGCAAATAACTGCATGGAGAATTCCGCTGGACTTCTCAAAGCTTTCTGTCGACTAGGAGCAAACTGTGGCTACTGCAATATGCGTGTATTCCCCCACGATACTGCGGTGCATAGCTTCACAAAGACTCCTATGCCAACAATGAGGAATGTGCCCCTGTCACAAATGACGCCTGGAATAGGATCCTGATTAAGAAATTAGGAGAAAGCCCCCAGGGGCAAATTCCAGCCCGGGAACATGCACGTGTTCCAGAAAAGTGAAAATATGTAAATTACATAACTACAGCTGAAAGTGCAGTCAAACAGTGGGGTGAAGTGAAACGCTTCAGAGAAATAGTTTCTGGACATTTGCCTGAATCAGACCCAGGAACGGCGCCAGGGCCTTTCAACTTTTTCAATTAAAATGGTTCCCCGTGCTCTGGAGGGCACTTGAGCAGCTGCTCAATGTTGGCAGTGTCATGACAGAGAAATGAAGTCCTTCATTTTGGACATAAAAATGGGTAGCATATACGTTACAGACTGCCTTAGGTGGTGCCCTCAGGCCTGTCACCTCCCTATTAGAGTATAAAACCTCATTCTTAGCGCGTTGCCTTTTTTTCTCCAGTTTCTCTGACATTAGCACCCTACTGTCAAACAGTGATTAATAGATTTTCAGCTGACATCTTGTGTTTCAGTTTCCCCGCTAGTAGCCTCTCCCGTGATAATCTGCAGCTATTAACCACCTTGCTGCATTCTTTTGACTTCATTAAAATTGAAGCACCCCCACTAATGACTTGGACTGTTTTTTGCAGCTGTAACGCAAGGGGGGCCCCAAACATCATGTTGAAATGGGCCCCCACCAGCTCTCACAAATCTCCAGCCAGCCCTGATCATGCCACACTACAACATGGGCAAACTGCGACCAGGTTTAAAAAGAGAATGTGATTTGCTCTTTTTTTGGTGAAATCACCACAGGCTTCTAGAAGTATCCCTCATTTGCATTGCCTTTCCACAGACACTCCCCAAGCCATACCTGCTAGCATATGCAAATTGGGTTAATTAGCGGTTATCCCCTTGCTGTTCAATGTTACACATATGCAGCATAATCTGCACACATGCACTGCAGCGCCTTGGCGTCTGAAACTCTTGTGAATTGGTCACAGTTCGTGCATAGCCAAACTGCTCTCTAATCCGAGCTCAAATGCATTTGCACTTACAAAAAATAATTATCTCTCCATTACTGTAGATTGACAGCAGCCTAACATCATATGAAAATTAAAGTCGCCTGGCCTGTAAGAGTAAACATGCACTACTTCCCATCACACAATGCACATACAACACACAAACAACGTACCTACCAGCATGCATACCCTCACACAACATATATACTACACAGCGCAAATACGACACAACGCATATACTTCAAAATGCATATAACACAAGACATCAAACAGCACATATCACACAGTGGCCACACCCTTGCAACACACACGGCCAACCTCTTGCCCATCTCCCTCTCATCTCTCCTACTCGCACGTCCTGTCTCCCAATGACTCCTCTCTCCCTCCCTCTCTCCCTCCTCCCCGTCCACCTCTTCCACGTTCCCCTTGTGTCCTTCCTGCATCCCTCCCGCCTTCTCTCCCTGCCACTAGCCCGTCTCATATCTCCCTCCCCTCTCTCACCCCTTCTTCTGCCTGCCACTGCCTACCTTATCCCCCTGCCTCCCTCTCCTCGTATCCCCTCCTTATCCAGCTCACTCTCCCTCCCTCCACCACACTCTCATTCTTTCTCCACATCATCATTCTCTGTATCCCCTCCCTGTCTCGTTTCCTCTCTCTCCTCTCCATCCACTTTCCTTACTACACCTTTCACACCATTTCTCCCTCCATATATCACCTCGCTGTCACCTCACCTGACTGGTACTTCCACTTCCCTCATCCTGCCTCTCTCTCCTTTCTACCCACCCCACTTGCCCCTTTCCCACTGTCTTGCCACTATGCCTGCCCTTTTCAACCTCTTTTCATCTCACGTTCTTTCTCTTTTCTCTCTTCAAACTGTCAACATCCTCCTCTCCAGCTCCGAATCCTTTCTTCTCCTCTCTTCTACGCCACCCTCCACTCTTCTTCTCTTCTTGCTCACTTCTGTCTTTCCCTTGTTTCTCCTCCCACCAGCCACTGACACGCCGCACCAGCACACTCCTGCAAATAGAGGCAGTGGTGGAGGACCTCTTTCTAACAGGAATCACACGTCACCCCACGGATCCAGACCTGCAGGGGAGGCGGTGGTCTTACAGGCCACTGAATCCTTCCCAGCACTAACCACTCACACACCTGCATGGTAGGAAGAGGCTGGGCTGAGGCGTAGACAGGGTAGGGCCTGAGTGGGCAAGGCCCACCAGAAATCTGGACATGCCCACTCAGCAGCGCTATGTGGGCATTTACAGGTGTTAATGTCACTGCGGGTGGCCCAACTACATGAGCTTCAGGCCCCACTTGTTAGACAATCCTGGTTACGCCTTTGCTTCACAGCCCACTGCCTGGATAATCCCTTCACCCACCCCCAGATGTACACCAAGGCTTGGACCTCTGCTAGGCTTCCCCAACTCACTGACAGCCAATAAATACAGTGCAATACATAGGCACGATTTAGTGCCACTAGTAACCCTTTCCAATTTCCCACAGCAGAGAATACGTCCTCAACCCCTGGGCTCACACACCACCACCTTCCAACAAGGACAGCGGGTTCCTACAGTCACCCTGCCCTATGTACGGCTCCCCAAATGTGCCAACTTGATTGACTTTGCATCCTGGTGTAGTAGCCACCCTGTAACATGGGGTACAGCTCCCCAAATGTGCCAACTTGATTGAGTCTTGCATCCTGGTGTAGTAGCTGCCCTGTAACATGGGGTACGGTTCCCGAAATGTGCCAACTTGTTTGTCTTTTGCATTCTGGTGTAGTAGCTGCCCTGTAACATGGGGTACAAATCACCAAATGTGCCAAATTGATTGACTGGGATGTAACTATATTCTGTTGCCCCCAAATGTAACAAATACCTGTAACTACCATCACTTACCATGTAACATAAGCACCGTAACCAATCTCTTAAGCATATGCGCCGAGATACCGCCGGGTTTGGTGCGCTATATAAATAAATTAAATAAATAAATATGATACCAGACAGAAATCACCCAGGTGCTCACACATCACCTTGTCACACTCACGCTGGAAAGGTTGGGGAAGGTTTTCGGGCCCGATCCCCTGTAAAGATTGGTCCCCCACCGTACCTCGGATATACACACTGGGACCCGATTCACACATATTCCCATTGGAGCAAATCAGCAGATGCTTGTGATCCGATTTTCCCCTTGTGTTAGCGTCTCTGAGATGTCCTTGAGCAAAGCTTTGAGAATAACCCGCATGAGAGCATCCCAGAGAGGCTCCAGGCATCGCCAGACCTGCCCCAGTTTTAGGCTTCTGAAGAAGGCAGGCGGTTCACATCCCAGATACACGCAGGCTTCTTCTCCTGTGCGCCAGTGCACCTTTCTGGGAATCAGGCCCTATTTCACGCCACCACAGCACACGTGAACATCCGCCACGCCTGAGGTTGTGCGATTTGCAGATGTGAGATATACAAATTCCATGTGAAATAACATACTGCATCATACATTGCCAGTGGTACGTCTGCCCGGGACAGATCTAAGGCACTTTTTTTTAAACATACCGTATATATCTTCATGTAATGATATCCACTGACATAAACTAAATATACTCTACGTGTCTAATGCTCACTGAAGTGTGAGAGTAAGGCCACCGCAGTTTTCAGCGTCCTGGCTTTAATAAACATTTTCTGTTTGAAAAGGCACATGTTTCACAAGCCGTACTAAACCAAAGCAAATTACATACTGTAAACAGTAAATGTCACTCTCCTGTCAATTGTAATACAATATTGCCATATTGTATATGTTTAGGTCACCTATTGGTCCACTGCAAGCATTCTCTTGAAGCCCAGACGTTTAATCATGTAATAAACGTGCACTTGTGTTATGGACCAATAATGACATCTTGGAGTAAAGGTGGCATTTATAAGCTCATCACTGCATCGTAGGCCGTAGGCCGGTCTATCAACTTGAGCTCTGCGGTCAAAAGTCTCGGGGTCACATTCAACTCCAGAGGGGCATGCAGGCCCGCCCTGGAGGATCTGGTGTTAGAACTTCTCATCACCATCTTGGTCTCATGGCCGCTGGATACAGATGAGTGATTCGCTGAGCTTTCATACATGACTAGGCAAACTCGCTCTAACTAGACTCATTGAAATAGCAAATCTCCCATCTCCAAGGAGTCCCCAGAATGCTGTATCCCGAGATGCGGCCAGTAAGAAATAAACTTGACACACATCATGCCCAACCTGAGGACCAATACCTCTGGCTCATGTGCCTCCTATAAGGTATGTCCTTTCTCTTTCTTCTCTGAACTGGACTCCACTAGATCCATCTATCGCACCAACCTCATCCCGTCTCCCCTCTGCCACACTCACCAACTATCCTCCACCCTCCAAGCCAGCCTAACCCCTTTGCCACTGCTTCATCCCCTCCACACCTTTGACCTTGCTAGGAGCCTGATCCCCACTCTGGTCCTCATCAAACTCAGCTACTGCTCATAGTTGGACGTCCCCTCTACTCCTTCTCCCCCTAAAGGCAGTTCTATGCTTCTCCTCCCCCGCTCTCTTCAACCTTCCTCCCTGCCCTCCCCACCGCCCGCTTCACCCCTGGCTCTCTTTGCATCACCAGTCCCTCTTCACGTTTCTTCCACTGGCCTTAAAGCCATACATGGGAACCCCTCGTGCCCACCCTCCACCTAGATGACACTGTATCCCACTGCCCCCCGGCTTCTACTCCCGAGCCTTCTCCCCTTGTCAGTTCCCTGCAGCTGCACCTAAAATTAAAATCAAAACCACTATGCAGGGCTTCAGGACCTTGCTAAAAATAAATACATTTCTTAAATCATCTTGCCAGTTTCCACCCGTGCATAATTGTAAAGTCATGTACAGTCATAATCAACCTGTTAGTGAATCAATGTACATGCTGTAAACACTGGCGTAACGGGGCCCCGTACCCCCCACAGCTCCCGCAGTGTGGGTGGCCCCATTCTGCCCATGCCTGGAAGGAGCCCAGTGGCGGTGGGGGGCGGGGGGGTGCCCTCAACAGGGTTTGCAGGGGAACCCCCACATTGTGTGTTACGCCACTGGCTGTAAATATCTGTACTGTTTGTGTTATAGTATGTTGATTCGTACAGCGCACCGCTGCCATTTGCATGGCATCCAGGCACTCACGTGGCTCTGTAAGAAAGTGGGTGGGGATAGGATAGAGGCTGTGCTCTTCTGTTGGAGTCTGCGTGTTGGCTTTCTAAGTGTGCTTTTATTGGGTGTGTCCTTTCCCCTTTTCATTTTCCCACTTACTGAACCCGAACAGGTTCACGCTACATCTACATTCTACCTTCTGTGGTAAAGCCCCCGGAAACAGGATGGCTCTGGTTCATGCTGTCACGTCCCCAAGGCAAGCTGCAAGTTCAAAAGCGGTCACAGTTGCAGATCAAGGCAGCCACCTGGGGAAAGCTCTCCTTGCTGACCTGTGCAACGAGGTAATAACCCACCTGGCCCCTCTTCCTCTCCCTACCCCCCCAACACACATCACATATATTAAAAAGAATTTGACAAAAAAATCCAGCGAGTAAAAGTGCACGAAGAAATTGCACACGAGGAAACTGACAACAAAGGGTTTATAGTGATTGCATCGAATGCCTTAGCATCTAAAAAAAGCAACGAAAAAAAGCATCAAATGCATTTTTATTGTTTTCATTTTTTTTAAATGGGGGGCTCCCTCTGAGAGCAGCTCTATCTTCAGATTAACACTGGCCTTACACTGGCCTTACACACTTTGTCCTCAGACACCTCGCTTATCCCTCCCAATGCACAGCTCGGAGCTATCCCTCGTGTAACACAGCTTTATAGGGCATGCCTCAGACGCTAAGGTAGATACCCCTCAGAATACACAGCTTTCACAGGTGCTGTTGTCAGACAACAGAGCTATCCCTCTGGTTGCACAGGCCTTACAAACCTTGGCCTGAGACGGCACAGCTAATACCCATCCCTCAGGTTACACAGCTCTGCTGGGCTCTGTCCTAAAACAGCTGTGCCACCTCTCGGGCTACAGAGGGCTCTATTCCAATGTTCATATGTTGGATTCTACAGGGATTGTCTGTTACATATTAGAATCTCACTCTAGCAATAAGCAAGAGCAGACCATGTATTCCCGCCAACACCACCGACCAGGTCACCCGCGCACCTGCTCTAAACCTTATTTACAGGAAAGACATGAGCCATGCTCTTCAAGAAACACCTCACCCATTGCCCCTAATCGCACTTCTCCACTGCCTTCTCAATACCCCTCTCCTGTTTGCATACCCTTCTCTTTCTGTCTTCTTTCCCCTTTTCGGTTTGGTAATAAACAGCTTTAGGTCTGTGCCAGAGCTCTTGATGATATATATTAGAGACGGCCCTAGTGTAAGTCAGCTGCTTCGTGACGCATACCGAGGGCAACCGAGGAAAGCAGTGTTATGGAAGCAGCCATGTTGTGGTAGCCAGTGGAACTGTTAAAGTTAAGGAGAGGTTTGCTGAATGGTGCTTTGAAGAGCTTGTGTTGTTTCTGTGTTGCTTTGTATACGTGTGTATTTTCCATTTTTGTGATGCTTTAAATTCTGTTTTTTTGTTTTTTCTAGCCACACTGTATTTGCACACAGACCATTGGTAATAAGCATAGCAAAATATTTCCATCCACAAGGGTGAATGGATGTATTTTGCTATGTCTATTAGCGTGTGTCTTGTCTATGGATGTAAAACAGAGTTCAAATATCTTTTCGCCATTAGAAATTAATTCTGAGTTTGCAGGGACTATAAAAATAATTGAGCACCCCAGTGCAATTCTGGACGGTGCATTAACATTTCAAAACACACCATAATAACCTACATAGGCTCTGCACACTAAAAAATTATGGCTAATGGCCCAAAAAATATGTGCATGCTGTTTTTTACACACACCGATAAACTTTATTATACATAGTAAATATATTCCGTCTTTTTGCTATGCATTTTATTGTTGTTTTATATGTATAACAAATAGCTTTAACATATTTTAGGGCCATTCGAAATAATGAACTGATGTTTAGGGCCTATGTAAGTAATTATGGCCTTCTTCACAGCACGTTCTGAGATGATCTGTCACCATTTTAAAAAAGCGCTGTGAAAGTCAACATCATTATATACACGGGAGCTCATTGGAAATTAACCCCAAGACATTCTTATTAAAACCTGTTGACATTCCGTTGAAACCGCGCCATCCGCAGTGCCTAGGAATGTGCCGGGGCACTTGGAAGAAAGAGCGCGAGTGGGCTGGGCCTCTTCGTGGCACTGGCTCACATTAACCCAGATAAAGATTCAGCACACGGTGATCTGCTCACTCTGATGGAGCTTTAGTAATATATGTCACGCTAACTTATCTCATGTGCAGCGGCGGCTCTCGCTCTGCGTGCAGTAAAATCTTGCCACTCCTATATCCGCAGCAGATTTGAGGCAATGGGCCCAGTGGGCAACAGTGACTGAGGGCCCCAGGTGGGCGGGTCATGGAGGTGGACCCCAGAGTGGGCAGGGTTGCACAATGATGATCTTTAGGGACAAATGCTAATTTTTTTAAAGTTGTGTTTTTTTTTTTTTAGTTTTCTGTGTTGGGAAGTCTGACTCTAGCTGGAGACAGCTGGGCCCCCTCCCCAGATTTTGCTGTCAACGGTGGTAATATTAAAAGGTCAAGTCTGAAGCTAATGTTGGAAATTGTAGAGTTCAAGGCTACGGGAGGGGTCAATACAGGAGCTCATATCACAGGTAATTGCTACAGCATGAAGAACCACTTTGTGCATGTCCCGGTTGTTCTTACCCCACACACTTGAAATGTCATTTAACATCACAAACTTAAGGAGTTCACTTCTTAATCTCAAAACATACCAGGGGTTTACCTTTTTTGTGGGTGATGCTTGTGGTACTTGAAAGCAATGTTCACTCTCAGATGCGTGCATGTGCGCTTGCCTAGCTTCCTCCTGCATGCGGCTCAGAAGAGTTTTAGCAGCGCACACAGACACTTCTCACCTTCTCAAGCATTGAAAAGGCACAAATCACAGAAGTCTTATGTTGCTTGTAATATGAAAAAACGTCCTGCACCAGAATTTCTATAGACAATGGTGCCCCAGCAAAATAGTCACCCACACTATCTTACCCAAGTGTTAGCTCAAATATCAGATACTGACTGTAAGTAAGCAGGCTACTTGGTTGTGTAACCTCTTACCATGATTCCTACTCTTTGCACGTATGTCACGCAGGCACTTTCAAGGGGTACCTTTGGAAGTTAATGAATTATAAAACTAAAATATTAATTTGCCCTCTAAGGATTTTGAGCAGGCAAATATCGTGGTCAGCCTCTTCTCGGTTAGCATAGTTACTGTTACCCTACAAATGGAGAACAACATTACAGAATAATCAACTTGGTCTACAAGCGATTATGGGTATGGATGCCTTGCACAGTGCAGGAAATGGGCAGCAAAAAGACAGAGCAGCGCTGCGGCAAAATATGTCTTGCCAGAATGCCACTCCGTCCCCCAGACTCAGGGGTCACCACATGTTTCACCCAGGTCAGGGGCTTTAACAAGCAGACCGCTATAGAAGACCCTGCACAGAGCAGTGCTGAGTCTTCTGAAAACAGTTTGCTCATGAAATCTCAGGTAACGCAGTGTGCTGTTCTTGCCGAATGCCCAGGAGCTCACACAGAAATCTAGCAAGCATCTCATAATCTCCATTATCGCATGCACAACCAGCTCTTCAACAGGCTTTCCGAAGTTTCAGCACTGGAAACTGCCAAACCCTCACAAACAGTGCTGCAGCTGTAAAAACTGATTTATATGTCCTGCAATTTACAGACAGCTCTTTAATAGGGTGAATATTGTGACCAATCAAAACAGAAGAGTCCATTATTCACTTAAAAGAGCGTCTTACCCAATCAATATAATACATATTTATCATTTAAAATTGTGGACATTATGAGGTTCCCATAATGCTCTTTGCTTTTATGCAAATCACTTTGGTTCGGTGAAGAGATACTGTGTTGCGCAACTTGGCCGAGGACCACACCCCTTGGCCCGCCCCCACCTTCCCACAGCCCCGCCCTTCGAAAGAGATGACAGTTCCCCCAAATTTGTTTTCCATTTCCAGCATTGGCCTTGCACTACTCATACACTGCATTAAGACACTGAATATTCAAACAGCTGCATTGTAATTGTAATCGTTTATAGAGTGCTTATACACAAGTGAAATGATTCAAAATGCTTCAATGCGGGAAGGGAACAAGGGAATACAGAGTCCTTCTTAGGCCTTGAAGTTTCCAAATGATCTAACAAAAATGACTAGCAAACTAGGCCGGACGTCATTACTACTAGTGCATGACAAGAAGGGAGGCAAGAAAGGTGGAGGAGAGGGAGAAGAACATACATTTCATAAACTGCCATACTAGGCCAACGACGTTTCAGACAGTGCAAATACATGACAAAGAGTGAGGTGATAAGGGGGGATGGGAAGGAGAAGAACATACAGAAACAGAAAACTACTGTCCTAGGCCTGCCAGACTAGGCCAAGTGCATTCTAGGTAATGTAAGTGCGCAGACAGGAAGTGAAAGGGAGGGAGAAGGGAACAAGTGTGCCCAGTCTAGCCGGGCCCTGGGTATGTGCAGAGAGTTTATCCCTTCTCATGGAATGAATTCCAGAAGTGCAATTGCGGTGAGCAGAGTGCAGAGGCCTGGGGGCAAGTGTGAGGACTGGGAGGGGAGCATGAGACCTGTTTGGTTCTGGAGGTGCACCAGAACTAGTCAGCAAAACTGAGCGGAGTTAGAGAAGACAAGGAGGAGAGAAGTAGGCGAGAATACAGAGGAGGTTAGCAACCTGCATGCTCTCCAGGTTTTCAGAGTTCCATTGAGCATAGACCTTAACAAATGGTATGGTAATTCTCTGCTATACAAAAATGTTTTACTGAGCACTTGTATAATCCTACCCAACAATATTAGCGGAAGTTGCAAACAATCTGGTTTGCACTGCAAAATAATTGTCTGTACGTTTGTTCATGACATTTTCTTAAACTGTCCATATCATGGTGAGGCTTTAAATATTTTTGCTTCCAAAGTCTTGCAAATATGCCAGAGTGTGTTTACTGCCATAGCTCCTCCCTCCTAGTATTGGAGACCAGCACATTATCCGGAGGTGAGAGGGGAGGGGCACAGGAGGACACTCCTGGGGATGGGGCTGGGGGTAAAGAACAAATCAGCAACTTTAAAAAAAAAATCACAGTTAGATGTTTGTCTAGTGCATTACATTGCAGGAAATGTGTTGTTTATTTGCATTAAGGATAGTAAACTCTAGTAGCAGTCTATGAAACTGCACCTTCTATTTCTTTCTATGTTCAGCTGCTGAGGGCTTTTCAGTATACTAATTTGTTTTGTGTTTAGTGCCTCTAGCATCCTCATGCATCTTGTTTAACTGATAAACGTTAATTGCAGAAGAGGGGCCCCTAGTTACAAGATAAGCCACTCCTTCTGTACCTCTAAGCATTGCTGCTATTAACTTAAAGAGCAAATGTATGTGATTTTCTTCAAAGGGGCGCCAGTGAGGCTCTCACTGAATTACATCTAGGCTGGGGCTAAGAAGGGTGAGAAAATGTGCCCAGTCATTTCACCTCTTATGCAAGGGTTACAAGCAGCAATCTGTTCAGATTTCACTCCCTACTTGGAATACTT
This sequence comes from Ambystoma mexicanum, assembly GCF_040938575.1. Taxonomy (NCBI): domain Eukaryota; kingdom Metazoa; phylum Chordata; class Amphibia; order Caudata; family Ambystomatidae; genus Ambystoma; species Ambystoma mexicanum. The sequence continues at coordinate 1,023,068,923 of NC_090921.1, read as the reverse complement.
TATAATTACTAAAAGGGGTTATTTCCCCTTACAATTCCTTTGGAGATCGGGGGAGTAATATAATTGGAGCTCCTTCCTATACCAGTGTTCTGCTGGTCACGGATTCGAAAATATCAGTGGAACTTTGTGTGTAGAAGTAAAGGGTAGGCTCTGATTTGTTCATTGTTTCACTGTTTTTGTTGACCTTATTTGTACTCCATATTTTTGGGGAGTACAGATGAGTGCTATGTATGCGTGTTATATGTAGGGCTGGTTTTCAGTAAGTGTTGTCACTGCTGTGTTCCCAGGACAATGTGATGTTGATGGTAAGCAGTGGCACAGGAATTGTGAGTAATCACACTCTGTGGTGTAGTTATTCTGATGCAATTTACCATCCTGACACATTTTGAGACGCACCTTCTCTTGTCCCATAAATTACTTAATTAAAATGGCACACTAATGCTTATTGGCATGTTTTCTGGCACACTCCTTTTAGCTGCCTTTGTTTCAGCTTACAAATAATGTATCAAGTCTGACTTTGTTGACAGCCACATCAATTGCGATAAGTAATATTTGTTTTTTGTAATATACAAATGGTGTTTTCCCCCAATGGCATAATGTTCTATATTGTCTTTGAGCAGTGTGAACAAATTAATAGCCACATCTGAAACTGTTGCTTACAATGAGCATACAATATATTTTGTTTTGCATGTATACATATATTTTTCTGTGCATAGGAGTACTTTGGCGAGGTACTGTGGCAGATCTTGAAGTCTTGGACTGGTTGAAAAGCTCTCTTTATGATCACAAGTGAAACATTGTTTTTAGCCTACATCTGTGAAGTGCTGCAAGATGCACCTTTTACACTGATTTGAAAGAATTGCAGAGGTTCGGTGGGAGGACATTCTGCTTCAAACTCTCTTCAAGATTATAGGTAACTAGCCATGCTCACAAAATAGCTTGCTTCGTTATTCAGTTGTGCACATGGAAAATAATGTGCGCACGAAAACCAACCACATCCTCACTTCGAGGACAATAATTAGAGGGATCATTGCTGAAAAACCCCTTAACTCCAACCCTCCACGTCCATTTCTCGTCCAGATCCACAGGGCCCTGCTAGAGGGCAGTGAATGGAAATGGAGAAGGAATAAGGGCAGGATAAGAGGGAGGAAAGCAGGAAATTAGAGAAGGGGCATGAACACTGATGGGACAGAAGAGTGGTGAATGAAGTAGGGCAGATGCATGAGAGAAGGCAGAAGATAAAGTGATTGCACGGAGCCAGGTGAGGGTAAAAGGGGGAATTGGTACAGAGAATGAACGATGGCCGGAGAATCAGGCAATAGTTAATAAGGCACAAGCGTGGATGTAAACGCAGGGTGGAGAGGAGTAAAGGGTGGAAGGGAAATAGAGAGCAGGGGGTTCCGGAGTGTAAGGAGATTGTGGAATAATGGAGGTCTAAAGAGTCAGGAGAAATTAAGAGTGAGGGAGGGCAGGAGAAAGGGAGAGAATGGAGGCAAGTGAGTGAGGAATGGGCAGTGGAGGGGCAGCAATGTAAAGCCAACTGGTGTGATGTGCGTAAATGAGGGAGGGGGAAATTGAGTGAAGGAAGGCAGGTGAGTATGTGAATAACAGCAAAACGAGACAGAGAGCGGTATCTTTATAACAAAGAACCTTTGGCTGAAATGGAGAAAGAAAAGGCAAGAGGAGGATTAAGGGAATGAAGCATGAACAGAGGATGGCATAGTGTTCAAAAAGGGCAGGAAAGAGTCTGAAAGTAGAGAGGAAATGGCTAGTAAGGTAAAAAGGAGGGCAAAAAGACTGCTGTATGGGAGGAAATGGAAGCAGGTGGGAAAAGAGTAAAAGGGGGAGCATATAATTGTGCATTCAAGGTGGTGAAAATAAATCTATGCACGTATTTTTTGCTTGACCTATTTCTATAACAATCTATGTAATGTCAGGTTGGTTTCTTATGTGATTTGTGTAATTTTCAAGGCATTGATAGAAAAACAAATTATTTCATTTTTGGAAAACCAAACCATAACAAATATTGCTGTGACCTATCACTGGGAAGATATGTAGTCAAGTGCTTAAATCACAGCCTGTGTCTAAATACGTATATCACCACTTTAACAAAATGTGTGATCCTGGGGAAATCATTTAATCTCACTGTGCTCGATCTGATGATATTGGGTGTCGTTAGAAGGGATTTAGTTTTCAGTTTTTGCTAGGAAGAAAAACCCTTGTGGTTTACTAAACAATTGAGTTGTATATTTATGCTAGTGAATATTTATATATGGCACAGTATATTATTCTCTTGTCTTCCATGTGAAAACTCCTTTTAATGTATTTGCCAAAGGTATCCTAGAGCATTGAAGACTGATGTTACTGCTTGTAATGTTATTTACTGTGATGTCGCTACTGATCGTGTCAATCCATATTGTGCAAATGAGGGTTCTGCATATCTTCTGCTGGACAGGTCCGGAAGACAAAGTAGAACATACCTGTGCCTTGTATGCCTAACAGTCCCACAGTGTTGTGAATGTTATGCGCTGTGTATTTGTTCAAGAGCCTCAGGGAGTGGGGGCTCACTCAACTGCCCCTATTGGCTGTCTTACTACACAGCAACATATTTCTTTCATAGCATTAAATGTGCACTTTGCCTTGTGTGCATGTTACAGGCTGCTTTTTTCTGACTGCTGTCACCCTAACTCAGTGGTATTAAATAAAAAGTCATACTGAGCCTCCCCCCCAAGTAAAAAAAAGTTTCAGAGCCCCCCCTACCTAGGCGTTGGTACCCCCTAGGGGCCCCAAAGGATGTCCAGGGAGGCCAGGCTCTTTAAAATATAAGCAGATTTTCTGCTGCTTATATTGTCTATGAAAAGCAGTCCACCTTAATCCTTTTTCATATTAAAATCCTTCATCTTAATCTTATTTTAAAGAGTCTGCAGAGCCTCGGAAATGTCCTTGGGCCCCATAGTTTGAAGAACACAGGCTTAACTGAAGACTTTAAATGTGTGCGTGGCAGCAAGTTACAGATTGGCCCTCATTACAAGCTGGGCGCAAAGGGATACCGGGCACCGGTAATGACACTGGTGCCGGTAAACCCTTTGCGCCCTATTCCGAGGTCCCTTAGCGGGTCCTTCCTTACCGCCTGGTTTTACCAGGCGTTAAGGACGGGACCCGCAAAGGGATACCGGGGTCAATAACGGTACCGTAATTTACGGTACCGTTATTGCCGCCTTCCCCCTTCCCATTGAGCCATATGGGGGCTCGAATGGGAATGGGGAATGGCTTTTCAAATGGGGACTTACCGGTCCCGCAATGGTCAGAATAGACTGGTAAGTCCCCATACCACCAAGTCGGTGGCGGTACCGGTATTGGTGCTAGTCATGGCGCTAATAGCGCCATGACTAGCACCAACCTCAGAATGAGGGCCATTATAGCATTCAGCAATGATAACACCTCTTTGCCTTTTACTCTGGTTTCATCTGTGTTAGCACCTTGCTGAAAGAGCAATTACTAACTTTGAAGTGTCAGTTTAGTGTTTCAGCTCACCTCTGGTTGCCTGCCTGTGAGATTAAAGGGCATTCCTTTGTATCCTTTCTTATTTAAGCAACCCAAGGGTGCCTGCCACAGACTGTGTCCACCCCTTCTAACTGTAGGCAAGGGGGAGGCAATCATATTGAAATGAGCCCCCATGAGCCCTGACAAATGTTTTGCTGGGCCCTGTGAGGGAGCGCTAAAGCTGCTCTTTGTTATTCCAATGTGTCTGATGCCCAGCAAGGAGGGAGGAGGGCTTGTGTGTTGTGGCTGATGTGATGAGATGGGAAGGTGCCAGACCAGGAAACAGCAGGGCCCAGTTGCCTTTTGTCTGTCATTCTAGTGCTAAATCCGCCTCTGGCTTATATCTGTCTTCCCCATGGCCATTTGCCCTTGCATGTGTGCGCGCCACTGCCAGCGCACTTCATCACTACATCACCTCCCTTCTTAGGAATGAAGGCGGCACAGCGGTGACTGCTGGTTCTCATATTTAGTCAAACATCCATCCGAGCTACCCATCAGCTTTTCCACTCACATGCTCACCTATACATTCACCCACCCAAACATGCACTCATTCAAAACACCAATCCAGCTACGCTCGCACTGATCCATCCATCCACTCAATGAACCTCTCACCGGCCATTCACTCATCCACTCCCGTATCCATCCATTAACTAGTCCACTCACTAGCCCATCCATCCATTCACACATCGACCTACTCATCAATAATTTAACACACACAGCCATCTTTTCATAAAACCACGCACAAAAACCCTCACACAACCAAATACAGACTGCACAGAAGTGCAGTAGTTCATATGACACTGAAGTAGTCACTTTCCACAAGGTGTGGGTACCTATAATCTCACCCATGGCATACTGGATGATGTTTGAAGCTAGTGTGGCTGGGCAGTGCCCGTCACATACGGCTTGACAAGTGCTGTGTGCACCATTCCACGGGCCTCATTACAAGGTGGTGGTCCGTACAAAAAGTGCCAGTCATTACATTTCCACCACTTTTTCTGGCTGTATCGGAATTAGTGACACATTTACTGTGCCACCAAAGTACGATTTTGGCCTGGAATGGCTCACTCTAATGTCAAAAGTCGGCGGATTTACTACAGCAGAATTGCAGCCTGCGGTAAATCTAACAAAATACCTGTGGAGTCCTATGGACTCCAAGAATGGTCAGTAACTTGACCATACCACCACCACTCAGAATCCAGAGGCAAGTCCAGGGGAATTAGTGGTGTTACCAGTATCTGATTTTGGTTGTAATTAAGCAGGTGTGCTGCGGATTTACCATCAAACTTGTGATGAGGCCCCATCTGCATCACACCTGCTTAAACATCCTTAAGTGGAGTTCAGACTCTACGCCCATTCAGTGTTTGGCCTCTGCGCTAGGACTTTCAATGAGTGGCAGTGCTGTGTTGCACCAATGATTGCACTTTCAGCATTGGCCCATTACAAAGCAGTACCCTCGTTTAGAACTTGTGGTACTATGCCCTTAAAACCACTGGCGTAACGGCCCCCCCACAACCCATGCGGTGCAGGGGGCCCCCACAACCCATGCGGTGCAGGGGGCCCCATGCTGCCCATGCACAGCGAGGGAGCACAGTGGGGGTGACGGGCCTCCTCAGCAGGACTTGCAGGGGGGAGGCACATTGTGTGTTATACCACTGCTTAAAACACGGCATCTGTGTTGTGAAATCGGTCAGTGCCTCATTAACGTCCCTGGTGAGGCATGCTGGCGTTGCTTCAGCTGTCTAGTAGCCCAGCTGACACGTTGCCATGTTTTCACACAGTGCGCCGGTGTGCTTTGTAACTGCTGAGTCTGGTAAAGAGGGGCATGGCATGAGTCTTCATGACCGTACTATCCTTGTCCACTTTCTGCTGAGACTATCAACAAGGCGCGCAACCGATCTACATTGGCAGACAGTACAAACACATTTCACTAAAACAGCCAGCCCGCTTGGCTTGGCCAGTGCTTGTTTGCTCGCGCCATGTAAGCCACATGCATGTGACGCCGGCGAGCAGGCAGATGAAAGACTAGCAGAGTGACAGCACACACATCGCCGGGGCGATGGAAAACAGCGGAAGGAGGGAGACGCCCGGAGCGAGATCAGCACAGTCACGGGGTGACGCAACGCTTCCTCCAGGGGCCTCGTAAAGGCACAACAACAAACCCACAACACCTGGTGTGCAGGAGGCCAAGCAGTAAACCGGGCCTACCTCGACAACAAGAGCTGCTCGCCGTCGCCGCCAGAAACCCGGGTTCTGGCAGGAGGGGGACTATCGCGACCGTGGCATGTGCTCTAGGGCCAGTGGGCTCCGTGGCTAGGGGCTGCGGAGTCTCCCAGGGCGGAAGGGGCTGAATTGAATCCCCTCATAGCGATGAAAGGGGGATGGCGGGATGGGGGGGGGGTGGTGTGATTTGGTTCCTTGTGTGGCCTCGGCCCACGCAGCCCATTTCGGCAATAGAAATACAAGTGTGCGTTTTTTGTGCCGTGTCAGGTTTAGCAACCGGAAAACGTTAATATCGAAAATTGTGTGATCGATTTGAACCAATATTTTTGGTTTGACTTTTTTTAGAGGTATTTGATAAGCTCGCTCACTTGGCTTCACTTTTTAATGTATTTATTTATAGGAAAGATGCATCTTTGGGGAGACCCCAGACTGCGTATTATCCCGTCATTTCGCTCTTGTGAGAATAAAAGACGTTCCTCTCAGATCTCCCCTTACAAGGGGGCACTCCTGAGAACGGCCATATCCAGTGTTACATAGTTTTTACAATGCTCTAGTGTATTCTGTTCGCCGTCCCGAATTTCTCCTCTCTGGCCTGACTGCCAAGTTTACATCTAACCCTACTCAGTCAAGATCTATAAGTGCGATCAAAGCTCAGCTCAAGGCCAAATGAATGTGTACTATACAAATCCATGTGGATTAAGGGCACGTGAAAAAAGCGATTGTTCTCATCTTGTGTAACAGGGATTTGCATTGGCGGGAAGATCACACGCGTGCTTGCTGATGATGCCGCGAGACATCATGGAGTGGGGCGCCTGCCACCTCCATTCCAGCTGCTTGTAATGTCCAGCTGGCAGCGCTCATGTCAAGCTTTTGTCACGTCAAGCTTTCTCCTATCATTTCAAGCTTGCAATAGCCCCGTAAAGACGCTGCCTAACGTTTCAGACAGCACTTGTCATTTGAAATGTGCTCTTGTCATTCTAAACATGCAGCGGCCATTTCAAAGTTGCCCAAATCTGATGGCAGCTGGTGATTTTTGGAATTAGAGGGGCGTAAACATTTCCAATGAATATGCAGAGTGAAAAACTGTAGCGAGGGAGCCTGAACCAACCAAAAGGGAATTCCGTGGGGTTGGGGTTTTCTCCCCCCAAGAATCTTTTTAAAAATGGGGCGATTTAAAGTACACTTTCTGTGAAAAATTAGGTAAAACGTCAGACAGTTGACATGCACATTCAGGGTCTGAAATTAAATGTAAAGCTAAATATTTAATTTTCATATATAGGGTTAGGAAATTTGACAGTTAGGAACAAACTGGGAAGTCACTATTATGATACAGCTGACGCAACGCGCGTCCACGTTACAATCTTATAATATGAATGGAGTGAGAGAGAATGTCATCCTGTAACCAGCTCCAGATTCCAACCATTCTCTGTCCAGGATTCCTAAAGGGTCTTTCTGTGTTCATACTTAAAGCCCGTGGGCTGCCATTAGGGCCTTGAGGCAGCCCTGAAGAGTTATAGAGAAGTGTGAGAGGTAAGCTAGTAGTCTTACATAGATTTGATCTCGCTAGACCGGAAGTTAAGTTTTTTCTCCCACCCTGGGACATTCCAACTGTGTTGAGGGTATTACAAGGGGTGTCCCTTTAATTGTTGTGTAACAAGGGGGAATGTTTGGTGGTGATCACTTCAGCAAGGCTCCTGAGTGAAGTTAGCGCGCTTCTGATTTCTCCTCCATATTTGAGGAGTTTGAGGAGTTTTCCCAACATGCTGACTGAGTGACTCGTGGCATCGCAGAAGGCGGAAAGGGCTCCATCTTTTGGATGTGACATATTTGGAGAGGGTGACTAGCACATGCATACCCGACTCCCTGGTTAGGAAGTTCGCTCCTAAGCACAGGGGTGTTTGCCCCTCAATGGCGTCCATTAGGAGTCGACTGAGATCTGCCATCACCGAGGCATGTAAGATGGCGCAGTTGTGCTTCCTCCCTTCATTCGTGGGGGTGTGGGGGGCGGACCATGATCCTCTTCACTTCCTGGGCAGAGATGAGAGGGGTGCCTATTCAGGATATAGACAGAGCAGTGGCCTGCTCATTCATGCCTACTTTTGTGTCCCATTATATTGGAGAAGAGACCGATATCTCATTTTGAGGTCGTGGTTTTTAACACAGAAGTCGTCCCTGGACTGAATCCTACCTACTTCGTTCATTTGTACTAACGTGTTCCTGTAGGCTGCACTTGCAGTGTCAGTTACCTGATTGCACATTACGGCTTGATTACATTGTTGTTTGAGTATTCCTTCAAATTGTAAGTAAAGGGACGAACAAGACAGGTGGGGAGGAGGCACATTACTCGTGCATTTTTCTCACTGTCTTTTTCGTATTTTATTTTGCAGATGTTGAGTGTTTGGGGGTAGGGGATTTGGGGTGGTGGGTGGCAGAGTGCGGTGGTGTGGGTGGGTTAGATAGGAGTTGAGGAGGGAAACTATCTTTAAAAAATTGGTTGAAAACGGTTGTAGGGAAAAATGCACGAGTAATGTGCAAACGGGGAAAGTGACTTTGTTAAAAACACATATAACCATGAAGAGGTAATGTGTTGAATAGAATTGGAAATCTCCATTGTTCCGAGTCCTGTGCCTCCTCATCAAATTACTGAAAACCCTCTCCTTTCATGCCATGTTAAGCCACTCAGGAGTGAAGTTTGGTATAAACCGGGCGAGGAATGGCGAGGAGGTCTCCTTTAAGGAGAAGCACAGACAAGGGACACATCAGGGATTCTGTTTCGCCTCAGGAAGGATTGCACATCCTTTAAAGTGTAATTAATTATTAAAGTGTAATGTGACAAGTAAGAGTTGGATTCGGAGTAATAAAGATTGCCGTATGTAATCAAGTCATTGGGCCTCATTACAAGATTTGCGGTAAAATCTCGACATTATCGGCATGGCGCTAATAACGGGTCCGGGTAGCCTTGATGCCGCAAATAGCGGCTGATTACAAGAGTGCATGCACGCTCGTATCCGCAAGCCGGTAACGGCCGTACCACCATGCCGGTAACGTCCCTCAAACCCCCGATACCGGCATCATGAAATGCACTAATAACTCCTCTGCCTCTGACCACCCCTAAATAACGGACCCGGCAGTACCGCTAATGGTATTACCGGGTCCATCATCAGCGGAACCGGAAGTACCGTCATCGCGCTGGAACGGGAAATGCATCGGCGGCCATCTTTAAAAACACAATCCATTGCAATCCCAGTTTTGGGAAAATAGCATACAGAACTCGAAGAAGATGTCAAAAGCCACACATAAAGGTGCTCCCCGCCAGCGCAAGGCAAGATTCAGTGATGAGGAACTAAATATGTTGGCTGATACCTTAGCGGAGCAGGCAGATGTGGTTTTCGGCTCAGACCTGAGGTGTCCGGCACAGCTCCGTAAGAAGCAGATTAGGGAGGATGTGGCGCAGAGGGTCAGTGCGGTTGGCACCACCGCATGCACCGTGAAGGATTGTAAAAAGCGGTGGGACGATATACGCCTACGTGTAAGAAATATCCTGTTGGCTAATCGTAGCCAGGGGCAGGCAACAGGCAGCGGGGCCTACTCCCCCATAAAGCTCACATGGTGGGAAGAAACATGCAGCACCACCATAGACAAGGAGGTAATTGAAGGGGTTGGTGCAGCGGAGTTCAGAGTACCATCATTAGCTGATGAAAGTGAGTGTCCCCACAAACAACTGACATGCAAAGTACAATGTTGGCCAACAAATGTGATAGTGATGCAAGCCAATACATGGCACATCATTCACACATCCCTGTCTAGATGTTGGCCCCACCACTGTCACATCAACATGCATGCTGCATGCTGCACCCATACCCAAAACACACCCGACACACAGATAAACAGCATGTGACACACTGCACGAAAGCCACAACACACCTGTAGGCCCCACAGCAGACTCCACAGCAATCATATCAATACCTGAGGGATGCCAATTCCACCCCCCCTAACATAGCACGCACCCTGTCCGCCACAACAACAGGCATGCACCAATCCACGTGGCACAAACTGCACAGATACCAATGCATGCATGATGCAAGTACTACCTTCACTGATGCCCTGCCACTCTTTGTCCCCCACAGGCACGGATATAGTCAGTGATGACCATGAGGCAGGTGCCCAGGCCACCACACCTGCCAAAAGGGCCAGGGACGATGGCGCCAGGCCATTGACATCCAGGGGCAGTCGGATGGTCCGAGTGGCACGCAAGGGACACACCAGTGCACCACCATCTTCACAGCCACCAGCACAGGACCAACAAACACCTGCCGCCATACCCCAGGAGTCAACTGTCACACAGGACGTGGCCACACCTCTAGATTCGTAGCATGAGGGAATGCAGTCAGCTGCCACGAGTTCTGTGGGGGAGGTAGCTGCATCTGCACCCCATAGTGGCGATGAGGAAGAGGGGCATGATGAGGAGCACACACACGAGGGAGGCACCCTGTCTGAGGATGCCATGCAAACCCCAAGCACCCAGGTCACCTCACACGTCACCCCACAGGGCACGCCTCAGCCTGAGTCTGGAGGCGAGGACACACATGCAGAGTGGTCTGCATCTGAGAACTACCTCGTATTGGCCACCGCAGCAAATGTACCATCCACCTCCACTGTGATCCGGGACATTGAGGGGCACAGGACACGGATAGAGGGCCAGCAACAGGCGATGCATGAACTTGTAAAACAATACATTGCAGATGGGGAGGCAAGTAGGCGTGAGATGCGTGCCAACACCGTGGCCATCATCAAAGCCGTAAACAGGAACAGCAAGCAGGTCCATGATGGTTTCACAGCAGTGGCCCAGATCCTGGCCAGAATAGCGGACAACATTGAGCAGCGGCGTCCAGCGGCAACCCAAGCCGCAACCATCCACCTCATCATCTGCCACACCTGCCAGCTCTACGCAGACCAGCCCTGTGCGCAGGTCCCTGCGCAGCATGCAGCGCACTGGAATGCAACCCCCTTCTCCGAAGAGGGACCAGAAGTAGCAGGGGCACCCTGCATGTGTTGACTGGAATTGCATCATGAGACATTTAGCACACTTCATCTGTTGGGGTGTTGGGGGAGTGATTGTGTGGGGGTGTTGTGGGGCAGGGGAGAGGGGGTGTGTGGGTGTGTTGGGGGAGGGTGTGTGTGTGAGGTGGAGGGTCTATGCACATTATAAATATCACCTGTTTGATACACCCGTTGTGTACAAAAAACACATGACTGGACATTGCTTATTGGGTGTGTGTGAATTTATTGCTTTACAGTGCACAGTGTCCATCTACCCCCCACACGCAGTGCCCAGAGTCCCACATCCATGGCACCCTCTGCATCCATGTGCTTTAAAAAAATGGGTCTATCACAGACTGGCACACCGCACGTCCCTCATGTGCATCGCCACCTGGCTGATGTGCAATCCCTTGTACATTATCATCTTCATCCTCACCCGGTGGTTGCTGGTCAATGTCAGGCGGCAGAGGTACGTTCCGTCGGATGCACATGTTGTGCAGCATGGCACATACCATGATGATCTTGCCCACCTTCTGAGGCCCGTACAGGAGTGCCCCACCTGGCCTGCTGAGGCAGCGAAACCGTGCCTTCAACAGGCCGAAGGTGTGCTCGATCACGACACAGGTACATGTATGAGCCCAATTGTAGTCCTCATCGTGCTTGTTCCGTGGATTTCTGACAGGGGTGAGGAGCCACGGCTTCAGGGGATAGTCTGCATTACCTGCATGGGAGCACAATAAGGTATGCGTGAGGGTAATTCTTCAATTCCATCTGTGCTCAGCCTGTACATTGTTCATGTTCATATGCAGGCTATTTCTGATGTCAGCCATTGACTACACATAAGCTCAACTATCTGGCCTGTTCACAGCTTGCCAAAACATGGTGGTGGGCATGTGTGGCATACAGGACTGAGGGGACTTGACATCAGACTCACCACTCACCCAGATAGAGTGAGAGGGACCCTGATGTACTCACATGTGAGGGTTGTGTGGCAGGTGATATGACCAAATTCATGTAGGCCGGTGTTTGATGATATAGGCTGATGTACACCATGTCACATGTTGTTTGGAGTATCATGCTTGAAGTTATTTCATGACACCATGCACATGTCCCTACACATCTGCACGCATGTAATCATGTCACAATGTGTTTGGTGTTATGGTACACAAGTGTAGGGATGCGTTCTTTTGATGATGCAGGTTGTCCACTTTCATGCTGGTACTTATGTGCAGTGGATGTTTACCACTCAAATTGCACTCATATAGGTGATGTTGACTACTTGATGGGTTGGATTTCCAGCAGTCTTGTCACAAGTAGATTATTGCATTGGCATTCATCTACACATATCACCATGGGGGTATGCGTTGTTCCTGTGGTGGAGGGCCAGTGACAGTGGATTCCCAGAGCGGGATTTAATTGTACGCACTCATGCATGCATGATCTAAGAGGTGCTTTGATGCGGTCTTGTATATTAAGCTTTGTGACTGCATGTTGGTGCACTGTGGTGCTGTGGGTACGGTCTGATGATGTGCAGGGGACATGATGAGGGTAGTGCGTGGTTTGAGTGTGTGACATTTTGACATTGGTATGCGGCCAGAGTATGTCGGCATGCATTGTCAGTGTCATGTTCAGGTTGGGATGATTAGAGGCGCAGTGCTTTCCAGCATGGACAGTGTCCAGTCACCACCACATTCACGTCCATGGGCCATAGGACGGACAGGTAGCATATGCATGTCCCCCCCCCAAACACACCCAGGTAGCATATGCATGTCTCACCCCGACCCAAACACTACCATGGGCCTGTGAGCAGACTTACCCAGCAACCAGGCACGTCGTGCAGCATGTCGTTTCATGTAGCGGGGTAGCCTGGAGTTCCGCAGCACCATTGCGTTGTGCGTTGATCCAGGGATTCGGGTACAGCAACGTGTGATCATCTTGCTGGCGTCACATACCATCTGCACATTGATGGAGTGGTATAGCTTGCGATTACGGTACACCACCTCCATGGCATGCGGGACCACCAACTCGACATGGGTGCAGTCGAGGGCACCGATGCAATATGGCATGCCTGTCAGTGCATGTAATCCTATTTTAGTGTCACTCACCTCCTGGCCAATCCATGGTAGGGATATGTAGTTCCAGCACTTGGTTCAGCATGTGTGAGAAACATGCCATGAAGCTGCCCCACTGTGTGCTGGTAGGTGCCTGTGGCCAGCAAGTGGAGCACAGACACTAACTTCAGTAGAGGGGGATGGCGGTACAGATATCAGTCAGGATGACTATGTCTTCATGTATTAGATCCACAATGGCAGTGATGGTGTCCCTGTCCAGGCGGTACAGGGTGTGGATCTGCGCAGGAGTCAAGTTGAATGGAGTGGCTCTTATGCGAGGGATTGGTGGCTGCCTGTGTGGTACCACTGCTTGCACTGGTGGTACTTGCTGGGCCAGTCTCACTCTCCTTCTCCTCCTGCGTCTCCTCTGTAGTACCTAATGTAGTGCCCGCTCATGGAGCAGCAGTGCAGGCATGTGCTCCAGCTGCAAAACCGCAAGAGCAAGTGGGATCATTCTGGTCTAGGAAGGGGTGTGGTGTGTGGGTGTGCTCCTTTTGTGCTGGCCCAGACTCCATTGCCTCCACCTCTGCTGATTGTGTGCACCTGTGGCAGTTGGGAACATTGCATATTGCTATTAATGGGTGACCCGCGATGCCGGGGCTACCGGCGTGGTAGTAACCCTTATTACCGCCATCTGGATGCTGGTAAGTGCATGTCCGTGTGACTCATAATGTCCTCCTGTTTGCGGCATGCCAGTATTGCCGCCACGAAGGGCGCGTGGCCACGCACATGCCGGTGTGGAGGTGCACGGTATCAGCGCCTCCATGGGGTTGCCTGTAATACCGGTATGTAGACTCGTAATGGGCCGGTACGGTAAACGATGCTGGTATTACCATTCCGGACTCATTTTTGCCATACCGCAAGACTTGTAATGAGGCCCATTATCTTGTACTGCATTTATTACTGGCAAAGCTCTAGTTCACTTTTTCCTCAGTTTACACCAGGTGCATCAGTCAGGCCCAGTTTGGTGCAAAGCTCTTCGGAAGTCCTTGCTTGCCTCCCAGTCTCTTTGTTTGCTTCTTCCTCTGGGTGTCGGTGATCTGTGTATCTTCATTTTTGTGGCGGTTGTGCCCGTATTGAGAATTGTATCCGAGAGCTAGATTCTCAGTTCTCCTGCAAGGATTTCTCAATCAATGCAAGGTAGGCGGGAGCGCCATTAATCTCGAGTGCTTGCTAAATATTGATCCGTCTACATTATTTGCCATCAAAACGCCGTTGAATTGTCAGCGCCTTCAGCGTCAGCTGCTTACAGTATTTTTCAGCATGATGAGTAATCTATTTCCCAAGTGTTAGCATCAGTTTATCGTGCCCTCATGGGGCAAATCTTCATGTTTGGCTCCAGATGACATTCTCCGGAGCATCGACTTCTATCGCAGCTCCGCGCAGCACTGATCGTCAGCCCAGGGTTCTTTCGCCTTCCTCTTTGCTTCTGCCTACATCCCCCCTCTCCCCTGCTGATCTGTTCTCTCTCGGCACTGTGCACCCGGCCTACCCTCTGTTTTCCAGGCCCAGATTCCTGCTCACCCTGCCACCCACCCACACTGCCTCAGGGCCACCCCTTGCACTGGGGTCCGTATCTGTACTCATACTGTTCCCCCTCTTTTTATCTTCCTGCACTTATCAGACATACTCTGTCTGCTGCCTTAAAACCAACACGTGCACCTTGCTGGCTGCACTACCACTGTTAGTTGCCTTTATTATTTATTCATTATTTATCTGTTTCTCCTTTGCTCTGCACTTTCCACTCCCTGCCCCTCTCCATGCACTTTCCCCTTTCCCTCTCCCATGCACTTGCACGTTCTGAATGTCACTGGGCCTAGTAAAATCGTTGTTTTTGTTCTCCCCTGTTCCCCTCCCTTGCCTTGTCGCGCTCTGAAACACTTGTGTACGAGCGCGTTATAAATAAAATATCAATATCAATATCTCAGTGCTGGATGATCTACGGAAACACGCAGAGGTGTGCTCCAAAGTTAGGTGGGTAGGCTGCTTGGTAGTGTGGTGGTGGGCCCCTTTTGAAAGTGTACCTACACAGATTAAATAGGTAATAGCAAAAGGGGTGCAGAGTGATTGGGGGTCGACCAAGGGTTTCACTAGTACTACTAAGTGAGTATGAAACCAGAAGCATATATTTAAACCATACATGGACAAACATGGTGCTTTCAACAAGAGTGCTCAGCCTACAAAATGCAACGGGTGTCTCTGGATAGAGTGAAAGCTACTCTCCTCAAATTAATCCACGAAATGAACTAGCAACCCAAACAACAAAATCATTGATGTCATTGCCAGTCCAAAAAAGGCCGGGGCACTCGTTTTAAAAAAGTGCAAAAAAGTGCTTTATTTCCAAACCACGTCAGCTAAATTCAGCTGAAACAGCCAATAATTAAAAGGCTAAGCGGGTTTCAAGCTGCACGTGATCCATCCACTACAGGGCTTCTTCAGACTGATTGAATAAACAAACAACTCAGTACCATGATTTTAAAAACCGGAAATTGAGTCTCTGCATTAAGTCACATGAATGATCAGTCTAATGACTAAACCAATGCTACACAACTCATTTCAATGTAAATGAAAGCACCATATTGGAATGGTGTTAAAAGCAATACTTTTGCCTAACTCACTATAAATAATATTATGTCAGTACTCCAAATTCATGAAAACAAACTTGATGCAAGAGAAACAATTTCACACACTATTTCCTCACAAAATGATGTGGGTAAAGTGCAAGTGCTATTACAGTTAATCAGCACAATCACATTAAGAGGAAATTCGTGACATAATTCATGAGCAATAAAGTGCGAACACAATTGAGAGCAACAACAGCAATTTTCAAAGAAAATCACAATAATTCAGTGCCGCTTACGGCCCCAGTAGGCACATCAACAACAACAAATTCAGCACCAGCGGGCAACGAGATAAAGAAATAGCGCCACCTCATGCTGGCCTTTCTTACCTTCAAGACAAATCCCCTCCCCATAAAAACACAATAAAACAAATTAGAAAAACACATCATACAGATTATCTACATCAGAGTCTAACCGTTAAATATCAGCTTTAAGAAAAAATGCAGGATCTCATCTCACTGTGGATTGTTCAATTCAAAAATATATATAGTACCTCATCACTGCTGTGGACATTAGGTTTTAATGTTCCCATTTTGATTATTAATCTGGATTTCAGACGTCTCAACTGTTTTTCCCGATGTTCTTTGCATTTGTGATCTTTAACATGCGCCAAGGCACCACATTTCATTAAAGAGACGTCTCCATTATGCTTTTCCTGAAAATGTACAGCCAATGGATAATTAATATCCACATTCGTAATGGCCCTATAGTGTTGAAATATTCTCAACGTCAGCGGTCCTATAGTTGATCCAATTTATCTTGACATTCGCTGAAATAAACCACAAATTTGGGGACACAAGTTTTATCACCTGGCCGATCTTCCAAACATCCTCTTGACCATAATAAACTGTGTCACCAACTTTCGCAAAATTGCACATTATATATTTCTTACAAGGATGAAATCCAGTTGGTTGTTTATTATTACATAACCAAGTTCTCTGTGGCTGTTCCGACTCCCTAGGCATGCCAGGAGCAACCGTATCTTCATGAGATGGTGCTTTAGAATATGTAATCTGTGGAGTATTGGTTAACACTTGCTTGAAATCACTATGAAATTAAATGAAATGATATTTTATTTATATCACGCTCATACACAAGTGTTTCAGTTGTATTATAGGCCAATACTTTGTAAAGATTTTTGTAATATTGGCAGATTGAACATTATGTTGCTTGATGAATCTAATAGTAGAAGACACCACAACCTTCGGTTTTGTTCTCAATAAACCAATCGTATTCTTGACTTTAGATTTCTGATAAGCTTTGCCAATTACTTTACGAGAATAAAAAACGATTTCCAAACCATCTAGCTGTAGATTCGAAATCTTCATCTGTAGAGCAATTTCTTTTTGCTCATAATAGTTCTCCATAAGGAATACTATTGATTAAAGGAACTGAATGATAACTTCGAGCATGGAAAAGGGTATTGGAAACAGTTTATTTTCTATGCAAATAAGTGGTTAGACTATTACCAACTACTTTGAACAACACATCATGACAAATCTATTCATCTGGACTAGCAGTGATGGTGAATTTGAGATTACATACATTAGTATTCAGACAATCCACATACTCATGTAAAAGCAACATAGGTCCATCCCAAATGATCAACAAATCTATATAATGGAACCAATGTACCACATAATTAACAAATCTGTTCTTCCAACCAAGCTATTGTTGTTTCCCACCAACCCATAAAAAGGTTTGGTGTAGGTGGGGGTCATACATGAACCCGTAGCGGTTCCCAGTAGCTGCTTAAAATACTAATTTTCCCCAAAAAATATTATGGGTGATGCAAAAATTAAACATCAGTAGAAGCATAGCATGCTGCTTATTAACAACTAATGTATCATGTGTCAAGATAGTATTTACTTGCACAAACAACAAACTCATGCAAACTACTTGCATACAAAGACACTGCATCAAAGGACACTAAGGTATAGGAAGGTTCACAATTGATGTTATTCAATTTCAATAATAGTTCTGAAGTGTCTCTAATAGAAGAACTAAGGCCCTTCACAAAATGTTGAAAAAAATTGTCTAAAACGTTCTAAGCATTTTCTAAGAAAAGACCCAATCGAAGAGACAGTAGGCCTGTCGGGTGATCATAAAGAATCTTTATGGATCTTTTGTAATAAAATATAGAATGGGAGTTGCAGGATGATCATTTCTCAAAAATATTAAATCCTCCCAATCTAGCATTCCTAAACCAACCATCCAAAAGTAGATCAAAAGCTACTTTGGTCCCGAGCAAATTTCCTCCATTAACCAATTCATAGCAGTTATTATTATGTAATTGATTAAAGATTTCTTCCAAATAGAGAAATGTATCCCAAATAACTACACCACCACCTTTATCCGCTTGATGAATAACAATGTCAGATTGTAGGTTCCTTATAGTCTGATTCGGTTCCAGATCAAGATTATATTTCTGAATAGATATTCTCTTCTCAAGTTTCTTGAGATCTTTGAGAACAAATTTCTCAAATGCATCAATTTTCTCATTCACAATATTGGGGCAAAAAGTAGATTTGATTCTTAGATAGCCATCTGTACTCATATTAGTGGAGATTCCATATCTGGCCAATATAGTGTCTACATCCAAATCTGCATTGACATCGCCCTCGTTCTGCAAATTATCCAGACAAGTAAGCGCTGTCAGATCTTTAACAGGCAAAGGATTAATCTCCCTTGTATCAGACGCAGATGGAATAGGATCATATGGTCATATGGTATTTGGCCAATTTGAATTTTCTTATGAAATTGAAAAGGTCTATTCTTGACTCTGTAAAATCAAAAGGACAAACTGGAGAAAAAGAGAGGCCTGGCTCAAACACTGGATTCTTGGTTGGGTTAAGGACCCTTTTAGATACGTTTAAAATGTTCACCATTAATTCTTCATTTGTTGTCATCTCACCCTGGATCTCTGACCCCTCCCAAAGCGAGTCATGCAGCTCTGAAATGATCCCTCTGATTGATCGGTCGCCTCTTCATGTGACTTTCTTGTGATTCCTCCCCTTCCTTTTCATGGGGCCTGCCTCTTCCCCTTCTTTCTGCTCTTGTGTCCATGTGTAATAGCTTGTAATCCTCTAGGAAGTTTAAATGAACAGATCTAAATTCCCCATCAGTTGATTCTACTTCAGAGCTGGAAGGATCCTCCATTTGCACAGCAGGTATTGTCCCTGCAGTGGGCTCATCAAGAAGACTTTCTTTAACGGGGTCACCAAAACGTTTGGCAAAGGTATACATTCTGCCTTGTTCGTAATACATTTTGGGCCTGATTCACACAGGCCTTTTTTAATGGCGCAATCCTATTGGAAAATGCTCTGTGAATCATACCCTTTGTCTCTATGAAACATTTGCTGTTTACGTAAATGTATTTCCCCCTCAAATCTTTCTAGATGTTCTTCAAATCCTGTCACCCTCCTTTTACACTCATCACTGTCACTAGAAGTAAAACGCTGCTCCTCCATCGACTCTATATCCTTGATTAACTTGGCACAATCAGACTTGGCAAATTTGATTAACGTTGCCATCATATTAAATGAACAGGTGTTTGTGTGTTCTGACCATTCATCAAGCAAGAGAGGTCTACATCTTCATAGGTAGGTATAGTCAAAACTCTAAACTCGAAGTATAAACACTCATTCCATACCACAGCAAATCATCCCTAACACTCCCCTCAACTATGGTACTGATGTAACTTAACAAATATATTAGGTGAGTCTTAATGTTGTATTTGTAGTGGTATGGACTGAGTTTTTATACTTCGAGTTTCATGGTTGAATTTGAAGTGGTACAGCGTGATTGTTTGTAGCTTAACTTTGTCATTGCTACTGATTGTATATGTTACTTTTTGGTAGAGTAACAACTGGTTTTAAAATGTATTTTTCTAATTTATTTCAGTGTGTTTTTATGGAGTTTTGCATACAGCGAATAACTATAAGTGTACATTGTATAATTATATCTGTATGAGTGTCTGGTGGATGAGTGTATCAGTATATGTTATGTGAGTGTGCAGCATAAGAGTGTGTGGTATGGGGTATAAGAGCATGTGACATAAGAGTGTACGAGTGTGTGGCATACAAGTGTGTGCCGTAATAAGCATGTGGCATATGTGCACATGCCATAAGAACGTTTTCCATATGAGTGTGTGGTAATTAAGGTGGTACCGTTTTTATGCACTCCCAATTTTGACACTTGTATATTCAGGTACAGAGAGAGAAGGTGATATGCCCAGGGTCACACAAAGTTAGTGTTTTGGTTGGAAATCCAACTTTCCAAGTTCCATATTATACATCTGTGCCTACAACAATCAGACACAAATATGAACAGTCCAAATGTGTCAATGTAATGTCAAGCAAACTAACCAAGACTCTCCCCAAATATTTATAATGCTTTGGGAATAAATGCCTAGCATAACTTTCATTGTTTAAATTGAGAATTGAAGACCCATCCTCCATCGGACCTTCCCACTCACCAAACCTTGTAGTCTGTCATTTGCTTGAAATGTCACGTACGAAACATACATCTGCAGCATGTGCATGTTCTTATAGTAGATGTACTTCCATTCTGCACATGCCTTGTACACTGCCTATACATATTAAAACTCACACTAGAGTGAGGTCTGACTTAAATGTGAGTTATTATACATATAGGGTGCATATGTGAGTTTTACATTTTGTACAAGTACACACTGTACATCTCCTATACATATGAAAATCCACATCAAAGTCAATCCTGACTTTCATATGTATAGTAGTGCATAGGTGCAAAATGTACATCCGCCACACATATGTGCAGAGTACGTATAGAGGATGCACATTAATTATGCCCATGCATGAAATATAGATACATCTTAAAACTTAAATACCTCAAAATTAGCCAACTCAACATCCCTTTAAAACAACAGATCCTGATAATATAGTTGCATGCAAAAAATCTAAAAAAACGAATTGGTACATTTTTATATATTGGGGTCGTAAAAAAATATATTTCCTTATGGGAGAACCCCATAATAAAATGTGTTCAAAACTCAAAACAACATTTAAAAAAGAAATACGAAGCCATCTATGAACAATTCTGAAGTTCTCCATATAAGGGAAGATGACTCTAACATTACAGTGGTACTTATTAACTCCATGGGGCACACAATCACAGGTACAATGTCCCCAGTGTTGAAAACCTTTTATTCCATAAATAGGTGAATTCCTCAGAGCAGCCCCAGACCTTTTTTGGCCTTCCAGCCTCCCACTCCTTCCTTTAAATCAATCGATTCACAGCCGGGGCCTGCCTTCCAGTGCCTATATACATTATAAAGTTAATGAGTACTGATCTCACTCAACAGGGTTAATGAACACATTGAAGATAACACTCTCAATACAACACACCTTCATCCCTTACTCACACTCAACTCTCGCTGCACCTCCCACTTTTCTCAAAACAGCCACTTTGTCCTTGCACCATTTTTCACCATTGGTCAGCCTCACAGCTGCTCTCAAATTCTCTTCCACCCTCGGTGGCCTTGAATACTTAATCAACCCTTTTCCACTCTCCTTCCAAGCCCCACGTTCACATGGTTCCTTTCGACATCACCCTCTCTCTTATGCAATTGTGATGATCATACCTGTCCTTGGCCCTTAATTGACAATTCAGGACTCTCTCTTTTACCACATCCTCCAAAACAGCGTGTCTCCCACTCCAGTATCTACTCACCCACATCGCAAATTAGGCGGCCTCCTCCTCAAAACCTAAAACGGAGACACCCCAGTGGTCATGTGTGGTGCCAACCTATAATGGAATACCCACTCCATCACTGCACCCAATCACCTCCTGTCGCGATGGCAATTTTTATGACATCCATTAATGTCCTGTTAAATTTTTCCACTACTGTATTTCCCTTAGGATTATGTAAACTAGTTGCTGCATGTTGCACTCCATTCTCCTTCAATAAATCTTCAATTCTTTGGCTACAAATTGCAGACAGTTGTGCAACACAATTTTCCTCAGAAAATCTTCTCTCCGAAACACTGATTCCAACAATTGTAAAGCCCTGTGCACACTGATGTCCTTGACAACAGACACCTCAGGCACTTTGACAACATGTCCATGGCCACAATCACATAACTTCCTTGACCGCCTCTCACAGCAATTGGGCCCAAAAGGAAGTCAACTGCCGCTACATCCCACAATGATCTAGTGCAAGGTTGTCCAACATACGGCCCGCGGCCACAATGCGGCCCTCCAAGCCATTTGATGTGGCCCGCGGGGGTCTAGAGAGTCTGTGGACCCGATTAATTTATTTATTTCTGTAATGTTGGTCGAGTACTGTACCCGACCAACATTGCAGAAATAAATAAATAAACCGGGCCGTGGCAGAGGATCAGGAAGTGGGGAGGACTGTTACTGCCTCTGGTGACCACTGCAATTTTTGTCGGGTCCGTGAACCCGATTAATGTATTTATTTCTGCAATGTTTGTCATCGGGTCCACGGACCCGACAGACATTGCCCAAATAAATAAATAAATCAGGCCCTGGCAGAGGATCAGGAAGTGGGGAGGACTGTTACTGCCTCTGGTGTCCCCTGCAAGAGGGCACCAGAGGCAGTTACAGGCCTCAGCAATGGCCTGGTTTATTTGCGCAATGTTTGTCGGGTCCACAGACCCGATTCATTTATTTATTTCTGCAATG
Source organism: Ambystoma mexicanum (assembly GCF_040938575.1). Taxonomy (NCBI): domain Eukaryota; kingdom Metazoa; phylum Chordata; class Amphibia; order Caudata; family Ambystomatidae; genus Ambystoma; species Ambystoma mexicanum. The sequence continues at coordinate 1,023,046,698 of NC_090921.1, read as the reverse complement.
TTGGTCGGATACCCCGACCACCATTGCAGAAATAAATAAATGAATCAGGTCCACGGACCCGATAGACATTGCCCACATAAATAAATAAACCGGGCCGTGGCAGAGGAGCAGGACGTGGGGAGGACTGTTACTGCCTCTGGTGACCCCTACAAGGGGGCACCAGAGGCAGTTACAGGGCTCAGCCACGGCAAGGGGGCACCAGAGCAGTTACAGGCCTCAGCCACGGCCCATTTATTTATTTATTTGTGCAATGTTTGTCGGGTCTGTGGACCTGATAAATTTATGTAGTTATGGAATGTTTGTCAGGTATGGTACCGACCAACATTGCAGAAATAAATAAATGAATCGGGTCCACGGACCAGACAGACATTGCCCAAATAAATAAATAAACCAGGCCGTGACAGAGGAGCAGGATGTGGGGAGGACTGTTACTGCCTCTGGTGACTCCCAAAAGGGGGGACCAGAGGCAGTTACAGGCCTCAGTCACGACCCGTTTTCTTTATTTTGGCAATGTTTGTTGGGCCCGTGTCTTATGCCTGACTCCCACATGTCGGCTGCGAGGAGCCATCGTGAACCACACACTATGCCCGGTTTGCCACTCCGCGTTACATGGTTAGAGGAAGGAGATGGCATGTTGTGGTTTGGCCAACTGGAAGTCTGACCGCAGGTAAAGATCCCAAGAGGGAACATTGCGAACACGGTTTGCTGCAAACTTACCCATGCCCTTTCCTGGCCACGTGGAGGCTGGGCATGGGGACCCTGGCCCTAAATGTTGTCGGGTAAGCAGAGGCTGGCTGTACCTCTTACGGGGCATGTGGCCGTAGGCCAGCCAAGTGGACTTTTGCATTAGCGGGTGCTGGCCACATCTTCTAGAGTTGGGAAATGTGGAGCATTACACTACAGGCCCAGTGTGCCACGAAGGGCAGGCTTCGGCAATTCTGTTCAGCCCAGATCCCTGTGGGGAGGCCCAACCGATTAATTTATTTCTGCAATGTTGGTTGGATACAGGAACCCAACCAACAATGCAGAAATAAATACATTGACAGCAGTGGTGTCACCATTATCACAGAAGTCATTACTGTGTTTAACAGAGATAAGCTGGCATATGTATTGGGCACACTGCACATGCTCAAGAAGCATCAATCATGCTTTGTACAGGACAATGCTGTCCTAAATTGGGAACAGCCAGCATAGACATGTTGTTACAGAGGCATATTTTGGGCACAACCAGCATGCCAATGTGTTACATCAGATACAGTGCTGTCTTACACTGTGGACACAGTGATCATTAAAATGTTTTGTGTTCTAAAATGTTCTTGTCTGCTGTTGGTGACATGGAATGTACATGCTCCCCTTTATAACTGATTGTAAACTTATGGCCTTTTGTTCACTTTTCCTGCTGTTAAATGCACCATTTTAGCCCCATATTTGGAAAATAAATCTCGGGGGGACCCCCCCAAACCCTCCCTAAATCCTTATAGCTCCCTCGCTACGCTCGGTCGCCCCCACCTTTTCAGAAAAATATCAACACATACACACTGGAAGAAATCACAAGAAACTAACCTTTGATCACTGCCCCGGACACCAAAAGCTATCTTTGGGACTGCATGGTTATGACTGCCTGTGATGCTATTGTGTCAAAGGTCACACACCATCACTTTTTAATATACAGCTTTGGGTGAGGTTGTTGACTTTTGGCTCACCGGCCCACTGGGTGACAAAAAGTGAATGCTTCGGCCCCTCATTCAAAAAGGTTGGACAAACCCGATCTAGTGGCTCCACCAGACGCTTTGGCGGTACACTCACAATCAACACTTTATCACTGTTGACACAGCTTTCACAATCCTTCAACACTCGCTCAACATCATCACCCATGCCTGGCCACCAGTATTCTTGTTCATTCACACCTTTTGTCTTACAAATTCCTAGATGCCCCCCATGAGCAATCTTCATTACGTTTTACCTCCATCCATCTGGGACCACCATCCGATCTCCTCTGATCAACATTCCTTTATCTTCAGCCTCCTCCATAGGCCACCCCTTTTGCACAAACTCAACAATTCTTTTATAAACCTTATGCCCGCCACTTACTTTCATCACCAATCTGGTAATTCACAAATACTTCTCCTTCAAGATCGTCCACTTCTTCTTTAGTGTCTTCAATTGCATTGCCAGACAATGCATTCACACCCACGTTCTCCCCCTTTATGTATATTGCCTCAAAATCCACTCCTTGCATTGCCGTTATCCATCTAATTATTCTAATTATCCTTCTGGACACTCCCTCAAAACCTTTCCTGTTGAAGATACCCACCAACTATTTGGGGTCTGTCACAATACAGAACTTCCTTCCCAGACAAATTCTTACATTTTCTTTTCCCCAAACACATTCTAGGTCCTCCCTCTCCACAACCGAATATCTCTGTGCTGCCTCTCTAAGCACTCGCAAAGCGAATGCCACGTCTGCATTCCATTCCCTTTCTGCTGCATGAGCATACATCCTACTCCATTTTCACGTACATCCATATATACATGCACGTCCCAGGCCTCATTGAACCCATTTAGCATAGGTGTGTTTGCTAGACTGGTCCTTATGTTCTCAAATTCTTTTTGACATCTTCCACAGCACAGAAACTTCACATTCCTATTAACTAGTTCCCTCATAGCCATGGTTCTTTCTGACAGATGTTTTATAAAGTTCCCATAGAAGTCCAGCAGACCTAAGTACGAGGACAACTCTGTCTTGTTCTTCAGCGGTTTCATGTTGTGGGATATTTTGACCCATGCCGATTTGCACCCTGGGGAAAGAAACAGCCAAAAATGGATGCGCTAACCCCTGTGCGCGCAAAAACCTGCAAAACTGCATGTGGGTCACAATCACAAAAGGCTGCACACCCCTGCCACACAGTCAAAGTGGGGGTGAGGACAGAATTCTCTCTGCAGGAGCATGCCAGTGGGTGCAGTCACATTCAAACATGGAGCAAGGCCACAGAATTGGGCTAAACAGTGAAAATGCCTTTAAAATGCAGCTTTACAACCTTCAAAGTGCTATTTTGCCGCTAGATCCATTCATTTCCAGTGAATCCCTGAGAGTAAAAGGGTTACAGACCATCCAGTATGACCCAGAGAAGCCGGGCCTCATTGACTGACAACAGCTAAGAAATGTATCTTATGGAAAAGGCAGCCCAGCAACATTGTTTTCAATTCCACGGGGGGGGGGGGGGGAGTGGCTAAACATGACAGCATGTAACAATTTCAGCTGTGCAGAGAGAACTCCAAGCAAGGGCTGGATACATACATTCAGATTGCAGACAAATCCCAACACTCAAGGACAGAAATAATGCTGAATAAATGTGTGTGCTGCATAGGACAATCAGATTAAAAAGAACTCAGCTTAATATATTTCGCCTGTTGAAACCATGTTTTTGAGAAAGGCCTAATTCTTTAAATGTCAAAATCTACCTATAAACTGTGTTCATGTATACGTTTTAATGAAAAATTTAGGTAATTTTAAATCCAAACCCAGTCTTGAGTTCATGAAATATTTAATTCTGAGCTGACAGGTTCAACCTCGGAATGGGTAACACCTTGCTGCTACAGGAAGGCTTAATTGCTGTGGGTAGGTTTTGCATACTTAGAACAAAGGACCTCATCAGACTTTTGTCTGTGGCTCAAGCAAAGACAATGGCAGACTTGAACACTCACCTACACTGGGGAGGGGCAGAAAACTTCCCTCTGGACCCCCGCCCGATCAAAGGAATTTGACATCTGTTGTCAGTTGAAAGACAAGTTAAAAAAAACTACCAAGAACTTTTGGTGTTTAAATGCCTATTTGTAATTAAGCTTTAAAGACTTTTAACTTTGCACAAGGAGGATAAATCTAAAAGTTGAGAGTTGTAAATCAAATTGTATGCTCTTTCTGTGAAGACGTGAGTGAACCCTGTACTACATAAGAAACCAAAGTTACACTAAAAGAATAATTGTCGCAAAACTATTGATGCTGCAAATACAATATTGTATACCCGTGTTCTAGGGGTAATTGCCCAGATATGTACCGAATTAGGAATTGTTAGGCAAAACCGTTATGATTAAAATTGACAAAAATGCACAATGACAAAGCCAGCTCTCACTGAGATGGAAATTGGATGTAAAGATAACCCATAAAATATGCAATGCATGTGTCTGATTTTAGTAGAGGGCATAATTATAAAAATGTGTATTTGTGGAAAAGTTAAATGTTGGTCCAAATCACTGTGGGAGTTCCAAATCACATCATAAAATATGACAGCTCTTTCTGACTTCCAACCAGAAAAAGGCAAGTGCCTCTGACCTATCGCATCTGTGGGGGTGTGGTTTGTAATTGTGCCCTTACCATAAACTTAGTGATGTCACTTGGCATGATAAATATAGGAACTTCACCACACACAGACACATGCTGATTCCTGACTACATCCTGATTTCCGCGCAGCGTTTTGTTCCTGACTTCTTCATCCTGTTCCAGAACTTTTCATCTTGTCCTGATTCCAGGCTACTTTGCAAAACCAAGGCCCAGCAGTTGCTGAACTCTTTTCAGCTATGCCCAAATCTTGAACCATCCTAAACTTCAGGAAAGAATAATTCTGATCCAGTCTGGCTTGCTACCATTAAGGCTTGCCTACTAAACACTCAATCCCGCTAATCTACAGTGTCCAGTGACCAGAAGGGCCAATCCAATCCAATCCAATCCAAGTTGAGGTGCAGTCCAATTGACCAGAACCACCCAGCTGATCCTCCCGCCAGAGGTGCCCTGCTGCCGGTAGACCCGTCCTGTGATGACCAGAACCCTGACGGTCCAATCTTAATTTACAGTGGACTGTAAGTATCAACAGGAATCATAGTAACCCATAGTATATTTGCCTTGTCCTATTCCAATATATAACCCATCCTCTCTTTAACTTAAGAACTTGTAATAGTGTCACACCAGTCTGAAACCTTGCTTTGATTTCTTTTAAGAGTAATAATTTCTTGAAAATCATTTTCTCTTGTGAAAATCCCAAACCCTTAAAATCATCCCACGGGTAATCCAACTGAATCCTCCAAGGCGGACACAGAGGTGCTGGTTTTGGTTTCCGTGGACCACTCGGGGGCTTACTGTGTTTCAAACTGGTAACCAGCCGGAATACCCTAGTTTAGAGCATAATTGTCATTGTAAGAACTGTAAGAACTGATTTCTGTTTTCATTTTCACGTCTTTATTTTAAAAAACACCTCTCATTAAAAATCGCATAACGAAAATTAGGCGTGAATTCGCATTTTGCAAAGGTTTTACACGTGTCTTTTCCCATTCAAAGTATTTCCACACTCCCATTCTGATTTAAAGTGTGTATTGTTGCTCATATTGTAGCTCATGTTTGTTAAAACCTGTTTAGTATTGCTCCCATGGGATTTTTTTAAAATCAATTTAAGAATTTTTTTGCACACTTTTCATTGTTTCACAAAGCCATTTCCAACCGTCAGTTTAAAAGTGTCAAAGTTCCAAAACCTTTTTCTCTCTTGTTTGGGGAGGGAAGATTATATTCAAACACTGTATTCTGTTGTTCATTCCGGAATACCAGCTGCTTACTTACATCTGTGTAGAATTGCTCATGTGTGAATTAAGAACTTTGCAGGGGGAAATATTAACCTAAGCGCTATCTTTTCACAAACCAAAACTGTTATTTTCCCTGTGTTTCATCTTCTGTGCTACTCAAAAGTGAATTCAATTGCCTTACTTTCTGAGTTGTATTGTCACCACATTGGTGATTGCTGCCCCATATATATTAACTTTGTATTTGATTTGAATTTTAAATAATAAATAAATGTTTACCTTTACCAACCAACCTGATTCCTTTGTTCAGTGTGACCTGGGAGGTATTTTGAGACGGGTGTGATATGAGTGGTATATCATTCAGAATATTGAACCTATAGACACAATAAATAAGTATTTAATTGGTGCATTACATGCTAGGCGAGACCCGGGTGTATTGCCCGATTGAAATCCTTAACAATGTGCTCTATTGCTTGTACCGTAGCAATCTTTGGTTTAATACCTTGCGCCGACAACTCATGACCCAAATACTGAACTTTGTCCACTCTAAATCTGCACCTTTCCATATTCAAACTAGCTCTGCGTAGCCTACTCAAAACCTCCTTAAGCCTGCTGTCGTGTTCCCCTATGTCTTTTCCCCACACTAAAATATCGTCCTGATAGCAACAGACTCCTTTTAAACCCTGGAACAGCTTGCTCATCACCCTTTGAGAGGCCAAAAGTAATCCAAATGGCATCCTCCTACAACAATATAAGCCAAAAGGAGTTATGACGGTCAACAACTCCAATAATGCAGTGCGCAACCAAACCTGATTATACGGTGCCTTTAAATCTACAGTGGAAAATACTCCTCCACCTGTTATTTCTACCAGCAAATCACCTATTTTTGGCAAAGGAAACCTGTCTGGCACCACACTCTTGTTTAAGGCCCCGATGTCTATGCATAATTTCACACTCCCATTGGGTTTTCACACCACTAAAACAGGACTAACCCATACCACTAAAACAGGATTAACCCATTCTGCAGCTTCTACCTCCTCTATGATACCTTCTCTCAACATCTGTTTGAGTAAATTTTCTATCTCCGACCTCAAAGCCAACGGTATCTTTCTTGTTTTAGCCCTTACCGGTATGACTCCTAGCTTCGATTTGATTAGATGCCCAAATCTTTTAAAACATCCCGTTACCTCCTCAAATACACTTCAGTACCATTGCTTCACATCCAGTTCTTTCATACCTTCACCCTCCTCCTGCACAACCAATACGTGTGACGGGTGTTCTGGATCCAATCTTATTCCCAGATCAGCCTTAGTATCCCAAGACACCAGATTTCCACCCTTGCTTGTCACTCTCACCATGCCCACCGCACTGCACCCTTTAAATTCAAATCATGCCCAAAACTCTCCCACAATATCAATGGGCACTTCTCCATATGCATGTCCAATCACTGTGGGCTCTTGCAAGTCACAACAATGAAACGTATTCCTCCAAGTATCCATATTCAGGAGCATATGATCAGCCCCATTGTCGATCATATGCTTGACTGGCACATTGTTTACTGCAATTTGACCATGTGGTTTTATCCTTTTAGGCCTTGCATACACAGCATTTACCATACACGCCTCTTCCTGGTCATTCCATTCATTCCAGCAACCCTGCCCTCTTGCACACACTTCACACTTCCAAACGTGGACCACAGTTTGCAGAATCAAGCCAAGTGGCTCTTCTTTCCTCAATCTCTACATATCACATGTTGAGCAAAACACTGCTTATCATTAGCTAAGTGGTCCATGTTCCCACCACAGTAAAATGTTCTAATATGTTGCCCAACGACACACTTTTGCTTTATCTCAGGCTTCCTCTTTGACTATCGACTTGTTTTCCTCCGTATGTCTATGCTCCTTGCGGGCTTTAGGGCCTTTAATCAGATTCGTGCTTGTCCCCGCCATCCTCACAGCCTCTGCATCAAGATCCTTTATACAACTCTCAGTATGCCCCACCATTGTTGCAATCTCAGTGGCTCTTTCCAATGTTATGTCCACTCCACTGCCTCCTTTTCACTATAATACCTCTCTCACCTTGTGGTTACTACACCTTATCATCAGTTGGTCTCTTAAATGTTCAGCAAAACAGTAATACACGTCTCAATGGATTTGTTAGGTTTTTGGTCCCTTATAACAAAGTGGTACCTGGCCTAGAATGTGTTCTCTTTCACAGTGAAATGTCAATCCAACTTCGCCAAGCTTATTAAAAAACATTAAATCCCTTAGCATCAGCTGTGGATAAATCTAGCAACCTTCTAAATATAGCATGGCCTTCCTGGCCCAAACAGTGATAAAATAGTGCCTTTTTTCTGTCAGAAGCAACATTTTCCTCATACACTCCATATAAGTACTTGAAAATCCTCTTTTCACCCTGCATTGGGTAAGAAGAGGGCCGGACCGGGAATGTTCATCTCGTTCTATTGGCAGTCTTTGCCCAGTCTATGCCTGGGCTGATGGCTCCCCTCTGCAGCACCACCTGGCTCTTTGGTGGTTAGGGAAAATTACGAAGCACCACATACAACGAAGGACCACACCCTAGGATTTACGAAGCACCAAGTCCTAGGATCTGTCTGATTTAAAGCTTGCACCAGGCAAAGTTGGTGGGGCCTGATTAGCAAATGGCTGCTCCACCACAAAATCTATTGCAATGTCTTGAGAGTCACCTGATTCCAACATGGCGTCTGCAACACAACATCCAATGGCAAACAACGCTGCTGGCAACTGGTCCCAATCGAAGTGTGCAGCTCGTTAGATCTCCTGATGTCGGGCCACCGGGTACCACCGTGCTGCAACGCTGGGAGCGAGGGCGCCTGTCGGATACACGCGCAATGAGACAGCCAATGCAGGTGCTGACATAAGAGCCAAACATTCAACCATTGGTTACATCCATGGAAACCAGGCACTGCGACTCTGGGTCCACTTCAAAGGTGCTGCGGCCGGGGCTACTCACAGAGTATCCTCGCCATCAGTATTAAGTACATAGGGTACACAATCACAGGTACAACGTCCAGTGTTGAAAACCTTTTATTCCTTAAATAAGTGAATTCATCAGAGCAGCCCCAGACCTTTCTTGTCCTTCCAGCCTGCCTCTCTTTCCTTCCTTCAAATCAGTGCATTCCAATGCTTCTCACTGCCCAGGGCCTGCATCCCAGCACCCATACACATTCTACAGGTAACGAGTACTGATCTCACCCAATAGGGTTAATTAACAAATTAAACGTAGCAATTTAAATACAACAGTAATTTTTCAGATTTTCCATAAGACGTTATTGGAAAATATTGTTTTCTGAAACCCCATAGAGCATTTGTCTTAACCTTATGCTATGCGATAGCACACACACACACACATACTACATATACATATTTTAGACCAAATTAATTTTTTTAGAAAACCATAATAATAAATGCAGTTATTTTTATTTGAATGATTTGTTATGCTCTTTTTTTTTTTTTACTGTTGACAATACTTTCAATTTAGAACTATTTGTTTTGTCCTCGTCATTATCCCAACTTGAATTTTAGTCAGAGTTGTTAAATCCTGGATATTGTAACGTAGAACCCAGCAATCTGTGTTTTCATTGAGCCTAAAACGTGAGCTGAAACAACTCTATTAGCTCAGGTTTCGCCACACGTGAAATGTGATTAATTGATCGCCCTTAAAGCTTCTCTCGGTGTTGACCATGAAAGTAATGTCAAACAATCCATCCATCAACCCCGCGCCTGTTCCAGTGGCTGGAAGGGCACTGTTTTGGGATCATAGCAAAAGAGAGCATCTGAAGCCTGCCTACTGTCCTCTGCCCATGACAGAGTAGTGGAAACCATTCAACTCCCCATTGACCTGCTGAGAGTAGTGGAATGTATTCTGCACTTCACTGCCTGGAAAGAGTAGTGGAACCCCCAACTCTCTTTTGCACTGTTTAGTAAGAAATGTAAACCGTTCTGCTATCTATTGCCCAGGGGGGATTAGCAGAAGCAATCCTCCTTTATCTATTTCCAGGCCCGTTAAAAACAGCGTAGCTTAGCTGTGTCACAAGTGGTGTGTCCAGACTCTTTTGACTGGGGCGCCCTAAGTGGGGCACTGACGTATGCAGGGGTGGCATGAACTACGAGCGTGCACACAGAAAATTAACACAGTTTAGGATAATGGGGTGGCCAATCAGATTCCAGGGGTAGCACATGCCACCCAAGGCCACTCCGTGGACATGCCTCATGATCTAGCCTCATGATGTTTACGCTCAAATGAGCACCTGGCAGCCCGGCAGCTTGTGCACCTGGTTAGAAGCCCCAACCATATATATTACTGCAGCACTATCAGGGGTGGGAGGGTGCCCCCTCTTATGCAAGAAGTGGGCTCCTCTGTGAATTCAATCCTCTGCATAACTTGGCTTTTTTGCCATACCCTCGCCCCCATGCGAAAACGTTATGGGGCGTACCTGCGAGCACAAACAGAGGGCTCAGAGGCAACAACCAAGTGTTTTGATGTTCGTTTTTCAATTAACGCATACTTTGCACTCATTTGTTGGTCTGTACTGTAGCTTTAAATTAATTAATAAAAATAAATAAATAAACAGTCTCCAATGGGTGCCCTCGCTTCCCCTCTGATCAGGGGTCTTTGAGTTCACTGCTCCCGACCGCACGCGGAGTAGCACCTCAGTCACCCCTACACATTAAAACTGCACCTTAACATGAGGCGGATCAGCGACTTCCTTATTAGCCTTGCTTCACTCGGCGCTCTGAAGCCGCCTTCGGGTATCCTAAGAACCCTTAACAATGTGCACTTTTGAGCCTTTCTCCATTAATGCACATTTAAGTTAGATGATATCACGATTCTATATAGAGCTTAATGCCAGCTTCCTCCCGCTTTTAAGTACTGTGATAATATGGTGTAACTAGTGTCCAATTTATTGGTACTCGGTGTGTTGACTTTGTAAGGAGGAAGGTGTGATGAATCTAATGATGTCATCATTTCTTTCCTAGAGGTAGCCTCTCCTCATGTGGCCAGGTGACAGCAGCCGCTACCTGATCCTGACCCTGTGGGTGGCTGTGCGAGGGAGGTTGACATGGAGGAGGCGACCCTCATGGGGGGAGTTGAAATCATCGGACGAGACATGGTATCCCCCTTTCCCTTAAAAGGGATGATCCCTCCATTCCTCATGTATTAATGGCATACTGTGGTAAACCCTTTCTACAGACCACAAGACCTACTAATGACATTTACTCCATGACTAAGCTACCAAGAACTGTCTATCAATCCCATATGCATCGAAGTACTGAGACGAGGAGACTGAACAGAGTAATGAAGATCACTCTCCAAACCTCCCCCAACTCTACTAATTACATTTTTCAATACTCCATGAATAAACTACCAAGAACTGCCTATCAATCCCATATGCATAGAAATACTGGGACGAAGAGACTGAACGGAGTAACGAAGATCAATGAGTCTGAGAAGCCCATGATGCGCTTTAGTGTTTGCAGAACTGTGATACGTGCCAGGGCATTTAAAAACCCCAACCAGCATGGAGAGCAGAGACGCTGCCTGGGAAGGCTTCATCCTCTCTTTGCGGACCGAGGGACAACCGAGCCACAAAGCAGACTGCAGAGACAGGCCACTAATAACAGAAGTACAATTATTATTATATATATAGGGAGCAATACTGTGGGTTATTAAACCCAGGATGCCAGTGCATTTTGTGTAATGTATACTTCAGAATCACTTCTGGACTATTTTTATTAGGTTTTTTAATACTGTGCCAGCCACCACTGTAGTAGTCTCAAAGCGTATAAACCTTGGCTGAGTTAAGGTGCACCAAGTTCTGCCCAGGGACAGCAGGACCTTAGTCTGCACGGACCGGAAAATGGTGTAATATAAGAAGAGGGAGATGTTTTTAAGTAAAATCCGGTGCAAAGCATGAGAAGGTGTGTAAGAAGGTGATCGATAGGTGGAGATTGCTGCATATTTAATATACATGTAATGTCTGGGTGAATGAGAGGGTCAGGCTATGCATGGGCTATCCTAAGTATTTTGTGGGGATGGTGGACCAGGGTCATCCCAATGGTTGGGCTGTGTCTTTTTAAATGTTTTATATAAAAAAGGCTGCCCAAGGCTGAGGACAAATGTCCTGAGTATATGTGTTGCTCATATGGTAAAGTAAATAAAACAGTTATAAGGGGTACACAAAGAAGGATTATATAAGAAAGGGAAGAGGGAAAGGTGCAATTCCCCTCCAATCTCCGACAAACCAAGAGCTTGCACATCCAACCTCAGGCGTGACCCATTCAGCTAAGGCCCGCCCCCCTACCGAACCCCTGCCCACCCCAGAAGAGCTCCTTGTAATAGTATTTGTTCTCCAACCCCACCAGCCACAAAGCACCATCCTCTTTTTTTCGTGCACCACTACCAAACTACCTGCTAGCTGTATCCTCAGGATATGACCCAGCCAATATAGGCTCATGGGAGAGTTCATGGCCAACTGCGTCCTCTGCACCAAGGTTTCCCAGGTAAGAGTAAAGATGTCCCAAAGTCAGGGTTTCTTTTGTTTACATTGGAAATTATGGGCCCAATGTGTAATATGAATAAACACCAGCGCATATGTCGTCTCTCTAAATTTGGAGGACTGAGAGACTTTGAAGCATATTATGATTCACTGTGACGAGATGATGAACATTAGGTTGGAAAATGTAGCTTTATTGCATCACCTGCATTTAATCTCGTCTGAGGCTTTCTGGAGAAGAATCATGTCAGATTCTCAAGTTTCTTGGATCACAGCTGCGTTGAATTTGTTTTTAAACTACATGAAAGGTTAGGTGAGAAATTCTACGTGTGTAAGTGAATTAAACGCTCTCTCTCTTTCTTTCTCTTTCTCTCTCTCTCTCTCTCTCTCTCTATATACATTTTCAGTTTTGCGATTCAAACAAATAAAGATATTCTTGTGCAGGTATAGTTAAGTATTTATATTTTTCCGTTATAAAAGCAAGGCTACAAGTGTGAACCTGCAAAGTGAAGAGAGCAGAAAAGTATGGCCTGACTGAGCAGCTAACATCTGTCATGGGCCAACATGAGGTGTCTGTAATCTGCAATCTACATACTACTTGCATGATAAAGGGACCTGCCCTTAGTCATTTTTTAATGTGAACAAGCAGCTCGTATATGCATGATGTAAATACAAGCAAGACAGGGAAAAACTGGTGTGAGAACAGATAGCACGCACTCTCCAAGCACCTAATAGCATACACTCAGCAAGAGACAGCCTATTTTTAATTAGTAAAGACATCAGTCAGAGCTCAGCTTCAAATAATGTGTAGTCAGGGGCAGTCAGTTTACAAGAAGAAACATTACCCATAGCTCAGTTACCAATAAGACATTAAGCGCAATGGGGGTTTTCATTTTAACAAGCCAAAGAAGGGAACCAACCAAACAATAAAACACTCAAGGGAAGGCAGTGGCTAAGAAGGTTGGGGTGTTTGTGGAGAATTGCACACACAAAACTAAAGACACATTACAGCCATCAGATGGTGGTTTTAGATTTTGGAAATGCATTCGCTTTAAAAATGCATCTGTGAATTGTAATACCCCATTTAGTGTGCTACAGCATGGGCGAATTCACCTTTTAACCTCTAGACGGAGTTCCGTCAATGCGGTAATTGACCAAACATTCCTTGCAGCTTCTCCTGGAGGCGAGCATAAAAGCAGCCTAAAGCAAGCAAAGAGCTGGGGAGAAATGGAATCGCCAACCACTCGGAGGCGCACCTTTCTAAAGCGCCTGCCAAGATGTAGCAGTGCATGAAACAGAGGGGAGGACATAAATTAGGCTCTTGGGTACACCTCTTTGCAGTATTCCCACCCCTTGCTTTGCTGGACTTCTCTTCCGTGCTTTGAGATGGTGGCACGCTATTTTAGCACCCAATACTAGTCAAACCCAGCGTGTTTCTCCACCTTTCCCCATGTTAATGAATTTTCTCAGTACCCAGAAACCAGCTCCACGCTGCGAGGCAGGGCAGGGAAGCTGCTCACGATCTTCCTATCAGATTCCCATATTTGGTCCCGGTCATTTCAGCCAGAGGTGGAGTGGGAACCAAAAGAGGACCTGGAAATAATTTTCAAAGTGGCCTCATATGACAGATTTTCAGCAAGCCCAAGCCTTTTCCTTCGAGAAAATGTGGAAATAAAATAAATTACCACACTAAAGAGCCCCAGAGTGCAGAGGTCTAACAGGAAATCTCCAGAGTTACCTATAGGCCAGTCCACCCGTGATTTCAGCCGCTGGGGGGATAAGCAATAGCTGCGACCAAATATTTCAGCCTAATCCAGATGCTGCATGATGAACTGATTATGTGGTCTCTAACTGGGAGTTTCTCAAGAAACCAACAACTCTCTATTGTTCTGGGTCTAAGTCCTTAATTTTCAAAACGTTTAATGTCCTGATCATCGATAATAGATTCTTTTAAATGTACTCTTTTTTTTTTGTTGATCGGGGTGGGATTTGAGGGATGAGATTTTTCCAGGTTAGGAGATTTTTTGTATTTAAACGGATGGGTGAAACTCTTCTACTGCCCCTCTTCCTCTCCCAACACCTCTAGCCCCCTCTTTTTGGCACTCTTGTTTCTTTCTGCTTATTTTTTTGAGGCCTTTGCTTTTTTTGCAACTGGGTTCCATTTTCTTCTTTTTTAACACTTTTTTTTTACTATTTGCCCTTGCGCCGCAGCTCTCCCACTTCCTCCTCTCACTTTGTTGGTGAGCAAAACATGATTTTGTGTCACTGGCTTACAAAAACATTGTCAAAGGTATTGTGTGAATATTCTTTCAGTCATAATTCTCACTGGGAACATTTCAGTGGGTACATTGTTCTTAAGGCAATTAGTACTCGGCAGCCTATCAGCCAATGAGAAGGTTCAGCATGAGGGAATTACCAGCGGTTATCCTCCTGCTCCAAGCCACCTCACGGCTGGAGGCCGCCATCTTCTCCCGCTGAGGAACAAGGTAAGTGTGGTCCCGATCCCTCTCTTTCCTCCCTCCTCCCCCATTCACAGAATTCCCTCCCCACCATCAACCCCCACTTACCTTCTTTAAAGTTCATTTTGGGAGCAGACGTGGTGGGAACACTTCTGCCCCCTGCGCATCCGCTCACGATCTGCTACAGGCTGTCATGGAAAGGAAGAAGGGACTACACATAGTCCCTTCTCGCGTTTCCATGGCAGACATTTTTTTGATTTACTTTCTTCAATGACCGCCATGGAAAGGGAAAACAGACTTTGTTTTCCCTTCTCTGGCAGCCATTGTTTTAACATTTTTTTTTTCTGTTCCGGAACGCTCAAGCATTTTGGAACAGAAACAAAAATGCTTTTAGTACCCCAGTCTTACCGACCGGGGTACTAATACAGGCCTGTATCTGCTCAGGCCTGTAACTATGGGCCCCGGGGGATTACCTGAAGTGCTAATGCCCCCCCAGCTCGGGGCTTATTGCTTAAGTATGAAAGGTCTGGGAGTGACGTGTGCAGACCCAGTGGCGGAAAGAGGAATGTCACTGACAATGTGGAGAGACAAGCGGAGAAAATGCTGTGGGTGGACTGGGATAAAGACTTGCATCCAAAGGGCAGGGTTCAATATGACCGAGTGTTGAGGCGTATATGGCACCCGCTTTTATGCTAGACAAGCCTGGTTAACTTCACATCAGCCGCTACCCAGAGATCATTTTTACTCCAAATCAACTAGCGCCATACAAATATGTACAAGTAGCATTTCACCTGTGTTGATCATTTGGAATTGCCATAAATATGCCCCTTAATCACATATCTAAATATTTTTTTTTTAACTAAGCACATTATGCAATACGATTAATAAGACACATTGTTGCATGCTTCCTAGAATTTCAAACACTTTGATCTTAGGCTTATAACTATTCATTCGCTTTATTTTTACTGTGCACAATTTTAGGGACTGGATTATACAGGTTTCCGTTCATTTTGACATTACTACATTTGTGTTGTACTAGCAGGTACACAAAAACCTAGATGTGTCCAACACTCGATTATTATTGCTTGAATTATTTCATGCTGAAGTTACATTTTCTGCACAATGTATGGACTGCTACTAGACCCAGGATCCCCGGACGTGTTTCATTGCTTGCTGGGGGCCGCTCCAAACGCAGGAGCTACATTTAGCTCTGGACTTCGGCAGAGAGGAATAATACAATACACAGAGCGACAGGAAAGAAGAGCAAGTCATTTCAAATTACAAATGAATGAAGAGATAGACTGTGTAACTGGCATTGCCAAGAACGCACAACCCTGTTCTGTACATCTTGCAATTGTTCCAAAAGGCTTTGGCCCCATCCACCTTCCCCTTTGTAATGTCACAGGAACCCTCTGTGATATTTGGCAGACCAATTATGCGAAGTAGGTGACACTAACATCCTGCATGGTATGCTCATGACTTAAACTAATCTTACACCTGCCTTGTACTGGTTAAGAATTTCATGTTTACAGGAAGTAAGAAGGGGTCTAAGATAGGAAGTGGTGGTCTGTCGAATCCAAGATGGCTGCCTTTTTCTACACTGTGAAGGGCCTTTTCCCGTCTATCCCCCCTGTCTACTATACTCCTAAATGCCACAGCTCAAAGGGACTCCAGTAATTATCTCCCTGGTGTGACTGCCCCCAATTGTTTTGCAGAGGCTTCTTTGAAGCTGCCATCTCCCACCCGCCCGCAGATGAGGTATCTTATATGTTCAAGGGAGAGGTGTCAAAGATTCCCAGCAGAGAACAAAGATCATCCTGGGCAAGGGTCACTATACGCAGAGCTCTAAGGTTTCCTGTATCCATGTGTGAGAAGGCCAGCCAGTCCTGTTTGTTTCCCACATACTTTTTTCTTTTCGGTTTGAAATTTAGGATATCTAAAAGTCTCAGAGTTCCAAGCAAAAACATCAGCTATTTCCATTCTTGCTACCAGTCTCATCAGAGAAAAAGCCCACCCCCTATGAACACGAGGGAAAATATGCTCACCTCCATAGGCCACAGTCATATGTGTTTTCCGATCTCCTTCACCCCCTCTGGCATTTCTTATGGTTTGCCACAACATTTTCTGTTGCCATTTGAAGGTAACTTTGGAATGGGTGGCACATTTTTAGAGTGCTTAAAATCATTCATTTCCACAAAGTCATATTGGGCATGCTCGGCTCCAGTGGCGCGGGTGGATACAACTTGTATTAGTCGAAGCATCGGGAAGTCACTGTCACATTCTGGGCTGCCTTACCCACATCCAACCCTGAATGAATTGGTGACTCTACCTCAGTGGCACCAAAACAGAGACCATGCTTCCTGGCTACAGCTTCCCCTTCAGGGGTCCATATAGTCTCGCTTTGCTCTATCCCCCTATTGTCACCTTTGAGTCCCAGCTTGCTTTCATTCTGCCGTTCTGCAGCGCCACCAAAGGTGTTCTCTGTCCATGTTTGCATGATCATCCTGCTACTGTTGGTACTGCAAATTATTGCCATTGTCCCCCCGCAGGGGTCATCTCCCATATAGGCTACTGCTAAGAGTCTTTAATGGGCTACCAGTCACAGTGAAGGTCAGTCCACGAAAAAGGACATACCACATCATAGGCCTTGCTCATAAAGCATTATATGGCCACGCCTACTTAATGAATCGACTGTACCCAGTTTAACGTTCGGCCTCCCAAAGCAGGGTTGTGCAGTGATCAGTATGGGCGGGAACGGTCGGGAGTGGGGTTCCACTACTTGCATTTATTTCTGTTTACCATTCCTCAACTTTATCTGACCATATTCACCATTCTATATAGCGGATTTGTCCATTCATGTCCCTGTGCAAGTGTAAAGTTGTAATAGGAGCCTTAGTTACTACTCACTTAGACTACTGGAATGCCCCGGCTGCAACACTTGTCACATGTTGCACTATGCTTCCACCTAAGCTCTCCCCTGCCCAGACCACAGTTCCACTACTTTTTTCAGTACACTTCTATCACTGTGGTTTAGCGACAACCCTTCACTCACAAATAGCTTCCCGGCAGAATCCCCTTCACTGCCCTGCACCTAAAGACTGATTTTGGTTGCGTGAATTCTGAATCCTCGCCCATTGAGAGCATGCCCTCTGCGCTAGCTTATGCCAGCACTAATGACACTGTTTCCCCGTGCACACACCTGGTGCCAGGAATCTAGGCTATTGCCTCATGAATTACCAGAAGCTATTAAGTGTCTGGGCACGCCCAACAAAAACACTAAGGGATTAGTCTGGCTCTGTGGCACTGTGAAAGGGCTGTTCACTCTGAGCACTCCTGTGAGATGCACTCTCAAGAGTTTGGAAATAAATAGCATTGCCAATGTGGACCACCCGCCCCCCCTCCGCGACTGAACCCCATAGCCTAGGAGCCCTAAAGCTAAGTACAGCACGGGTGCAACTAGGCTAAACCGTGAGTGGAAACTAATGCTTTGAATTGTGGGGGAGATGCGACCTTCACACACTTTTGTGGGCGGGGCAACATACATGCATAGGGTTCTCTTCCCATTCACTTAAATATTTTTTGGGGGATCTAGTGTCAAATTAGCAGTGAATCGTGCAATTTAAAGACCATTGAGCCAGTTAGATTGCCCAAAACATGATTTAAGGAGAAAATGCACATTTTAAATGGTACCGCCAGATATGGTAATGTTGAAGTTGCGATGTGGTGCGTGGTTGGCTTTGTCAGTTGCTAGTTCATGGTGGATGTCCAGCTGCATTTTCCCATAACCCTGTGTAAGCCTGAATGTCAGTAAGGTTGGAGCTGTCAGAGACAGAGGGGAGGCACCAGGCAACTGATTAGAAATTGTGGGCCCTAAATTTGTACCCTGGCATAGCTGTTGTCCAACTCCAGGTCTTGAGGGGCGGATCCATGCTGGCTTGTCAGGATACCCCTCATTAATTTTCATGAGATACATTTCCATACAATGATTCTAAATGCATGCACATTTTTCCTCATGAATATTAATGAGGGATATCCTGAAAACCTGTCAGGATTCTGGCCCTCGAGGCTCGGAGTTGGACAACCCTTCTAACATAAGTAGGCATAAAAGCTGGGAAAATAATGTTTTGTATACAGTAAAAAGGGACTGTTGATGTTTCTAAAGTCAAAAAGGTTGTCTACAGTTGTTACATGGTGGCCTCCCTCCCACCGTAACTGACACACCTTGTTATACAACTACAGCAGCAAAACAACACAGGCAGGGACGTCAATTATGGGTTGTTGGAGGTAGTAGTTGCTACCTCACTCAATGCCCTTGATACCACTCGCACTGCCTCTACAAGCCCTCGTCACATTGTTACTGCCAGTGCCTCTGGCCCATTGCAATTGGCCCTAAATTGTGTACACTGGCTCCTGGTAGTTTCAAGAATGAAATTCAAAAGCCTCTGTATCATTGACAATGCTTTCTGTGGCCTGGTACTACAATATCTCCAACTTTGCCCCCCTAAATACTGCCCTCCGCTTCTCTAACTCCAATTCTCTGCTGGTGAAAAGCTTTTTGAAATAGAGAGCGGGAGGCATGTCTCTCTTTTCGGCCGGTGCCTTTCTTTGGAACAGCATTCCTGCTCCTTTTATACTTGAGCAGGACTTGCTTAAGTTCCTGAAATCTCTGATACTCTGCATTTCTCTTCCTGTTTTACTTAATCCCTTCAGATATGGAGGGGAAGATGGACAGGGGAAGATGTTGGGCATGTGTTAAATCTAAGGTAGGAAGGCAGTGTTTCTCATGTTCTTGATTACAGCCTCGAAAACACTTTGAAACTACTCCCCCTTGCAAAGTGGTGTGTTGCAGTATATACACAGTACTGTCGTCTTGGAAAGATATGGATCAACAGCCTCTTTTATGGCTTGCAAGGTAGCTTGTGGGATTTTGTGCCCCACATGAGTAGCCTGTTTGGTGGCAGTATTGGTTGAGGAAGATGACGTAGAGGAAGACAGCCTACTACTTCCTGAGAAAGGAACTGGCTTTCTCAGAGCATCCCAGTGGTTGGATTTGGTGTGGTGGCGCATGGAAGTGGTCTTGTAGGAGTACTGCCCAGGTTGTCCACAACTAAGTACACTCAGTGCATTTCATTGTGGTAGCCTTAGCCTTCTGTAAACCCTCAACGGCGGTAAAGAACCACCACACCCATGATTCTCTCTGGGTGCTAGAGGTAGGCATTTCCTCTATCTCCTCTTCCTGGTCCTCTTGATTGTTTTCTGCATCATTGCGCTTTTTACGTTGTCTAGGCCCTCCAGCTGGTGGTGATGGCTTCTGGGGAAGAGAAATGGCTATAGCTGATGCCATTTTTGAAGTTAAATAGCAGTTGGGCTAATATTCGTCCAAGCATGTGTTCTCTCCAGGATTGCAGATAGAAATTCTGTAAGAATATGTCTAGGGACTGTGCCAATTGCCAGTGGGGGCCTGATTTACCTCCAGCTCTTGAACCCCCACTGGCAAACTTATAGTTTGGCGGTGTGGGAAAAGTGGTGGTAACAGAATCACAGCCACCTTTTTCCTGCACCACCAAATTCTGACCCTATGTGTGCAGTTATCTGGTTTAAGAAGTTCTTTGGGCTCACGCTCTGTGTACAGCTGTATAGTTGAGCTCTGTCTGGGAGATTAAATGTGGGTCAGTAAATCATGAGGTAGCTTTAGCCACAGTGAGATTTCTTTTCACACATACACACCATAGAATCAATAAACAGTTGTTTTCTGAGGCGAGGATTTGACATAAAATGTGACGAGTGTTGCCTTCTAAATTACCCAAGACCTTAACCATAGTTTGACTGGTTCCTTCACTAAATCGTCAGTCAAATAAGCCATTCAGACTCTATGGGATATATGATGGCAGCACTATGAGGCTGTACTTTGCACACAATGAGCAAATCTAGCATACAAAGCTTAACATGGCATACAGTGGTACTGCTCATGTAGATGGGGCTGCACATTTTATTCTGCATGTAAGCATGTGAAGCAGTATTTAGCATATCATGACTATATCTGTGATGTATTGGCACTAGTAATTGCCAGTACGAGTCTGGATGGGTATATGAAGGCAGCTCCTACACTTCTATTATGGCTCTCACTTGGCCTATCGTGACTGCATCCATAGCAAATGAAAGCAGCAGTGTGTTTAATGCATGGTGGTAACCAAACCAGTGTTTTATCTACTTCAGATGCATTTATTGTATTGATTGTACACTTATTGTAGTGTTTTTACCATTTGCAATGTCACTTCCTGTTATGTCGTTGGACAAAGATCACGTGATGCCACATCTTGTGATGGCGTCAGGTTTCTGATGTCACTTTTGTAGACATTTTTGGTGAATGTATGTCGCGGGTCACAGGTTAACACAGTGCAACAAACACCATACAATGGTACTCATCTAAACTAGATTTCCCTTAACCACACACTAACCCACCACATATACACTATCACAACTCTGCACTCTCTTTAAACACCAGTCTGCCAGGTACCACAGACAACCACCCAATTTACGTTAGCAATGTGGAGCTAACATTAACCATTGAACCAGACGACTGGTAAAATATCTCAAACGTACACACCACACAGAACCTCCCTTTCAGATATGCACACACCAACATTGCAACAAAGCAACCGTGCCCTGTTGTCGCTACTCCTACATTGGCTGCCTGCGCCACCTCTTGCAGACCCAAAAGCACAAATGAACATTTAAATGTCTGCAGTCTACTGTACAAGAACAAATAACATAGAATAATAGTTGATAGGAAAGAGTGTTACTCTTTCTCCCGTGGGTAGGGATATGCCTGGCCCAAGCAAATGCTTTGGCCAGCAGCAATCAGACCACTATCCCAGAATCTCTGCTACATTACTGAGTGGTGAAAATGTATATCGTCCTGTTAAATCAGTGTTCTTCAAACTGGAGGGCTGGGCAGATGCTTTAAAAAGGGACTAAGATTACTGTTTTTCATATAAACAAGGATTAAGGTGAATGCTTTTAATATAAAATATAAGCAGTAGACAATCTGCTTATATTTTAAAGAGCCCGGGCACCTCCTGGTCATCCTTTGGGCCCCCTACCTTGGTGGGAGAGGGGGGCCCAGAAACAATATTTTTACACAAGGCGGGCTTGGAATGGAAAGGTATGAATATTACTGTGTTAGATCAAGTGACATGGTACAGAGGCAGGACTGGATAATGCAGTTTTAAGGGACAGTGTTGGAGGCTACCAGCAGAGGATCACGAGGGGAAACCATGTGTTCCCCAAGAACAGAACATCTACCCCCATTGAAAGGAAGGATTTCTTTTCTAAAAGTGCAAACTCAAGCACTTCTGCGCACTCCCAATTTTTGCAGATAAGGCACAATGAGATTACATAATTTGCCCAGTATCACAGACTTCCGCTAAACAGTGAAGCTGTGTTTTTAACCCAATCCGCAATTTAGGCATTTGACCACATATCTTTTCATTTCCAATCGTTGCACATATTTTCAAGAACTACAATATTTTATTTTATTGTTTACCTGAAAAGTGCACAAATTACATAGCAAGTAACTGGATAGTATATAAATCCACATAAAAACATTTTAGGCCAAAAGAGTATCATTGTAGCTTTATTTTCCACATCCTGACTAGAAGCCTACACGTTCTGAAATACAACGAATTGTGAGCGTGGACATTCTCATCTATTTTTCAACACTGTACTTTTCAGCACTGAAAAGCACACCATAAAAGATTCTGTGATACAGTCACCTTCCTATAGTAATTGTTTGGTGCAAAGTTCCTGCTTGGTGCTATGCATGATCATCGTAATCCTGCAGGAAGGCCTACACGGGTGTCGACCAACACACCCCAATCCTGCTCTGCAGCAAAAGGTATCTGCCCAAAATGCAGACTAAAAAATTCTGAATGAGCGATTACTGCGCATTCGGCAGCAACAAGAATCCTGAACCCCATTACGCCAAATATGGGGAGCAGAGGTTACAGTGGTGTCCCCTGCTCCCCTTGTTTGGTGTAATGGGCTTGGCGGTTGCAGGGGGTGTCCCTCATCTGCATTACATGGATAGCGGGGGACAATAAAGTAAAAAGAAAAAAGCACCCTGCGGTGCCTGTTCCGATCCACGTTAAAGGAAGGGAACTGACGCTGCATGGATTAAGGGGAGTCAGCGGCAAGTGTGCCGCCGAAAGGTAAGTAGGCAGGGAAAGGGGAAGCGGGTTTGGGGATGCGGGCCAAAGTGATCCATGTGGTCACTGCACCTTGCCATTTCTGTAGTCAGCATTTCTTTTGTCTGCATTTTCGGTGGCGCAGTGATCCCGTAGATCCCAGCAGACCATTCTAATCTGCCAGCTAGAAGCAAGTATGTCTCGGCCAATGGATCCCAATCCTCCTGTGTGGCCGACCATTCCCATCCAGCGGGAAGACCCACGCAAACCTATGCTTGCCCATCCCGTCCCTACTCTGCTGCAACCCTCAGCTTTTCCAGCAGTAAGAGCTACACGTATCTACATATATTTTTTTTAAAGAGAAATGTTGAGTATGAAAGCAAACCCCTTTTTTGAATATCCAACTAGCACACAGCATGGAGATAATGTATGCTTCAAAAATACGTTCCATTTTGTGACTCTCTTTAGTTGTCATTGTCGTGGAGGGCACCTTGAATGAAGGCACAGATTGTGTAGGTATTTCAATGGCTGTGTGGACAAATGCCCCCTCTCAGTTCCAAGCGCCTACAGCATGCATCAGAAAAGACAAACGCTCTCCTGTGCGGCCACTATATTAAGTAGGGTCTGGTAATTAGGTGTTGCAGACATTTCTTGGGATCCTAATTACTTGTTTAACGCATTTCTTTGTAATCAGCATTCTGAAAAGAAATGCGTTATAGCGTAATTGCCAGAGCTTTCTTAAAGTGCTGGTAGGAGGGCTTCTGGGAGGGCTGATGAGAGGTGGCCCAGTATTTGGTGGGGGAGAAGCGTGCACTGAAAGCCCAAATAGCCCATTGGTTTTTCCCAACTGCACTAAAGGCAGTGGCGTGTCCAGACTCTTTTCACTGGCGCGTCCCAATTGCAGGGGTGGCATGGACAAAGAGCGCACCCACACTTAATGATCATAGTTTTGGATAATGGGGTGGAACCTGGGTGTCCAATCAGATGCCAGGGGTAGCGCGTGCCACCCCAGGCCACGGCCTGGACACGCCACTGACTAAAGGCAAGCTAATTCCCCACATACAAGAGAGGTGCTTTGTTTTTCCTGCTTCCACCTCTTCCCAGCAGGAAGATCCCTGGGAGAGGACGGACAACAGAGCTGCCTTCCTCCCACCCGCTAGGGGCCCTTGCCCTAGTGGGCACAGACCTGCTGAGCACCCAGACGCCACAAGTCAGGTCTGTGTTAGAGAATTCATAAGGAGGGGTCCCTGACCTATCTGTGGCAACACTGATGAATATGCAGTCAAATCACCTGAGCACCGGATGAGTGTGTCCAGTCTATGTTTGACAACTGGCCCTCTGACATGCGTGATACCTTCTTCCAGGCAACACTTTGCAAGCCGGGGATTGCAGTTTCATTTTCCCCGTTAAAACAACGTGCCTATGCATAATTAACCAGCAGCATGGAAAGCATGTATGTATCAGAACTGGCTTAAAGTGTCACGCATAGAATCACTTGGCAACTAACTCAACCCCAGGGTGTCATAAATAATCATATCCACACTCCTAGCACGCATCTCACACCTGACATGTGGCGAGCGGAGTTCACTGCCTTGTGCATAAGAGGCAGACATAATGAAAAGTTGTTCTGAGGGCTCCTTGTGCACTAATGACATCTAAATGTAGGGAGATTGTGAGCTTGCCGTGCGCAGCCGCCTAAACTTCGGCTGCTCAGCATATATTTCACTCTGCATGGTGAATAATGAAATGAAAGACAAAAACACACTATTCTTTGCAACTCGCATGGGCGGAACTTGTAGATGCTTATCCAGTCCTGCTTTTTTCTTTGCATTCTGGGACATGTAGTCCGAGTTTTGTAATGAGAAAAGTGGAACTACAAATCCCAGAATGGAAATAGCAAAACCAGGACTGGATAAGCACCTACAGATTGGAATGGGTCCGGAACTCTTTGCCATTCGCCCCACTTAAGGGGATGCCTTCGGTGAATCAGTGGTCCCTGACGCTTACGTATTCTGCCTTGAATCCTCGGGCGAGTGGTCTTGTTTTGCCCCCTTACCCGGCAGCCATTGATTATAATTTTTAATGCATCCTTTGTCCACGCCCACAATTCCTGGCATTTTTACACCCTCTCCAGCGCAATCCCATAGTCCCCAGCAACTCATGCTGCCTTTTGGCTGAGCTGTGGGTCACATGACGAAAGGACAGAAATCCCGCGAGGAACAAGGGAAGGCCCAAATGACCAGCACTGCCAGTCTGCTCCAAACCCACCGGTAAGCGGTCTTGTTTTGCCCCCCCCCAGCCCACCCGGCGGCCATTTATTTTCATTTTTAGTGCAGTCTTTGTCCCCAGCCCACACCACCTGGCATTTTGTGCCCTCCTCAACCCTCTGCCACATTTGCCAGCGACCTGCGCTGCCAATTGGATGAGCCACCAGTCACATGATGAAAACACAGGAAGACCTAAAGGAATGAGGGAAGCTCAGAGCACCTGCCCAGCCATTCCTCCTCAAACCCCAGAGGTGAGCACTCTGATTTTACTCCCTCACCTGGCAGCCATTGATTGTAATGTATAGTGCATCCTTTGTCCCTTATCCACGCCCCGGTCTGTTTCGACCCTCTTTCAGCATCTCCCACAATCCCTGGTGATGCCTGCCGTCTATCCGCTGAGCTGTGGTCCATGTGACTCCTTATACCGGCAAATCTAAGTCTCCCAAGACAGTCTTGGCTGGTCAGACTGTGAATGGCAAAGAGTAATCCCTGCTTACCTGTTTGCCACAGTATCAAAGAGCTGACCCTGCCACCCCCCCTTGCCAGGAGTGCGACTGCTCATCAGTCAGGTAAGAGAGTTTGAACTACTATTGGCGTAGCTCCTTGGATTGCCCTTTAATGTTGCCACACTGTATATTTTCCCCCACTTACATATTGCTCTTCAGTATCTATCATTAATTGTTGACCTTCCTTTTTTGCCTCACTGTCATGTTACCCCTAGGTATTAATTATTGCCACTCACTGTTCTTGCTGCGTGGTATCCATTACTAAATAGTTACCTCCACACTAATATTGCTCTGTGATATCCATTATTAATAGTCTCCCTTCAGGCTTTTGCCCCACTTTGCTATTGCTCCCTGCGATCCACTATTAATTGTATTAATTGTTGACCAACCGTAGTACTGCTCCCTGGTATCCATTTAATTGCTTCATCACTCCAATATTGCTCCCTCGTGCCTCTTATGAAATGTTTCCCCAGTGTGATTTTACTCCCTGTCCACACTAATTGCTATCCCAATGTGAGATCACTACCTCGTTGCCCCTTATTAAATTCTGTTCCACTGGATTGCTGCTCCATTGTGTTATTGTTCCCTGGTGTCCACGTTGAATGTTTGCTCCACTGTGATATTGATCCCTGGTACACCATATTAACTATTACGCCACTTTGATATTGCTCCCTGGTGTCCATATCAATCATTGCCCTGCTATGACATTGCTCCCTGTTGTCCATATTATCAACTTCCTCACTCTGACACACCTACCCCTCTACGACCTCAATCCCAAGCACCCTATCCAAGCACTGGCCCTTTCTAATCCTCAAAGGACAAACCATCCAAGGTAAGCAAACAACTTCTCTAATCCACAAGGCCAAGCCATGTAAGGCAAGGAAACCATGCCTACCCTCGCAACCCTTATAACCGTTTATATCCAGAACTGCCAAAAGCTTCTCAGGTTAACATACAGTAATGTCATAGCATTGCTAAAAGGACAAAAGACAGCAGGACACAAGCATGGGAGAGAATCAGGAAAGCTTCAAAACACAAACATGAATCAATGAGAAACAGCAGCAGAAGCCCCAACAACCCACCCAAAAAGACCTCAGATGTCTTTCAATTCAAGATACCTCATCAAACAGCTTCCAGAACTGGGAACAAATGACCACCATTCATCTCAAGCCATCAGCACAACAAACAGAGGGCCATACCAAAACAAGTGAAACCACACTGTCATGCAAAGACCTCCAACAATGAATTGTAGACCCCAACCATCAGACAAATAAGCA
Source organism: Ambystoma mexicanum (assembly GCF_040938575.1). NCBI lineage: Eukaryota > Metazoa > Chordata > Amphibia > Caudata > Ambystomatidae > Ambystoma > Ambystoma mexicanum. The sequence continues at coordinate 1,023,019,900 of NC_090921.1, read as the reverse complement.
GAAATGCCATTCCTGAAGAATCTTCACAAAGGAATCCTTTCATCACCAACTATCATTGGAACCAAGACAACCAAATCTTAATATCCTCGAAGAGGAATGCAACACTCCAGAGACGTCAAGCCCAAGAAGGAACAACTCGATCAAGCAGACAACACAGACAAGTTACAAATAAAACGTGGAACCAGATGTCTTATGATCAACGCCCATTCGATAGCCAACCACTCTTCGGTAATCTCTGAGCGTCCCCTGCAAGGACACAATAGATCTATTATTCAAGACATGCAGGTTTCTCATAGAGGATTATCTAGCGATTATATACAAAGCCATTCCCACAGGCTATACAATTAAACTTGCCAACAAAACAAACAAGAAAAGATGGGGAATTGCACTTCAACACAAAGATGCTATTGACATTATAATCTGAAACCACCTTGAACTGTGAATCACTTCTACTTTGTTCCCCCTCCCAACCGACCACACTGGGCTTCCTTCTCATCCACACTGGGCTTCCTTCTCATGCACACTGGGCTTCCTCCTCATCCACACTGGGCTTCCTCCTCATCCCCACTGGGCTTCCTCCTCATCCCCAATGGGCTTCCTCCTCATCCACACTGGGCTTCCTCCTCATCCCCACTGGGCTTTCTCCTCATCCCCACTGGGCTTCCTCCTCATCCCCAATGGGCTTCCTCCTCATCCACACTGGGCTTCCTCCTCATCCACACTGGGCTTCCTCCTCATCCCCACTGGGCTTCCTCCTCATCCCCAATGGGCTTCCTCCTCATCCACACTGGGCTTCCTCCTCATCCACACTGGGCTTCCTCCTCATCCACACTGAGCTTCCTTCTCATGCACACTGGGCTTCCTTCTCATCCACACTGGGCTTCCTCCTCATCCCCACTGGGCTTCCTCCTCATCCCCAATGGGCTTCCTCCTCATCCACACTGGGCTTCCTCCTCATCCACACTGGGCTTCCTCCTCATCCCCACTGGGCTTCCTCCTCATCCCCAATGGGCTTCCTCCTCATCCACACTGGGCTTCCTCCTCATCCACACTGGGCTTCCTCCTCATCCCCACTGGGCTTCCTTCTCATCCCCAATGGGCTTCCTCCTCATCCACACTGGGCTTCCTCCTCATCCACACTGGGCTTCCTCCTCATCCACACTGAGCTTTCTCCTCATCCCCACTGGGCTTCCTCCTCATCCCCACTGGGCTTCCTCCTCATCCCCACTGGGCTTCCTCCTCATCCACACTGGGCTTCTTCCTCATCCACACTGGGCTTCTTCCTCATCGACACTGGGTTTCCTCCTCGTCGACAGACCACCCTCAAGCAACACATCCCTCACACATAACCTAGTAGAACAGTGGCTAACCTTATCGGCAGACTGAAAACACCTTATGATTACAGGAGATTTCAATATTTGGCTGGAAAAGGAAGACATCACAGCTACAAACCCGCCACCCAGTAAACATTGGCACCTTACACTCCAAGCAACTAGTTAATTGGCACACTGACACAGCTGGTAGACAAAAATTATGGGTATCCCGTGAACCATGGACCGGGGGAGGCAATATATATAGAAAAACAAGGGCGAAGGTCACATGGGTAAGTACGAAAAATGTTCAAGTACTAATTGATTCAAATAAATGTGGAGGGAGGAGAGGCTCAGTCAGATAAGCAGTTATAACTCCATATTTTAATATTAATCAAAAACATCATAATAGCATAAAAATCCATAATACATTCACACAATAACATCCTTAAAATTCATTAAATTCTATAACCTTGCAAAATAATGTTATCAAAAATGTTGAGAAAAAAGACTAGGGATTAAATCTAAAAGTAACCTATCTATTGCTACTTAAAGTGATGCATAGCCATCTGTATTGTGAATAATTTAATTGTCATGATTGGAGTGCTGTCACAAAAGTGCTTAGTGCAAAAAGTGCTATGTGCCTACTGTAGATACAGAATAATATAGTATCTTCAAAGATACAGTTTCGGCGACAAGATATTGTCTAGTTCAATCAATAGAACTGATGGTCGCCTTCATCAGGGCGCACTATTAAGTAAAGATAACATTGGAGACACACTGGTATGAAGATTTGTACACAATTTACAATTAACCCAGTGGGTCCCATAGTTGAATCGCTGTAATAGTCAAAGCTTGATTGCAGATCTCAATTCTGATAGGAGCATCAACCCAGATAAAAACATTTAAAACACAAACAAATATAAAACTGACTGAACCTCAAGCAGACCACACATTTAATTAGAATTCAAAATATTGGACTATCAATATTAAACATCACATGTTCACCTAGATTAGTCCACAAGAGGCGCAGAGAACCATTGCTTTGTTCACGCAACCCACCAGGTAAGAAGATGGTAACCAAATTACATCTGAGGAGACAAAAAGTGGTGTTGGAAATATATCTAAATTACCCAAACTTTCAACACTATTGCACAACGAATTCTAACCCAAGACATACACAGAGCTGCACTTCCACAAGAGTACTAACCTCTGGTTTGTATTATTTCCAAACTTGTATTACAAGTAAATCACTGAAGTTTATACACCTCTGGTGTTGAACTGTGTTATGTCCAAAATACCGGTGAACTTCAATGAAGTGAAGTAAGAGACAGCCCTTTAATACGGCCTAGTGAAAAAGAAACACAATGATAATGGCTATGTATAAATAAAATTGTAAAGACAAAAAATTTTGAAGAGATAAATAACTATTGCAGCAGCTCGAAAAGATATAGGAACATTAGAATTGACTCATAAAGACTGAATCACGGTCAGTTCTCTAGGATGTCATATAGCCAAAACCCGAAGGTGGATAGGAACACCCAGTCATTGTATGCATAGGTGGATTCAAGTACTGAATAATTTCACAGTGTAGCCAAGTTAGTGTAGTTGGCAATGCTTCTGCAGTTGGAATTTGCATAGAAGCGGAATTGTTGATATTGCAAAGTTCCGGCTCGAAAACGTAAAATGAGCCAAATATAAAGTTCACTTAGTTTACATCAACAGTAGACTAACAATGGGCAAAACATAAAGCTACCTTGATTTCAATCAAACGTGGCCTGACAGACTGAAGAATTGCGGCGTCTGAATAAATTATAATGGCACATTTTCTGAACGTTCCTCTCAAATGCCGCAATCGTCAGTAACAATTCAAAAATAGCATACTAGAGAGAGAAACGGTCAAATAAGCTTATCGCTTTGCTGAAGCAAAATAATGATCGTAAAGTTCCCACGTTGTGGCGCCGACCACAGGCGTCCGCATTCACGAGCCTGATTGTGTGCATTCATATACCGCGTTTTCATTCAGACTAACGCTGTGACCACAGAGCACTCTTGTAAACACGAGAGTGTAGAAAAGGAAATGGGATTGGTCACATAGTCGACGTTATATTAAAACTAAAAAAGGACTACTGACCAATACTGGTCCTTCAGAAAATAAATAAAATGCAGCATAAAATGGCCGTGGGGAGTGAATAAATCAATCAATGCCCTGAAAAATTAAATAACAATAAAAAGGAATCAAAGGAGGAAATTAAACTAAGAAAAAGGCTAATTGGAACCAAGAATAATTATATTGAAAATGATATAATGCATTATAAAGAAAACTATTAAGAAATGGCTGAAATAATTAAATAAATAAATCATAATAAATACAGAGCAAGTAAGAAAATGTGCCAGACCCTAATTGAGGCAGAAAATAGGCTTAAGGCACACAATGGAGCCATTCTTCTTGGAGATTAAGCCTTATATCATAGCTGTTGGTGTTATACATCCACCATTGTTCCCTCTGAGCCAATCTAGATGATATATTATTGGAGTCAACTCCCAAGACTTTTTCCAGAACGTACCATTTTAAATCGTTACAATTATGGTTATTCGCCAAGAAATGGGTAACCGAAGGGGCTGTGATGCATTTAGTCCGGATTTTGTATTTGTGCTCACCAATCCTCAATTTAATGGGCCTAGATGTTTTCCCAATGTATGTTTTGGCACATGGGCAAAATAGTACATAAATAACATTTTTGGCGTTGCACGTGGTGTGATGTTTAAGATACCAGTTTTTTCCATTAATCATGACAGAGGTACAAGCAGTGGTATATGTGCATTGATTGCAAAAACCACATGGAAAATGGTCCATAATGGTTTTGGCACCCCATAAGCTTGGAAGTGTATTGTGTTTAGTAACAATTGTTGCTCTATCTGCTTTGGTCAGCCGATTTATCAAATTCTTTCCTTTTTTGAAGGCATATAGAGGGCTCAAAAGGTCAGGACTATTCATTTGGAGCAAGTGCCAATGTTTTGTAATAATTTTCTTTATTTTATTATGGTGTGTATTAAATGTAATGCACAGACTATCCGTTCTTTAGTAATGTTTTCGCGAATGGGCTTATCCAAAAGAATATCACAGTGTTGAAATTTAGCCTTTTTGCGAGACTGTCTAAGTAAGTGTGTAGGATATCCACGTTGCTGGAGTCTATCTTGAATGATGTCCGCCTGTGTCTTATATTCCTCAACTCTAGAACAATTACGCCTATCCCTAAGAAACTGGCCGTAGGGGATGCTTTCACGTAACGATTGAGGGTGAAAGCTATCAAACCTCAAAATAGTGTTACGGCAGGTTTCCTTTTGATACAAGTCCACTATAATATGCCTGCCACCATCTTTAATAAGAAGGTCCAAAAATGGTAAAGACGAATTACTGGCCGACATAGTGAATTTGAGATTAATGCCCATGGTGTTAATCCATGTGAGGAACAACAAATGGTCACCTTTGGATTTATCCCATATGATAATATCATCAATGTTTCGCTTGTAGATTTTAATAGAGGATCTGAAGGGATTAGTATTGGACAAGATGGACCTTTTTTCAAAATTCCACAAGTAAAGGGTGGCGTAATTGGGGGTAAACGCAGCCCCCATCGCCGTACCCTTAACCTGTAAGTAAAAAGTGGACTTAAAGCAGAAATAATTCCGTGATAGGGCTATTTCCAGTAGGTCTATTAACACTTCACTGGGAACCTGATGAACCCCAGGTCGTTGATCAAGGAAATCTTTCATAACCTGCAGAGATTCGAGTTGGGGTATATTGGAATACAGCGATTCCACGTCAAGGGTCAGTAAAATATCTGTGTTGGAATCAAAAGGTAAACCCTCTAAGTGAGTGATGGCATCAGTAGTATCGGAAAGATATGTCTCAGTGGATTCTGCCAAAGGTTTTAGGAAAAGAATCTAGGAATTGCCCGATAGGTTCCAATATTGAGCTACAGAGGGACACAATAGGGTGTCCCGGTGGGTTCAATGGATCTTTATGTATTTTGGGGAGTATATATATGGGAGGGGTCATTGTCCCTTTGGTTGTAAGAAACAAAAAATTCCTTCTCAATAATAGCTCCTGCGTCCCGTGCACGTAAAGCAACGGACATCATTTGATTTCTTATAATGTCAGTGGGATCTCCCTAAAGTTTGCAATAAAATGCTGGGTTGTTAAGCTGGTGCATTGTCATACTGATCAGAATCCAAGACTACCACCCCTCCCCCCTTATCCGCTTGTTTAATCACGATAGCAGGGTCGGACATAAGGTCTTGAAGACTGGCCCATTCTTGTTTGCTAAAGTTGAAACAGGGTCCCCGTCTAATTTCATTGGATGTATTGTAAATAGAATTGAAATCCCTAAGGACTGCCTTTTCAAAAATCGCTGTTTCATCAGAAACCATTTGGACGGTCGGTTTAAATGCAGATTTGCATTTAAATGGTGTGTGGAGATCATCACTGGCGTCAGAAGAGGCACAGTTGCCAAAAAAGTCCCACAGCTGTATTTTCTGAAACAACCTACGCAGCTCTATTTCAACCTCCATTTTAGTGGGGTTCTTCATGGGGACGAAGGAGAAACCTTTTTCAAGCACTCTTATGTCTTGTTCAATGAGGTGTCTTTTAAAGATGTTGTATACAGCAGAAGGTTTAGCTACCTTCGGTAGGCCCATCTCCTGGTTTCGAAATAGTTGGGTAATGGGGGGGCCCTTGATCTGGTGGAGGAAAAGGTAGATTGGGTGGTGGAAATTGAATATTCGGGCCATGAGGGGCAAAGTTTGCTATGCCGTGTATAATTTTGGTATTGCCAATATGGTCTACCTCGGCCCCTGTTGTATCACCTGTTCCAATTGCGACCCCTATTTCCACTAGAATTCTTCACAGGGTATGATCCACTGCCATCAGATGATGTATCGGAAAAAGCAACTTTCTCTTGCGACAAATTAGATCCATATTGTTGATTGTTAGGGTCTCGCCAATGAACAGGGCCCTGGTAATCGGGAGATAGATAAGAGTAGGCCACTTCTTTAGAAAAGGCTTGAAAATCTTTCTTTAATTTGTCCATCTTTTTATTAGTAGTTAATTTGACACATTCATTGGTATGTTTCTCTATAAGTTCTAGTTTTTCCTTTATATTAATGATGGTAGTGCCAAGGGTGAATAGTGTTTCTGCCTTGTCTATTTCGTCTCCAATAATGGAGCTTTTTTTGAGGGCTGTATTGATCGTCAACAACATCAAGTCGCGACTACATTTAGTCACGACTCCTGAGAAAAGTGTTATGTATTCCTCGTCATCTACGAATAAGCAAGGCTCATATCTGACCAGAAGGCCCTGCGGAATTATATTCTTTTTAAGGTACTCCGTCAACAGGTGGCTATGCATTTCCGTTCTAAATGTTTTCTTTTTCAATTTAACAATACTGTCACTAGTGACAGTAGAGCCATCTACTGAATCGGCAGAGCCTTCGATATTGTCAAAAAAAGAGGGTACATTAATGGCCTCAGCCAGCTGTTCTTTGCTAAAAGATACCACGTCTGCAGCCGCCATGATAATAATCGAACCAAAAAATTGGTTTACAGGAGGTTAGGTGATTTGCCAAGTATATGTCAAGGGTAGAACTCTTGTGCAACAATACAACTTTGTAAAACTGAATCAAAGTTAAGTCTCAAACTCTAAATTTCATTATAGCCCATGCAACTAAACGTTGCAATATAGATAGACAAAAATGATGGGTATCCCGTGAACCATGGACCGGGGGAGCAATATACATAGAAAAACAAGGGCGAAGGTCACATGGGTAAGTACGAAAAATGTTCAAGTACTAATTGATTCGAATAAATGTGGAGGGAGGAGAGGCTCAGTCAGATAGGCAGTTGTAACTTCATATTTTAATATTAATCAAACACATCATCATAGCATAAAAATCCATAATACATTCACATAATAACATCCTTAAAATTCATTAAATTCTATTACATTGCAAAATAATTTTATCAAAAATTTTGAGAAAAAAGACTAGGGATTCAATCTAAAAGTAACCTATCTAATGCTACTTAAAGTGATGCATAGCCATCTGTATTGTGAATAATTTCATTAAGTCGTGATGGAAGTGCTGTCACAAAAAGTGCTTAGTGCAAAAAGTGCAATGTGCCACAGCTGGACACACTCAATGCCATTTTTGCAACAAGAATTACACTTTTGTCTCCACCCCAGTTCCCTTAGCCTGAGGAAGACCACCTCTCAATCACTTTCAGTATCTTCACACAAGCACCCACATTAACCAAAGCTTATCAAATATCTTCCAACTTTAATCAGGCTTTGGAGGTAAAGCAAGCTGGACTGTCTTCTTGAAAAATGGCAAGCCCCCAAAGCCTAGCATGTGAGCGAATCCAGATGAAAACAGTGGAAGAATTATTTAACGTTTATTCTTGGATATCAGACACCCTCGACATTATTGCCCCAAAGGAACCTTTCCCGTGTTTTACAAAAGTAACAAGTACATGCTTCACCCCAAATTGAATTTCTTCAAAAAAGAAACCAGAAACCCAGGGACTGAGAAAACCTTCAGAGAAAATGACCAAAGCAAAAAAAAAGGCTTAGGAGGGACACCGAATAGTATCAGCACAATGTAGTACTGTACTAGGTATTTAGCATAGAAGGTAGGATGGAATGTGAGACGATGGAATGTAGAAGGTGGTCAGTGGTGAGTGTTCCGTGGAAGGCGGTTAGAAAGGAGTTAGGCATTGGTGTTCTGGGGCCTGTTATTGCTTCTATCCACTTATCTTAGAATATATAACGTTTACATCCCTCCTGAAGACAGCAACCTCCTTAATTCACACAACGTGGCCAAAGCGCAGTGTTCAAAACGATACATACATTTAAAAAATGCAGCATGTAAAACAGCAGCACCTTCTGAAGACCTCTCTTACTCCAAAGCAGCATAGTTCAACAACAGAATTTGACAAATTCAAGACCAACTAGATATGAAAAGACCAACACCTCCAATCCCAGAAGTGGAAACACCACCAAGAAGACCATCTATTCGAGCAGTTTGTCCCTTCTCAATTCATGTCTTCATAACCACAATCAAAGCTAGCAATCCAGCCGTCTCACCCAACCCACAGTGGACACCAACGATACAGCAAATACAAACGGTAGCGGCCCAAAATGTCACCCTCATAATGCGATGGCCGAAATTTCTGTTTTTTTGTTTAACCCCCCCTTACAGCACATACATATGTGGGGGGTATATTATATGATAGTAATATAGGGGTGGTGGGGGGGCCTCCACTCGCATATCTACGTGGTGTAAAGGGGGTTAAACAATTGTTTTTTAAAGTCAGCATTTTCGGCTGTCGCAATTATCGGGGTCACAGTGATCACATAGATCGATACAAACTAATCTCCAACACACCATTAACCCCAAAAATCTTTGAAACGCTTCTTTGCCAACAGCTCTGGAAACACATCGAAAGCATCAACCCATGTATGAATCACAAGATGAATTCCGACCAACGAAAACAAACAGAATCCAGACTATACTAACCAACATGGATGCCAACTGGTCAAGCGCACTCACCTTTCTGGACATCTCGGTGTCTTTCAAGCTTATCATCCGTGGCTTCCTGCTAATAAGATTAAAGGGCATTGGATTAAAAGACACCACTTTACACTGCATCAGCTCATTCCTCGCTAATAGGGCTGAAACAACACACATGACACCTCCAGGTCATGTCGCTGCAAACACACGTATGTAGAATTCCAAGGATCTAGTGTATTGCCTATAATATTGGACATCTCTGTGACCCTGCATTCTTCAACTATGCTGATAATAACCAAATAATCTACAAGCTCACAAACAGTCCTTCATCGAATGCACTAGACATCACCAAATTGAGTCCTAGATCAAGACAAATGATCAAGACAACTGAACTGAGACTTAACTCAACCAAAACTGAGCTTATAATTCATGGCATTATCCTACTGAACTTCACACCAATACCCGGCACGTAGAAATGGGACCATGCACTTTCCTTCATCTTTCTCTCAATCAAGATCTGGAATTCAGTCCCCAAACATCTGTTTACAAACCACTTGACCTTCAGAAAATCCCTGAAAGCCTGGCTATTAAACTAACTCCAGCAGGAGAACATCTCAAATTCCATACCAGACACTTCGAAATAGGATTGGATGGATCCTCTTGGGAACGTGCAAAGGACCAGGACCTAAGGCGGCGGCCAAGATGTGTAGGTGATTGGACCCTTTGGGGTCCGTCAGCCTTACACAAGGAGCGATCCAAGAAGTACGGGAGATCGCACTCATTGGCCTTGGTCTCACCACACCCTTTAAATGAAACCGGAAGAGCAAGAACCATCACCTGAGACTACAAACAAACTATTGAACAACTCCAGGTCAACAAGACTGATCCCAAAGGACCCCTCTGGCCTAATCATTACTACTCCCCCTCTAGCTGAATCTCATCTTCATAGCTCTCTACCGTTCAATATGTGCGTGATCAGCACTTTCACAGGACAGCAATTCCTACAACCACAGCATGCTAGCGGAGTAACCCTAATGTAGAGGTGGGCGAGCCCAAAGGTGCTCGGGCCGGTCCGGGTCGCAACATAGGCTCTGGCCTGACCCTCATCTCGGGTCTGTCCCTGTCCAAAGCACAGACCGTCCACGAGCACCTTCAGCTGCCCGCAACAACATATATATTAAAAAAAGTAAAACAAAAAAAACGCACTCCTGTAACGCCGACCACACAACAGGAGCGTGCTGGCCTGCCGTATTGCTACATCGCTGTGCCCTATCAGGTAAAGGCTCCTCATTCCGCTAACCCACAGCTCTACAGCCATTTGCGTGAGGCTTTGCCAGACAATGGCACGGATCCACCAGCATCTCGCTTGTTTTCGGGATGGGATTTCTCATTTTCCAAAGCCAATCTGCAGCATCTTTAGCCCTTTATAATGATAATGGAACTCTATGTTGATGCGTTCCCATTTGTTGTGCGGAGCCATGACTGTGACACCTCCTGTTTTACACTTGGCCGTTGACAGCGAGTGCAAGATTAGTATTTGTTGATGTTTGGCATTGATGAGGGCTGTCCCAATTGTCGTGTATGGGCACCTCTGAGGGTTTCGAAGCGCTCAACTTTCACCCCGATTGCCCTTGATCATCCTTTCAGGGACAGCATACTGTCAGCGCCACGCCCACACCCCATCCGCGACACTTGGTACTTCATCTGCCAATGTTTCGATGCATTGTTTCTAATGAGACACCAACAGCTGCATTGCTCCACTCTTGGGCTAGACAGGTTCCCAGATCTGAGGATGTGGGGAGGCGGGTGGCGGGAGGGCAGCTATAAACACAGACTGGCAGCAGGTCTTTAAAGGGGCCCTTCAGATGTCCAGCTGGAAGGGGGGGCGGCAACGTTTGAACGGCACATACTCTGAGGAGGCCAGAGCTGTCCTGACCAGTAACTTATCTTTGGTGCTGTAGTAAAGAATGACCAGAGGTGTGATGTTGAGGTTTGGCCATAAAAAGGATGTGGTTTTATTGCAAACAGTAATATCATAAAACAATTAACACAACACAATGATAAACAACTGTTATCTTTTGAGCACCGAGCCAGTGGCATGTACCTAGCCCGTGCCACCAACTTCTACCCACGACTTTGTGGGCCCCGTTCGTTGCCCTGTTGTCCCTCTCTTCATCCTTCCGTAAGGGTGGGTGGGTGGCTTTTGAGAAAAGAAGAAGAAGAGTCTTCTGCGTTCGCAGATGACTGTTGGTACTCAGTGCAGAGTACCAAGGAGAACTGGCTTTCTAACAGCCAGTCCTCTGCTTATATTCCTTATGCCTGCAGGCATGCATGTCACCAGAGGCTTCCTGCCCCTATGGCCGACTGACGCTGATGACCATCGACATCTAGGTGTGTGGCCTTGTACCTCCCTTCCTGCCTTGTGCCTTGGCCCTGATGTTCCCCTTTTGTTATCTCCCCCTCCCTGCGGTGTAGTAAGTGGTTGGGAGGGGTGGAGGTGATAAGCGAGGCGGTGCCGGGCTGCCTCCACTACATGTTACTTGCAAGGGCTGCCCAGCCCTTGCCTGGTGTCCCGTTCCCTTGTCGTGCACCCCGCCTGATTATTTCCCCATTCCCTTGAGCTCCCTTGGTGCCAAGCTCACAGCACCTGGACATAACCAAAGTTTGCACCCGAAGCGTCACACAACAGTTATCTGGATTTGATATCACGATTGCTTAGCTTGTCGGTTCAATGTGTTGTTACTGTCCTGTGCCCACAGGGGGCACCCGAAAAAAGTTAATGACTTACTATGGTTGAGAGTTTCCAGACATAGCCATATTCTAGGGAGTGCATTACTTCCTCTAATCATGTTAACTCAAAAGGAGCCTCACATGGCAGGCTTGACATGGCTGCTTTACTCAAACTCTGCATAAGCAGCCGCAGACTGTTCCAGCACAATAAAAATCAGGATATCCGTACTCCTGTTATGCAGTGGCGTAGTGGTGAAGTTAAAGGTAAGTGCATTTTGTTTTTGCCCACCGCGCACCCCTTTCCTCTGCCCCCAGCCTGCTCACAACTTTTTTCGGCCGCCAGCCACCTCATACCACTTTTCTCATGCCTGCCCGTTTGAACCCCGCTTCTCGGTCCCTAGTCCCCTAACACCACTTTTCTGAGCCCCTAGTCCACTCGCACTACTTTTCTGCAACCCCAGCTTCTTTTCTACGCCCCCAGCCCATCACACAGAGCTCTCCTATTTCGCAGGTCCATTTCCCTGGCTCGGCTTGTGTCTGGCCCCTAGAGCCAGGCCAGACCCCCCAGGTGCGGCCTTGGCTTGGCCCTAGCCCAGAGTTCCCTGGCTCCCCCAGCTCTACCCTATTGCTCATTCTCTAGCACTACCTACGCCCCTGAGATCCCCCCACACACACCAGCAGCTAACGAATTCCTTGTAGCACTTCCAGTTGATTGACCTTGGGCTTTCGAGTCTGGATGACACACAAATCTCAACACTCTCCAGGCCATGCCTGTCCGGAATCACACGGTAATTCAAGACTTGGGTATTTCCCACTTACAAAAATTAACATCAGCCTCTTTCTCTTTCTAATAAATAACCCAGGCTCACTTTTCTTACAGATCCACGTGCAGTGAGGCACGTGCAGTTAGGCCGCCAACAAGGCTGGTCTTGCGCCAGGGGTGTTGCTAGGTCTGGAAAAGACCCGGGGCTATGCTAATGTCGGAACTGTCAGGACTGGGGGCTAGCTAGCCTTTTGGTTGTAGCTCCTGAGATTCTATCCGGGGCACAACCAAAAGACCAGGGGCTATAGCCCCCTTAGCACCCCCCTAGCAACGCCTCTGTCTTGCTCTATAAAATACCACTTTACAATACATTTCATCAGCCAACCGAGCCAGAGACATTCCACGACTACATGCAATTTCTGAGCAAGTGAGATATCGGCAATGGGCCTGATAACTGGTGAGCATACTGGAGCGGGCCCGATAACTGGGGAGCATACTGGAGCGGGCCAGATAACTGGTGAGCATCGTGGAGTGGGCCAAATAACTGGGGAGCATACTGGAGCGGGCCCGGTAACTGGGGAGCATACTGGAGCGGGGCCAATTACTGAAACGGGCCTGATAACTGGAGAACATACTCGAGGGGGCCTGATAACTGGTGAGCATACTGGAGCGGGCCGGACAACTGGTGAGCATACTGGACGAGCCCTGATAACTGGGGAGCATACTGGAGCGGCCCCGATAACTGGGGAGCATACTGGAGCAGGCTGGATAACTGGTGAGCATACTGGAGTGGGCTCCATAACTGGAGCGCATACTGGAGCGGACCCGATAACTGGGGAGCATACTGGAGCGGCCCTGATAACTGGTGACCATACTGGAGCAGGCCAGAAAACTGGGGAGCATACTGGAGCGGGCCTGATAACTGGGGAGCATACTGGAGCGGCCCCAATAACTGGTGAGCATACTGGACGAGCCCCGATAACTGGGGAGCATACTGGAGCGGGCCCCATAACTGGGAAGCATACTGGAGCAGGCCCCATAACTGGGGAGCATAATGGAGCGGGCCCCATAAATGGGGAGCATACTGGAGCAGGCCGGATAACTGGGACGCATACTGGAGCAGGCCGGATAACTGGGGAGCTTACTGGAGCGGGCCTGATAACTGGGGAGCATACTGGAGCGGCCCCGATAACTGGTGAGCATACTGGAGCAGGCCTGAAAACTGGGGAGCATACTGGAGCGAGCCTGATAACTGGGGAGCATACTGGAGTGGCCCCGATAACTGGTGAGCATACCGGACAACCCCCGATAACTGGGGAGCATACTGGAGCGGGCCCCTTAACTGGGGAGCATACTGGTGCGGCCCCGATAAATGGTGAGCATACTGGACAAGCCGTGATAACTGGGGAGCATACTGGAGCGGGCCCCATAACTGGGGAGCATACTCGAGCGGGCCCGATAACTGGCGAGCATACTGGAGCGGGCCTGATAACTGGGGAGCATACTGGAGCGGCCCCGATAACTGGTGAGCATACTGGACAAGCCCCGATAACTGGGGAGCATACTGGAGCGGGCCCCATAACTGGGGAGCATACTGGAGCGGCCCCGATAAATGGTGAGCATACTGGACAATCCCGATAACTGGGGAGCATACTGGAGCGGGCCCCATAGCTGGAGAGCATACTGGAGCGGGCCCGATAACTGGGGAGCTTACTGGAGCGGGCCTGAAAACTGGGGAGCATACTGGAGCGGGCCTGATAACTGGGGAGCATACTGGAGCCTCCCCAATAACTGCTGAGCATACTGGACAAGCCCCAATAACTGGGGAGCATACTGGAGCGGCCCCGATAAATGAGGAGCATACTGGACAAGCCCCGATCACTGGGGAGCATACTGGAGCGGGCCCCATAACTGGGGAACATGCTGGAACGGCCCCGATAAATGGTGAGCATACTGGAGTGGCCCGATAACTGGGAGAATACTGGAGCAGGCCCTATAACTGGTGAGCATACTGGAGTGGGCCCGATAACTGGGGCGCATACTGAAGCGAGCCCGATAACTGGGGAGTTTACTGGAGCGGGCCTGATAACTGGGGAGCATACTGGAGAGGCACCGATAACTGGTGAGCATACTGGAGCGGGCCCAAAAACTGGGGAGCATACTGGAGCGGGCCCGATAACTGGTGAGCATACTGGAGAGGGCCCGATAACTGGGGAGCATACTGGAGAGGGCCCAATAACTGGGGAGCATACTGGAGCGTGCCCAATAACTGGGGATATTACTGGAGCGGGCCCGATAACTGCTGAACATACTGGAGCGGCCTCGATAACTGGTGAGCATACTGGAGAGGGCCCGATAACTGGGGAGCATACTGGAGCGGACCCGATAACTGGGGAGCTTACTGGAGCGGGCCCAATAACTGGTGAACATACTGGAGCGGCCCCGATAACTGGTGAGCATACTGGAGAGGGCCCGATAACTGGAGAGCATACTGGAGCGGGCCCGATAACTGGTGAGCATACTGGAGAGGGCCCGATAACTGGTGAGCATACTGGAGCGGGCCCGATAACTGGGGAGTTTACTGGAGCGGGCCCGATAACTGGGGAGCATACTGGAGCGGGCCCGATAACTGGGGAGCTTACTGGAGCGGGCGCAAACACCTTTTCGAAGCGACAATTGCAAACCTTGATTGAACACAGTGACAAGGAAGCCAGGGCAGGATCGGTGCACATCTGCAGCCCTCCAGCACGACACATAACACACGCAGCCACACACACAATTACAGGCAGGCATGCCAGGACTTGGTGGGCAAAGCTCTCAGATAAGCCCATAACTCTATGATGCCACACCAGAGGGGTCCCATACAAATGCCAATTAACATAACATCACAGGCGCCATTGACAATACAGTGCCAATGCGTTCCTGAGGGTTGCTTGCAAAATGTGAACGCATCCTGGTTCCCCTGGCAGCTGGGTATGTGCTGGTGGGAATTTTTAAATAACTGATGTTGGAGCCTGTGAGCGTGCGGTGCAAGTTCCACATTCCAGCAACGTGTGTGAAGGAGTGCTTGGAAACACCAAGCGGAGGTCACTGTGCATGCCCAATTCAGTGCACGGCTTCCGGCGATGGATGGAGTCATCGACAAGGCCCCCAATGCAGATGGAGAGCGATGTCGGAGCCCAGAGGGAGGGGATTTGGGAGGGGCAGCCAATGATGAAAGCGTTTTCTGAACGTACAACACGGGTCTATTTACTGGTCGCCAGCGTTCACGCACAGAACCAAGGGAGACTCGGCGCCTAATTGATTTCACCCCCACCTGCCACCTGCTTCAGCTCTTCAGCAAAGGAAGATGAAAGGGCGCTCCAAAGGCATCTCCTGACCCGCGCATGGCTGCAGGAATGGGCGACAGGCAGCAGATGCTAGGCGCTCCAGCCTGTCCGCATGTTATGAAAGATTCAAGAAGCAGAATCGAACTGGAAACCCTAGCGCACGTACAAATAAATTAATAAGTGTTCTGTCTGAGAACGGGAGACTTACGCTGTGGGTAGTTGTATCCAAATATGGAGCCTCTGCTCAAACCGAACAATTCTATTACAAAGATACAATCACACTGCGCCACTGTCCGAAAAATGTTGTGTTAATGCTTGTTTGCACAAAGTGAGTTGGCTTGAAACCAGCCAACACGTGTTTCGGGAGCTGCTCTTCTTCAAAGGCTTATGATGCCTTGTGTGGAGGGTCCGAACTAATAGGTTGTCAAAAGGATACATTAATTGTCTCCTGTCTATATTTCCTCTCAATTGCGGCTTCTGCAATTCTCTGGAGTCTTAGCCTTTCGGCCGCGGTATCTGTTCTAGTAAAGAAGTGTTATACCTGTGCTTCTAATGCACTGGGAAGGCAAGAGCAGAGAAGTCTCCGTTGCTGGTAGATTTATCAAGGGCTGGTCTCCCTACAATATTTGTCGAACCCGGGCACACAAATAGGGCTGTGTACAATCCAAAGGCGCCCAAAAACCGTGCTATCTGTGCTTTCTTTCTGGACAATTCCAGGTGAAAGTGCGTTTTAGGATCCCTATTCTGATAACAGTAGAACAGTGGAAAGTGTTTTTATAATGTGCAAGGGTAGTATTGTATATCCACCCAAAAGTCATCTTTTACAGCTGGAAACGTTCATAGTTGCAGGCATATTCCTTACTTCTATAGTGAAGTGCTTCTGAAACATTACGACTGCAGTTCTAGACAAGCTTCGTCTGATCATTGATAAAGGCAGTTCAGCCATATTGGTAGTATTGGATCTGATGGCCGCATTCGACGCTGTGGACCGCTCAGTGCTCATTTATAGATGGCCTGGTTCTAGTGTTGAAGGCAGGACAATCAATCAACTGGATTCCATCCTTTCTATCCAATCCACTGCAGAGTGTCTCCTTGCTCCCTTTCTTCTCTGCTGACTGTGATGGGAAGTGGGATCTGGTACAGCTGGTTGTGGGCCAGCCCACCATAACCGTTTCCCCGCAGTTTTGTGTCATTTTTATCAGGAAAGCCCACCATAACCCCCTTCCAATCCTCCACCCTTTCCCCAACCCCCAACTACCCTTGAATATTAAAAAAGAATTCCCTAACCCTCCCGCCCCCATAAAAATGCAGCGAAAAAATGTGGCGAAGTGTCTCTGAAAGACGTTTGGAGAAACGGCCGGGGTGAGTTAGCTGGTGCCGTACAATGTGGTGTTCCTCGGGCATTAGTGCTCTCGCTTTTACTAATCCATGTCTTTCTCCACGCTCGGGGCCTTCTAATTCATGCCTCCCAATATGAACGCTGTCAGCAATCTTTTCAAGGGCCTTATGAGAGCACTGGAGAACTGGGTGGCGTGGAGCTCACTCAATCCCAGCAAGACCAAATTCCTCATGCTGTGCCGGGAACAATGCCTCGTGCTCCATCCCTTTTCTGGCCCACTGCTCTAGGCCCTAGCCTAGCGCCTCGAAAGTAGTAAAGAGCCTGGGGTGCTGCTCTTTTTTACTGCATGAATCACCCAAGTGGGCAAACTGTTTTTTTTCCCCCGTCTGGTTTGCTAAACCTTTTCCCAATCCCTTGCCTAAGCTCAAAATACCGAGGCCACTCTAGCCTTTGCACATGGATTTTATTTAGGCGTATCTAAATGTCAGATTAGGAACACGCCTAGGGCAACAGGCCCATGGCTGAACTAAAAACGCAAAATGCTGGTGTGGGAAAGTTTTTTGGGTCAAAGAGGGACACTTTTTTAGCCAATCTGGGCCAGTTTGGTGAGTTACTTCACTATGCGGCTAATAGTTTGGACCAGTGTTGCTGAATACATATTCTTTAACATGAACAATTTACATGACATTTTATCAAAAAACTCCCCCTTGGGTACTATTCAAACAGCATTACAAAAGGAATGAATTGCCATGTGCAACTGTGGGCCACTTTTTCATTGGTGCACGAGATGAGGTGAGGAAACTGCAAAGACTTCGGAACGCAGCTGTGCGCACCCTGTCCAAGACTCCTTGACGAGAACACATCTCACAAGCCCTGTGGACGCTAACTGGTAGAAAAACATATTCCATGTAAAACCATTTACCTGGGAAGGTGCGCCTTTCTCGCTACTCGCCTGACCATTCATGATTCCACTAAAGCATGATGGTTGATTTCACACAGACTTCTCTCCATTCCGTCCCTCGACAAGACCAGAGCGGGTGGACGCTGCTTTTCTTTCCCATCGACCCCCAGGTGGCATCCACTCGCCCTACATCCGAGTGACACTAAAGACCATCTTTCTAAACTTTCACAAATCGTTAAAAACCTTATTTTAAGTACCTGCATAACTGCTAGAGCCAAGATGCCGGCTTATGGCGAATGCTGCGCTCTATAAATGCCTGTAACATAACATAACCTAGCACAGGTAGGCGGGATTGTGCGCCATTCTGCCGCAAGCAGGAGGCCTTGTGGCATCGCAACTCAACGGTAGTAAGTTATTATTAAAGCTAGAGTCGTGGCGTCACTTTCTTATTACAGGTGAGTAGCGATTTAACTACTACCCTGTCATAATTGAAGTTATGCGCTTATATACACATATTGCGGGCTGCCAGGTATTCTATAGGGCTTATTACAGAATTCCACTCTCTTCTATGCACTGTAACATTTGTTGCGACTATAAGCCAACGCTATGGTACTCACAGTTTCAACCTCAGAAGGATGAAGGGCAGGGACCAGGTCTGTCCTGCCAGGGTCTGTCCTGAAGCTTGGCACAGAGCGCTCATGTCAATTGACCATCTGTTCTAGCAGCATGCATGCTTGCTGCAGATCTCAGCGGGTGGTCTGATTTCCTAAGGATTCCACGCAGTCTGGTGGCTCCATTCTAATTTGTTGTAATATAATTATCTCTTTTTTTCGGCTGCGCACGTAGACAGTGATGAAGTAGTCTGGGTGACGTGATGAATTTAGTGTACAATGTAAATGCATGTACTTGGTTCTTGTTGTATAAAGCACAAGGGCCAGCGGCAGAGCTGGAGGCCATCTTGAATCAATGGATGTTAAAACAAACGCAAAATGTATTCACTGCATGTTTGTGTACTCTGCCATGCCTGCACAATTAGAATGTATACTGTAACGCTCCTTGAAGCTGGGGAGTACGTATAGCTGATAATGCCTCCTTGTAAGTTGCAAGTATTGAATATTGAGTCATTAATGTACCCCTTTGCCAGTTGCCTTTCGAGCCATTAACTGGGCCATGATCTATGGGTACTGGGGTCTGAATGGAACATAACATAGCTTGTTATGAATGATGAGATTCAATTGAATTAGATCATAGAAATTTGCATTCTCAGCATATTGATATCGATAAGACTAGGAACGACATTAAAGCGTGTTACACCCGGAAAGGAGGCTCAGTCTAGGCAGTCAGAGGGTCTTCTCTCAGTCAGTTTTGAGTCGGTCTCCTGTAGCGCTGCAGAAAATTAGACTGCGTCTAGGGCTGAACCCACCTCTGCATCTAATTTGCGTGTCAGTGGGGTAGCGCCAATGCTCTCGTAAACTCAATCTCATGGCTCGACCGCAGGAGCGGGAGGGCCTATCTTAGCACCCGGAGATGGAAAGGAGCATTCTGTTCCAAGCGACGTCGATCAAAGGAAATGGGTAGTCCGTGGTCGAAGCTGACACTGAGATGTCCGTTTTATGCTTTCAATGCCGGTTATTGGGAAAATCCTAAGGAAGGGGGATTTTCAACTGGAAATGTGTTTTTCCCAAGATGTCTCCCTGTGATAGGATTTCTGTTTTCAAAGCATTTAGACAAATCTGATTCTCTTTCACACATTAGCACCCTGGAAGCCGCCCATAGCCAATGAAAATGCTCAAAAACGTGGGCTGTAGTCACAAAGGAACGCCCACGTTCTGAGTGCTTTGATTAGTGTCGTGCTCTTCCCTTGCCAGGTCGCCGCTCCCCCTTCCCATTAGCACCTGTGTAGATCCCTACACCGGTGATGATGTTTTTTTTATTTTTATTTTGTAAAAATGAAAGTAAAACGTACCTTTACCGCAACGCCCGTCCCCGCACTCGCTGCACTTGGGCCCTTTACTTGGGCGGCGGGCCGTTACCTACAGGGTGGGCCCACCACCTCGGGGCCTATCACATCAGTAATGGGTCTGTTTGTGACACTGTGGTGTCGACCCTCTTAGCAAATCCCTGTCCCAGGCAGAGGAGAACCTGCGTGTTGTCTTCATATGTATGGAAAAGGGAGTGGTTCTGGTCAGAAACTGGAGCTAGAGGACTCATACAAATGTTAAAGAGGAGCCGTGATAGGGCATTGCCTGGGGGCAATCCACAGGTGTAATTTGTGGAGCCTTACGTTGAGCCAATGGTGATCTGTTGCCTTCGGTTGGTGACCAATTGACATATCCGTTGAGGGGCCCTCCCCGCTAGACCAGCATGTTGTTGCAGACATTCAATAAGGATTTTGTTCTCTGCCATGTAGTAAGCCCAGGATGGGTGAGCTTTCGTCAGGATTGCAGCTTGTGCATCTCGTAGGGATCGTAGAGGCTGTAAGAAGGTTTTGAGGCCTCTGTCTGCCCGCCGTCTTGATTGCTATCGTGGCAAAGCTCCTGGGTTTCTCTTCTTGCAGGACTTTGGAGATTGGAAAGGTGTGTGACTGAGCATTCAACACAGGTGCATGTTTCTTGAGGAATAGTGTAATAATTGCATGCTTGAAGTCATCAGGCGCTGTACCTTGATGGCTTGAGTTGTTCGCCAATCAGTGATGTCCAGGCCTATAATAGAAAAGCAATTTGTGAATGAATGTTGCTGGCCATGGTGGAGCTGGGAGGTATCAAGGTTTCGTTTGATGACTTCTTTTGACTTATTGGATTGTTTGAACATAGTGAAAATTATATTTTACTGATTGCCCTGGATGGCCCGGAAACCTTTGGCCATTTATGTCTCCAAGAATGCAGGAGATCTGAACAGTGCTGAAGTGTCCTGAAAGGAAGGCTCTTGAGCACTTTCAGTTCAGAAGAAATAAACAATTTGTTCTTTTTCTTCTCTGATCACTTCCCTGTATTATGGAAGGTTGACTGTCTACAGCTCTGTTTGGGCACCCTGGTGTGTATTCAGTCTCCCCTTTTATCATCTGTCAACTTGTTTTTGGTTCATCACTATTTATGGTGCGACAGCTTCCATTCAGGAAGAATATACACAATTAAGCTAATAGTTGCTGGTGTGGAGTCAGGTTTAGGATTCTTGAGTTCCAAAAGAGCAATCATGTGGAGACTGTGGGGGTGATGGTATAAAGGTTATAGCGTAGCCGCCTCGGGTCTATATCACTGGCTGGGACCCACAACTCGGCTATGTTTCCACAAAAGTGTTGGATCGACTTTGTGTAGGGAACATGGGAACATCATTAGCAGTGTTTTTATGGTGCTGTGACATTGGAGGACCAGCGTGTTGGGGTAGTTGAAAGAGATTCGCGAGTGATCCAACCAATGGAGGCACTGAAGTTTGGAAGTGTTTATTTTCAAGGAGAGAACCACATCTATCCTGTGACCTGCTTTGTGAGTTCCCAAGTTGACTGAGTACCAATGGGTCCATTTTAATCTTGCATTCAGGGACGCGTTATTCTCTTGTACGTTGCCAGGAATTGGAATTGTTGATGCCTTCAAGTACGTTTGTGTTTCAGGTGGGTGCTGCACAGTCGGAGTTTTGATATCCTTTGCCACGGTGATTTCCTGATTGCAGGCTTCGAGGTTTGGCTTGACATGTCAGAATGAACAAGAGTGAGAACTGCAGTTTTGGTTGGTGAGAACCTGCGTATACAGTGGGTGGTTATGTTGATAGTTGTTGTCAAGCATGTGGCTGCTGGGTTCATCTTGGACAGCGGTCCCGTAGGAGTGTTTGTGCGCCTCCACTTTTCTTTTTCCGATAGGTGAGGGTATTATGGGATGGTCATGCTTGCAAATGGGTGGTTAGTGATCTTGCATGGCAGCTTATCTGGGTCTCCCGGGAACACTTCACCCAGTACATCTGGTTTTGAGGCAGATTGTGCTGGCCCATGTGGTTATTGGGTAGGATCGCTACCGGTCACGAGTAAGTGACCCATCTCTGGGAGGAAGCAATGTGTGCAGATGACAAAGTTCTTTTTGTTCCATTTGAGTGTGTGGAAGGAACCATCGGCTTCCGCTAGACTTTTGTTAGCGGCTTGGATCATGAGGACTCCATTTACAAACAGAATGATGGCCAGGTCTCCGGTGTGTGTGTGTTGTCTCTTTAGTTGCCCAGCATGATCATCTGCTCCATCCTGGGATGTTTGTAATTCTTTATATCGGCGGGTGCAGAAAGAGATAAATGTCGATGTCCATGATATGCTCTTGTGTTAAGCATCAGACGGGAAGAGGGCCCCAGGTCATCTGTAGGGATGGTCAGCACCAGCCACGTTAGACCTTCTGCATCAATGTTAGCACTGGAAGAGGTATGAAGGGATGGGCTCAGAACCAATACATTATCTCAGCTCCTCATTCCTCTTTCTCTAGGACAGGACAGTGATTCACACACCCATGGCCTATCACATGGTTAAACAAGTGCATTATGTGCCTGGAGGCATCTTCAGAAAGTCACCACACAGGATGTAAAGTCACGGATAGGGAGCCATTCACGGGAGATGGGGACGTTTTTAAATGATTAAAACTCCTTACACCCTGATGTTAGTTAACATTTGGCTTTCCAGTTGTTTTGGACTACATCTCTCATCAGCCCGAGCCAGCAAAGCCAATGGGGAGGGATCATGGTTGTCGTAGTCCAAAATATATGGGAGCGACAGGTTGCAGACCCCTGCCGTAGACTAATGATGGATAAATATTTTATGTATCCATGTTATGGGAGGTCAATAAAACAGTATGCGGTAAAGCACCATCGTTTGTGAATATTGTGTGAATGCTGAAATAGAAGAGCTTCAAAAGATAGAGGAAAGATTAATAGAGATGGAAAGGGACTGTGTGGAGTCCCCGCATTGAGAGAGATAGGAAGATGTCAAAAGGAAGGACACTGAACAAATAACTCAGATTAAAGCTCTTCGACAAGTCATTTGTATGAAGAGCATTTCAAAACAAAGATATGCATACATTTATAGAAATGTGTTTAAAACATGGATACCATTGTATGCATGTTTATTCGTGTTTGCCGCATATTGTCTAAAACCTCAGGAATAGTGTCATCGTGTAGCCCATGGTGGAGGTGTGGGTACACATGTTGAAGAGGCTAATTAAAGAAATAATCTGCTGAACACACCCTGTTTTCTTAAACTATGCAAAGGTTTGCAGACTGCACTGCTCTGCAAAACTAATGCTAGTTAGAAATGTTATGTGTTAACTGTGCATTTAGTGTTGGTGGTTGTTGGCATCTATGTATACACATTTACATTCAAATGTATTTTTCACAAGAATGGACCAATTTCCAATTAGCTTCAGATGATCAGATTAAACGTGTTTCATCGTCAACTAAGTTTGTTATTTGGTTGTGACGGGTCAAGCTGAATTGCATTCTGTAGCAAAACAAAGAGATTGTCCCTCCAGGAATGAATAATACATAGAACAATTCAAAACTTTCAATTGAAATGGTGCTGCGTATTTAGTGTGATGGACAAGGCAGCACGAATGGTGATGTCAAAGTCAGCACTTGCAACCAACTCGAAAAGTATTCATTCAATATAACAGTGGTCAAAATAGTACCAACCATCAATGTTAACGGTTCTTAAAATCTCACAAAATGTATTCATATCCAAGCAAAAATATCACAGCAAAAAAGACACATGCAAACATCACAATAATTACAAAAAAGATGAACAATTAAAGACAAACACCTAATATCTCTGACAGGTCCCTCGTATGTTCCCTACATGCTAACAGAGACCCACGATAACCCTTCCAGGGGACCCAGGAGCCAGGGTCTGCCTATTACAGATGATGATCCAATGTTTCTGTGGGGCCCTGCAGACCCATATTCTGCCGACTGAATAGTGCATTCTGTAGCCAGGGCTATTACACGCATGGGGGAGTTATAATGTGTTGTATCCAATATTTGTACTGCGCCCATCACCATCATAGCGGTCTTACGGCGCATTGTGACCCTGACATGGTGCCACTAGACCCTAATCTGTTCATACTAAAGAGGGTGGTGGATGGGGGAGACATGGATAGAAAAGGGATTAGCCAATTACCTAACAGTTCAGGCAGGGAAACAATAAGTGGGAAGGGGGGTTGTTGTGGAAGTATGGTGGTCTGTTTAGCAGCAATTAGCTATGGATAAGAAAGTAAAGGCTTTACTACAATGGCAATATCTAGATCAGACGATGCCTAGTGCTAGATGTCTAGTGCCAGATGCCTAGTGCCAGATCCCTAGGGCTAAATGCCTACTGCTAGATGTCTAGTGCCAGATGCCTAGTGCTAAATGTCTAGTGCCAGATGCCTAGTGCTAAATACGTAGTGCCAGATGCCTAGTGCTAGATGCCTAGTGCTAGATGTCTAGTACCAGATGCCCAGTGCCAGATGCCCAGTGCCAGGTGCCCAGTGCTAGATGCCCAGTGCCAGATGCCCAGTGCCAAATGTCTAGTGCCAAATGCCTAGTGCTAGATACATAGTGCCAGATGCCTAGTGCCAGATGCCTGGTGCTAGATACCTAGTGCTAGATGTCTAGTGCCAGATGCCCAGTGCCAGATGCCCAGTACCAGATGTCTAGTGCCAGATGCCCTAGTGCCAGATGTCTAGTGCCAGATGCCTAGTGCCAGATGCCTAGTGCCAGATGCCTAGTGCCAGATGTAGTTGCTGATGGGTTGCCTGCTGGATTCCAGATGGGCTCTAGCAGTGTAGGAGTACTGTAGGAGGAAGTAGCATGTATAAAGTAGTCAATAATGGAGCGAAGCATAAAACACGTCTGGTGATTTTTTGCAGTCACGAGTAAGAATGACTTACCCGCCTGTTAAGAGTCTGACATTCCTCCTCCCATTAAACTCATTTGCAATGCAAAGGATTGCAAGTATGATACCTCCAGCAGGATGGGTGACTGAAGAACAGCTATTATTACACAATGCAGAGGGAGTGAAAAGGCTCAGCACAGTGACCGCTGCCTTGAAGAGTTTTTGGAAAGCAGCCGCCTCAGAACAATACACACACATGCCTGTAAAGGGCTTTTCAATATAACTTTTGGCGATAAAGCCACGCAGCGTTGATGGTCGCGCTAGTCACAGTGACGTGAAAGTGGCTGTGCAGAACCACTTTACTGGAACATGAAAATGAGCCTGTGTCATAGCCAGGCGCGCCTATCGCTCTGTCGACTCCATTCAGATGTGCAACATTTAGGAGAGAGTAATGAGCAGAGCACGGAATAACTTTCTTTTCAGTGAGGCAATGTCGACCGTGGGAAATCAGGCCGCACATGCAAGATTCTGCTGGAGTATTCGTGAGCCGAGTTCAAGGCTGCCTCAAATACCCGCGGCGGTATTCCATGGGAAGAAGGGAGACTTGTGCGTCTTCCTCTCCCTACGTCTCTCTATCGCCCCTTACCCCCCCTTCTGTCCTCTTCCCATCTCCCTGCTCTCCCCTGCCCCCCCCTCTCTATCCTCACCCTGCTTCTCCCCTCGCAATGCTTCAAGGGGATTCTGAGACACTGTGATTTTCAAATGTAGCTTCCAGTCCTCATATGACACACATTTTTATACCTAGATAAATATAAATGCTAAAGCTTCTTCAGACATGGGCAATGCAAATATTAGTTAGGTGTACAGCTCAAAAAGAGCTACAAAGACACAAGGCTAGACTCCCTTTTATTTTTCTTTATTTTGCATTGAAATCGCTGCTGGAGGGTACTCCATTGGTAAGAGTGGGCCACCTAGAGGCCCTTCACATCAGGTCATCTGAATGGAGTGTATGTGTTCTCCACCTACCAGAAGCATTGGGGCACTTTCTGCTGCAAAGAGCATCTATTGTAAGAGGAACATCTCCAACATGAGGTGCTGTACACAGAGTAGTAGGGTGTGTGCAGACCAGATTACAGAAACCAGACAAATACGGAGACTAGTTTACAGAAACCAGACTTTGACATGTAGGGAGGGGATATGCAATCGCCAAGTGGTTGACATATTTAGAGTCAGAGGCACAGGTAGATGATTTGATGAATCTGGAGTGACAACAATTAATTTGTCCAATGGCAACTCTAGAACTGAAATCCTGGAATCCAGGCCTCAAGGATCCATGGTCAGAAACCTAAACAGTAGACAGATCTCCTCCTCACAGGCAGAACATAAAGTTCGTAACTTTTTTTACAAAGATGTCACCATACTTTATGAACACCAGCCCTTCCTTAGACGTATGGAGAAGTTCACAATTATGTCAGTTTCTTCCATTGCACCCATATGATTGGCCGTTCCACTGATTCAACCATGACCACCTCATGCTCATTATGACCACAACGTCATTTGTTGTGCACGGCGTACAAATCCTTCTCTGTGTCATGCCTGCAAATCTAGACTGTCTGAAAATGCGAAAGCTGACATCCCAGACGCACACCCGTCCCCAGACGTTTATGTTCAGACCGTTTTGTGAGCTCCTAATTTTGAGATTTTGAAATACGAGTTTCAGCCAAGCACCCACAAACACCACCTCATCTCAATAAAAGACTGGCCAGAATATCACGAGAATGATTCCAAAGAAATGTATCAAAAAAACGTATTTTGGTAGGAGAGGGATTTGGAGTCCTTCACCAAATTGGGATATTTTAAAAGGAACAGTTCCCAAGGGCAGACCTCTCGGTAATGTGCGTTATAGCAGATGAATGAGTCAGTCCAGAGTACAGCCGGTAGACTCATTCGGCCTAAAAAATATCAACTAGTTGCCAATACCTAAGACAACATAACATTCAATATTCTATGTCTCAAATAAAAGCATGTAGAATGCTTGGCACCCAAATCCCTCCTGAACAAAAGTACATGTTGTATCCCAACACGCCCCTCTCTCACAACACTTAGTAAATCCTGCATCAGCTGGGGACATAGGCTCTACTCTGCTGCAGCCCCATGGCTTTGGAATAAGTACTTCCTGGACATTTGCAAGGGTAATAGCTAACCTACAACACAGAGCCAAACTCAAGGCCTCTTCTGGCAAACTCCAAAATCAGAGGAAGACCACCCGGACATACGTGTGATCAACCCCCCAATGTCACACACACATCTGCTCTCGCAAATACCTATGGCCAGAGCGCTAGACACCTCAACATTTTCCTGAGCATCGCTGTAAACATCAATGCTACGATTACCCCATAAAACAACACTAACCGTCAAAGCAACGATTACCTCATAAAACACTAGAATCATTGACGTCTTGTTTAAAATGCTGTAACCATCAATTACATGATTACCTCGCAAAAGAACACTGTAACCATCGATGGTGCGATTACCTCATAAACCAATACTATGGGGGTCATTAGGAGTAGGCAGTTTATAGTGATTCCCTCGAAAATAAAGGGTAGACTTTCAAAAGTATAGAAAACAAAGTATCGAAAAAAAGCATTGAAAACCTATATTTAACATGCAAAAATGCATTTCGCTCGAAACCAATCTATCGACAATAGACATGGGCCCTCATTACGACCCTTGCGGAAGGGGATTTACGCCGGCGTAAAGCATGGCGTACCTTTCCGCCTGACTACGAGTTTCCGTAGCGCCATGGTGATTTTTACGCCTGCTTTTTGCAGGCAGAAAAATCCATGGCGCTACGGGACTTGTCGTTAATTACGCCACCGTAATTTACGGTGGCGTAATTAACGCCTTCCCCACTCCCATTATGCCCTATGGGGCAAGAATGGGAATGGGGAAGGGCAAAATGGGGATTGGGGATTTACCGCCCCGCCAAGGTCGGGATGGGGCGGTAAGTCCGCCAACCACCATGGCGGACTTGGCAGCTTAGCGCCATGGACCATGGTGCAAATTGCACCATGGTTCTCCGCCAGGGTCGTAATGAGGGCCATGGACTTGTTTCAATGGAAATGCACTTTTACAAGTTAAAAGGAGCATTTCAATGCATGCTTTTTTGGTAACTTTAAAACGTTACATGGAGCAGTCCAGTGCTGAAATTTCAGCACTGGCCAGCCCCTTGTAAAGTTGTTAAGTTTTTGTGTATATTGGGGTGGTTCCCCCCAAGCCCCCATCCCCCACGCCACCCCCCAACCCCTGCTAACCCAAGCCCCAACCCTAACCCTAATGTAACCCTTAAACTAACCCAAACCCCAACCCTAACCTTAATGTAACCCTTAAACTAACCCAAACCCCAACCCTAACCCTAATGTAACCCTTAAACTAACCCAAACCCCAACCCTAACCCTATTTTAAAACTTAAACTATCCCTAGCCCCAACCCTAACCCTAACCCTAAATCCTAACCCTAGCCCCAACCCTAACCCTAATTTAACCTCTAAATTAACCCAAGCCCCAGCCCAAACCCTAACCCTAATACCATTACATGTTGATGGAACCATCACATTTTTTTCAAAGAAATGGCCATTCAATGGAATGACATTTCCAATGAAACAAATGTGATGATTTGCCATTCAATGGTTTTTAATTTGTTGGAAAGACCGGATACCGAGTATGCCGGTCTGGAATTAACATGCCGGTTGCCGGTGGGGTAACCAAGAGCTGGAGGTAAGGCAGGAACCCCACTGGCAAAAAAAAAGCTGGTATTACCGGGACTAGCATTACTGGTGCCGGTAATACCAAAATCCCCCCATGGAGTCCTGTGGGATTCCATGGAATACGGATTTACCTGTATTCCAGCCACCTTTAAAAATACTGGTCATTCTGGCATCTCAGGCGGCGGGAACTGTAATACTGGTTGCCGGTATCCCACCAGAATTACCTCCAGGATACTGGCAAACTCCCAATGACCCCATATAACTTTCAATGGCAGGATTACCTCATGAAATAGCACTGAAACCATCACTGCCAGGGTTACCTGGTAAAACATTGTAACCATCGATGCCACTTTTATTTTACAAACTAACGCTGTTACTATGGATCTCAAATGTCTATCTCAAACTCCACTCCTTTAAGACCAAATTCGTCCTCATCAGTGTCCCACTACACAACAACTCATCCATTAACGGCTCAATGATATGCGCCTAAAAGGATGCAACTCTTTGACTGAGCAACATCGTTAAGCTTTAGCATTGACAGCAGACTGTCCTTCCAGAAACAAATAGCCAAGAAGGCCCAAATGACTTGGCTCCAAATCTCCCCCCTTTGTAAAATCAAGCCGGTCCTCCTGCCGCAGGACTTCCATATTGTAATACAAGCCCTGCTGGTCTCCCACATCTATGGGGAGAACGCCCTCTTGCCGGGGCTGCCAGCTGCATAATTGGCTCGCCTAAAAACAGTCTACTACGCCGCAGAATGCCTTATTACAGGTCCATGGAAATGTGACTGATTCACCCCCATTCTACTCGAACTACCTCGACTTCCTCTACAGGCCAGGATACAGTTAAAAAAGGCATGTATTCATCTACGAACCAGTCACAAATAGCAAACCAGCGTACCTGGCAGCTAACCTCCATAGCTGGTGGCGCACGCTTCTCGCACAGGAAATCGAGCAATGGTCTTGAGTCACAACTTGTCTATAAAGGGAGGACCGACACACAATCCTTTTCTTGTCATGCGCCCACCCTCTGGAACTCCACCCTGGTATTGGCTCGGAAAGCCCCCACAATTCTGCAATTTCACAAATCTCTCAAAACAGGGCATTTTCAACAGCACCTGACCAAGGATGAATTGCAATGGACACATAGGCTGAGCACAGACTGCAAACTCACAGCACTGCGCTACTGTTAAAAGACCCCAGCCCAAATGCTGGCCACCCACACTCTGTACAGTGCTCTGCTGCTCTCGAGCTTGGCCCGCCCTATTAAAAAAAAAAAAACAATGCCATGATTACTTAGCAGAACAACACTGCTAGCGTCAATATCACGATTACCTGATAAAATCACAAACAACGCTGCAAGCGAGATGCTGACTTCCTTCTCATTACTAACTAGGATGCTGTCAAATGCCGCCACGCACTTAAGCTTGGTGGTGCATAACATGCAGGACTGCGCTTGCATGGCATTGAGTGGGTAATCTGCATGGACCCATGCTGCGCATCAGGGCATATCACACCCTGGCAAGTCAGAGTGGTCTGGCTGCAAGGCCTATATATGATGTTCATATTTCGCGTTTAAGGTTTTCTAGTTGGCCCTGAGGCTTCACACTCACTAAATGACGGAAAGCAAAGCTCTTCCGGGTGTCAGGCCTAACAGGATAATGCTCGGGACTGATTCCTGTTATGGGAAAGCAATCATAGCCCATCAATGGCCTGGTCTCAGGGGAAACACACGTTCACAAGCAATTATCGGCCTCTGCTCTCACATGTAGTGCCGATGCCAGAAGGGTCTGCAGCTTCTGGCTCCAGCAGTACAAAAAACTCTCATTTTCATTTCTGGACGCGAAAGTTGAGGCCCAAAATCGTTCAGAAACCTTGATTTTGAAATCTGATCCATTTTGGAGAGGATATAATCTCAGAATAACGTTTTGTTGCTTATGATAGAATATGGAGGGCATGAGGCCCAGGAAACTCATGGAAACCTTCCTTTCATGAAGTGAATTCTGAGACAACCTCCCAACGGCAAAGACGTTTGAAAGGTTTAATCAGCTGCTAAAGTTCAGAGGGGTCAAAGGAAAACAACTGCAAGGGACGTCTCATAGGACAATAATGAAGCAATTGCGGAGCAGGGCCGCCATTTTCTGCTTCGAATACCGGATGATAATTCATGCCTTCTCTCCTGAGGGGGGGCATTGCCCGCAACCAGACGGCATGTTTTCAGACTATGCATGGGTCGTAAACACATTGGAGTTCATCTGGCTCCTGCATGTAATCTGGCGGTGGGGAGCAGTTACATGTAGACATACCTCCACATTTTGGTCATTTGCACAGTGGAGTGTACACTGCCTTCTGCCCTGCACATTTGCACTCGCTGTGCAAATGAGTAAACACTGCCTACCATGCTCGCATTGAAGGCAGCGATTACAACAAAGCGCTGCCTAGCATGCCCGCATGGCAGGCAGCGTTTAACTGTACACGCTGCCTGCCAAACAATAAATCCCTATGGAGTCTGCCTTCTTTATGCTTAGGCATAAAGCCGGTGGGCTCCATAGGGATCCCCACCATTTGCTCTGGCATGCCAATCTATGAGAATCTATGCTGGTGCAAATGCTGGGGAGGAAAGGAAGTGGCGTAAAATCAAATTGCGTTCGGCCCACCTCCTCTGCCAAACTAATGTACGAAAATGGAGCGTGACGTTAATGGAAGGCAGGATTAAGGTTTAATTTAGTACATCTAACAGGAGCTATGGGCCTCATCACAAGGCTGGCAGTGTATTGCAGGCATGGCTGCCACTAGTATTTTTTTTTCCCGGCACCCAGAAATGGGCAATTACCGGGTCATTACGGCCTTGCCGGAAAAAAATCTTCCCCATTCCCATGAGCCCCATAGGGCTCAATGGGAAAGGGGAAGCCGGATGCACCGACATGCTGTGCTCGCGGGTGCTGCTCTGCCTGCCAGGTCCGACCCTGACGGGGAGAAAGGCACCAGCGATCACAACTCGTAGTCTGCCGGTCCGGGAACTACGGTACCAGCAAGCTTACCGGTACCGGGGTTCCCGGACCGGCAAACTTATAATGAGGCCCTACATGTTTTTTACAAACCTTTTTTTGGGTCCGATTTTGTGGTACCACTTATCTTTCTAGTAACGATGGAGCCCCTATGTCCGCTCCAAGTCTGCACCCTTCAACCTTACCTTCTTCCTAACCATGCAAACCCCTGTACCCTCCCAGTTGGGGGGCATTTTCATAATTGAAAACCATATGTATGTCTACAATTGCACAAAGTTTAATTTAAGAAAAAGCACATACACGGGCATGACATATGTCGCACAGTGATGGACACAGCCCCGTAGAGATGCTGTTTCAGAGACTTGGTCCTAAACATGACTCTGTAAATATGAAGATAGGATTTAGCAGAGAAAGTCTTAGCAGAGTGGCACGTTTTCCAGCCCGCCATTTCCACCCGCCCGGTAGTGCAGGCGCGAATGCTACACATGTTGGTCCGACACCCAAACCTAATCATTGTAACACTAGCGGACGGCCAATAGCTCGTTCAGAAATCTTTAGTCCTTCCATCACAAGTGATTATAATTGAAAAGGCATGATCTGCCACGTCTATAATATTGTAGCCTGGACCATGACAGAAAAGGTGTCATGATGACTCCCAGGAGCGGTGGATGGAAATGTATCTGCTTAGCCATGGGGGCTTTTGATGACCTGCACAGGTATGTGGTATCTCTGTGGCACAATCCTCAGGTGGGATGCACCGTTGAGACCTTTCGGGGCCTCCCACCGAAGAACGACATTGATTGCAGAATTGAATAATTAGGCCTTATAGAACACGCCTGATGACCGTGTTAGGCATTATGGGCCCCAGAGACAGAGTTACCTTGGTTTGAGGGACCATATCACCCGGTAGCGCCTGAGAGCAGGGTCTATAAAGAGTAGCGGTCTATAAAGATCATATAATTCGTATCAAATGTGCATACCTCTTTTGCGGTTTCGGAAGTAAATAAAAAGAGGAGAAACATAGGTAAATAATGGTGAAATACATTTTTAGGAACGTTTTTGGAAATAGAATTAGAACATTTATTTGAGGTTAAATTGTAAGTTGGTGTGAAAGTAGAGGGTGCAGTTGTGAAATCGGCGTTAGGCCTCCCCTCATGGTATGTTACCCAAATATGGTGAGCAGTCCACTAACACGTTTTCCTGAAGGCGGTACTGCAAGGAAGGTGGCCGCCCAGGGACTGCGGCATTGCCAGCGTAGAAGATGGCGACGGTGCATGGAAGCGAGTGAAGTGAGAGGCCGGTGTGGGCTGCGCTGTCAGTGTGCCGGCCAAGATCCAGCTCAGCAAGTAAGCATTCCAATAGCTGGGTGAACCAGGAACCGGTTTGGGTGTTTGAGAAGTTCCTATGAAATACTGCAGTGACGTGAACGGTTAACAGGGGAGTGAGATGCAACCCAATGCAGCAGGAGAAATGGCGGTGTGATGAGGGGGTGAATGAAGGGACCAATGGGACCAGCAATCTAATTGAGATTTCCGAGATGTCCCATCTTGTATAGCCCACATATTATATTTATTTTATTGTTTAAAGCGCTGACCTAGCTCAAGAGCTGTGGTGTCGCTAGAGTAGAGCCGGGGTGAGCGGCACTGGTCTACTTTGCAAAATGTTGGGTCCCCTTTGTGCCCCCCATCCCTAGGGACAAGTGAGGACCAACCCTGAGAGTGTTGCCAAGTCCACCTAAAGTGGGCTTGTTGACTTTGAAGCAAAGCCCATTACATTTCGCAGCTGCACAGAGCTCCTTGGCTGGCCTACATGCAGCCCTGACCTTTATCGGCCTCAATGGCCTGCAATTACTCCTTTGTCTTATGTCTTATCTGATGGGTTCTGTATTCCATCTGAGAGACTCCTAAAAACTGGTTTACCTAGTACTGGGTGTACAGTTAGAAGATATGTTTTAAAGTTACACAAGAAAGCTTACTTTTTCAAAGTTAGTAATTAAGTCTACTACTTTAGCATGGACAAATCGGATTGCTTTGTAGGGATAGTTAAATGGTCTTAAAAAGATGCACAAACTGGAAGTTTGTGACAAATGTAATCTTTATCCTAGTGACTTTACTACAAAACTTTTTTTAGTGATTCTTAAAGTGATAAAAGTATAGTTGTGTTAAAGAAAAGCTTTTTCAGGTTTGCATTATATTGCATTCTGTGACTTCTATCTTTCCTTTCAGAATCTGGAAAATAAAACGACAACAATATTCTTTTGGCTTAACATGTTTCACTAAGGATTTACATATTGTGAGGTTACTTTAATTTGAGATATGTGTGTTTTGCAAGTCAACTATTAGAGCTCTCAGGTTTCCAGTGGCCAGGCACGAGAAGGCCATCCAGTCCTGTTTCCCCCCCTGGATTCTGGGACTTGTATTTTTTTCTATTTTCTATCCCATTTGAAATTTAGGAAAACAACACATCTTACAATTACAAGTATAAACAGGACTGGGTCGCCTCCTCATGCATGGCCATGGGAAACTTGAGCACTCTGCTCTATCGGGCAGTATTATTGTAGGCTTTGAAATCCAAAATGTACATATTTGTAGCAAGTTGGGCTTGAAAGTTATGTGTTCAAATGCCTAAACTGTAGATTGGGTTAACATTCCATTTTTACTGTTTAATCAAAATGTGTGATCCTGAGCAAATAATGTAATTTATTCATGTGTAGTGGGCTGACGCCAGCAGAGACAACAATGATTTTCTCCTCTGTTGCTGCCAGTCACCAAAATGGCATGGGTCATCCCTAGTATGGCCCCCACAGGAGAATGAAAGATTCTGCTATGCCCTGTTGTGCTATGTTGTTGAGTTTTGTATAGTACACAGTCCACTATTTTCAGAGTTTCTTGGGTTTTAAGGATCTTCAAGAGGCGGGGTATGTAAGCAAGGCATGGTATCAAAGCAAGACAGACACAAGTGATCACAGTTCAAGGGTGTTTATTAAACTGTATTAGCTAATCTGAACCTAAATCTAAGATGGAAGCAAGCTACGACCATCAAATGATAATAATATAGTCTTCGTGGAATCTAGTCAAATAGAAAGGGCCTATACTAAGAAAACCTATTGGCAATCCTTAACTCTATGCTACAAAAGAGTGTGGGATAATGTTAACAAGAAAAGAAAGAAGCGTTCACAAAATGATAAGTCAGGATGTTATGGTCAGGGTCTCCCTTCCCCACGTTTTTAGCACGAGACAAGGTGGGACGCTTGAGCACAGCACACTGCTTCTCCAGCACGTGGTTACAGTTCCGGTTCTCAATATCAAAACCTTCTGTGTCCAAGTCTCTTTCATGCAAAGTCTCTTGCTTTAGAGGGCCTGATATGCCATAAACAACAAAACAATTAGTTCAGATATTAGTTCCGAATCGTGGGCCACTCCAAATGCTTATATGCAACTAACCAAATTGTACGTTTCGTACCAGCACCTATGCTTTATTGAACATGTATTGGAATCCCCTGGGTATAACTGATGTTAGTTTTTTTCAAGATTTAAATGAATTGATGGAAATGATCCACCTAACCCCTAAGATCTTGCATATCATTATAACAGGAGAACTAAATCTTCATGCCTTGGACGTTAAATCAGGCCAGTCTAAAGAAAGGCTGATTCTATGGAACCATTTCCCCAAACATGGAATCTAATCATGTTAAATGGTGCCCTCCCTAATGACATCCCTTCTCAGAACACATGGCAGAGAGGTAGCGCTAGTGCAATAATTGATCATAGCTATGTGGACTAAGCTCTCTTCTCTCTTGTTTCCCAATTTTGGATAATTCCAACTGAACAAAGCGACCATGAAATGCTTACGCTCAAATGGTTCGCGAGTGGACAAATAGCTAATATTTCCTGTGATCAACTTAACGGATCAACAGTCATTAACAATAGTCTAAATAGATTGCGATGGTCTGAGAGGTCTCTGATACATTTTAATGAACTCATGCTGTCAGCGTTTCAGAAGTCCTCTGCAGATGCGTTGCATAAAGATGTTGCTTATCACAAATTATTACAGTTATATCGAACTGATGGCCTCTGTGTTTCAAAAAAATACAAAACACTACATGCCTTTAACCTAGACATAAAAAGAGAAAAACATTATTTTGGCTAAAAAAAAGACAGGCGCTGCAACTCCCACTCAAGTTTAGGGGCCCCACATTGAAAAAATCAAAACGAACTACACAAACTGGCTACGAGCGCACAAGTCTCAAGTCTTTCAAAGCGATGGGGAAAGGATGCTAAGCTTGATGCAAAGCAAAAACACGGCTCAAATCTGGACTGCATTGAACCAGGCTACAGCTGAATCTCAACTGGCAATCCAAATTAATGGGGTAACTGAAAAAAATTGGATATCCCATTTTTCTCAACTGTGCACCTTGACCCTAAATTCACAGAGTGCCGTTGCTGGTCAGGCCGCTCAACATTTTCACTTAGCATTTGATAGAGAGGATATTGGGGGTCATTACGACCCTGGCGCTAATGGGTTAACGGCGCCGTAAAAGGCTTAGCGCCTAATTACGAGGTCCCTTTGCGGTCTGGACCAGCCGTTAAAGTAGGGACCCGCAAAGAGACCTTCGAGGTAATTACGGTACCGCAATTTGCGGTACCGTAATTACCACCTTCCCCAGTCCCATTGAGCCCTATGGGGCAAAAATGGGAATGGGGAAGGGCCAATGTTCAATGGGGAATTACCGCCCCGCCAACCTTGGAATGGGGTGGTAATTCCCCATGAACATTGGCGGACTCGTTACAACACCGGCAGCAACCATGGTGCTAATAGCGCCATGGGTTACCGCCAGTGTTGTAATGAGGGCCATTCTCTTTTATAAAAACAAGGCAAGCCGCTCAAGGGCCCCATTCACGGGAAGGTTGCTTTGTTACAATGTTGATATGTGCATGATCTGAAAAGGTAGGATTCTCTGTGGTGTTTAAGTATTATATATTTTGTGAGTTATCTTGAGCACTGGTTAATGTGCGCTCCAGGTAGGTAATTTCAATTGTTTTGTGATTATTCTGTCTGCCCTTGTGGTGTTTAAGGAGTGTGGGGAGCTGCATTGGAGTAACTGTGATAGGATAGTGTGTTATTGAGGGAATTTCTTTGGGTGATATGCGTTCTATTGTGTAATCTGTATTGATTCAGTGAGGAGTTGTATGTGAGGATGGGTTGTTATTTAGAACTGGGAGCAACCTTTTTCACTTTGGAAAAATCTCAGTCATTTATTTGGTTATATCAATGGAAAAAATGATTATGGGGCTTAGGCTCTGGTGTTGTGTGGAAAGGATGACAGGTACGGGCCATGTGTTCTGGCCTCTGGCTGTTGAGGAGGCTGTATTCCAGGTATGGGGCTTGGGTTCTGGTGGTGGGCAGCAGAATGGCAGATATGGGGCCTGGGCTATGTTGGTGGGGAGGCAGGATGCTATGTATGGGCTTGGACTATGGTGGTGGGGAGGCAGGATGCCAGGCATGGGGCTTGCAATCTGGCCTCTGGCTGTTAAGGACGCAGGATGCCTGGGCTATGGCAGTGGGGAGGTAAAATTACAGGTATGGGGTCTGCGCTCTGGGTAATGGGGGGGGCAAATAGACCAGGTGTAGGGCCTGGGCTCTGGTGGTGGGGAGGCAGGATACCAGGGGGTCCTGGGCTATGGTGGTGGAGACACATGTCAGGTATGTTCCTGGGCTTTGGGTGGTGGGGGTGAAATGATGGCAGGTATGGGCCCTGGGCTCTCGGGAGCTTGTATGCCGGGTATGGGGCCTGGGCTGTGCATGGTGGGGGTAGAAGGATGCCAGGTAAGGGGTCTGGGCTCTGGGGGTAGGGAGGCAGGATGCCAGGTATGGTGCTTGGGTTCTGGTGGTGGGGAGGCAGGATGCCAGATATGAGGTCTGCAGTCTGGTGGTAGGGAGGCAGGATGCCATGTATGGAGTCTGAGCTCTGGTGTAGGGGAGGCCGGATGCCTGGTATAGTGCTTGGGTTCTGGTGTTGGGGTGGCAGGATGCCAGGTATGGGGACTGGGGTCTGGGTTCTGGTGGTAGGGTGGCAGGATGCCAGAGGGTCCTGGGCTATGGTGGTGGAGACACATGTCAGGTATGTGCCTGGGCTTTGGGTGGTGGGGGTGAAAAGATGGCAGGTATGGGCCCTGGGCTCTGGGAGGCAGTATGCCGGGTATGGGGCCTGGGCTGTGCATGGTGGGGGTAGAAGGATGCCAGGTAAGGGGTCTGGGCTCTGGGGGTAGGGAGGCAGGATGCCAGGTATGGTGCTTGGGTTCTGGTGGTGGGGAGGCAGGATGTCAGGTATGGGCCCTGGGCTTTGGGTGGTGGGGGTGAAAGGGTGGCAGGTAGGGGGCCTGGGCTCTGAGGAGGCAGTATGCCAGGTATGTTGCCAGGTATATTGCCTGGGCTCTGCATGGTGGGGGTAGAAGGATGCCAGGTAAGAGCTTTGGGGGTAGGGAGGCAGGATGCCAGGTATGGGGTCTGGGGGTAGAGAGACAGTATGCCAGGTATGGGGCCTGGGCTCTGGTGTAGGGGAGGCCAGATGCCAGGTATGGTGCTTGGGTTCTGGTGTTTGGG
Organism: Ambystoma mexicanum; assembly: GCF_040938575.1. Lineage (NCBI taxonomy): Eukaryota > Metazoa > Chordata > Amphibia > Caudata > Ambystomatidae > Ambystoma > Ambystoma mexicanum. The sequence continues at coordinate 1,022,981,748 of NC_090921.1, read as the reverse complement.
AGGCAGGATGCCATGCATGGGTTCTGGGGTCTGGGTTCTGGTGGAGGGGAGGCAAGATGTCAGGAACATCTGGGTGGTGGGGGGAAGGATGCCAGGTGTGGGGCCTGCGTCCATTTGGCAAAGCATACCAATAGCCCTTTGGTACGTGGCCCCTCTACATTTGCCCGTGGCCCCTTCTGTGCCCCCCCTGAATTTAATTCCTGGAGACGCCACTGCACAAGAGCAGCTAGCGCTTTACAGAGTGTGGGTAGTCAGCATTTGCGCTGGCATCTTTTAACAGTAGCACAGTACTGTGAGTTGAGGTATATGCGTCGGTAGGTGCATCCATTGGAATTAGTCCTTGGTCCAGTGTTGTTGAAAAAGCCATGTTTTGAGAGATATGCAAAAATGGAGAGTTGTGGGGGCATTCTGAGCCGACACTGGGATAGAGTTTCAGGGGATGGGTGCGTGACAAAAGAAAGATTTTTTGCAGGTCCTCTCTTTCATGACGAGTTGTGATTCAAGCTGGTTCATCAATTTGCTGCATGGTACAGCTCGAAGTTGCAGCTTATAATTTATGTCCCTAATGAAAGTGTTAAGTATACATGTTACTGGCCCCAAGCCCAATCCTTGCAACCACCCAGGCGGATTCATGTACCAATGCCTGAGCAGTCACAGGGAATTAGCTGCATGTACACGTCATAAATTATTAAATTCCATTTGTGGGTAAGAACTGGGCATGCAACTGGGGGGAAAAAGTGAATTTTGCCTGTCAATCGATTCACAAAAAGGGACCTAAAGGCACTCATGCCATTACACATCCAGTTACCGTCAACAAGTGAAATGTGTGTATTGTGGGAGTAACAGGGGCATTGCAGAACGTATCCCATATCCACAAAGACATTTACTTTGGGGTGGGCTCTTTCCATGGATTTTTCCCCTATAAATGGCCTCCCATGGCACAGACATATTAGTAAGCACCGTGCAGACAGGAGTCCTTGCAGGCATCTGTCTGCCCTACAGTGCCTAAACTGGAAGTGCTTCTTCACAGCCAGAAGGTCTCTATTCTTCTTTTAAATCTTCAAACATAACATTTTCCTTGTGTTAATAAACTCATAAGTGTGCCGCTTCAAAATGCTGGGAGAAGGAGACGGACATGCAGCAAAGTCTATGAATACCACTTTGCGGGGTGTGGCTATAAAAGGTGGAATACAATAGAGTATGGAATATAGGGTAAGTGAATATTCAGGGATTTCATAAAGTGCACATAGGCACGAGTCAGATAACCTTTTGCATGGCCAAGGAAGACCGATGTGAATTTAACATTTGGACATATAAGAGTGGTTGATGGCACAGAAGGTCCGCTAATGTGTAGGTAATTGCTGATGGGTTTGGGAAGTGCTTTGAAGGTAAGTGTTTCAGAGAGGGCAGGACCACGTTTTATCAGGTGGGTAAGATCAGTTGAAACCATGACTTCGGCAATTTCTTGAATCTCTGTGGTCATTTTTCAGATGTCAGGATAGGTCATTCCAGAGATCGGCTCCTAATGTTATAAGCGATTTGCCACCATGTTTCTTTTAACCCTGGAATAGTAAGAGAGGATCTGAGGATTCTCTTAGTGGAGTATTTACCGAAGACAGGGTCGAGATAGAGTGGGCAGCTCCTCTCGAGGACAAAGAGCCTTATGTTTTATCCGTGGGTAGCGTTTTTCTCAATGGGTAGCCATTTCAGCCCTAAAGCAATATAATAATAATTTGGCACTTATATAGTGCTACAAACCTTCAGGTATCTGAGCGCTGCTTATTATTACCCACGGTGTGTGGTGCTCATTTATCGACCTAGGAAGGATGAAAGGCTGAGTTTGGCCCCACCAGGATTCAAACCTGCGTCAGCAGGCTCTGCACGGATGTCAAAGCAAGAGCTCTACTTGCTGTGCCACTTGACCAGCACAGCGGTCTCCTGATTTCAGTTCAAGGATAAGCCTGGTGTCTTTGTTTGCAATTATTTGGAGTTCATGTAGGTGAGACTTGTTTAGCCCTAGGTACAGGCTATTACTATTAGGCATGCAAATGTACCCACAGTGTGTTACTGGTAGTGGTTTGCCAGCGTACTAACGATTTGCAGATTGTAGCGATGAGAGAAAAAATAGGTGAGTCCCACAGGGTGTTCAGAG